>NC_057863.1:606679290-606981790 GCF_019393635.1 Dromiciops gliroides
ATTCATTGTGCACCTGATCCAAAGGAAGCTGATGTAGACACTGACCCTGCTCTCAATCTCAAGCCTAGCTCACATGTCTAGAGTACTTTAAGATTGACAAAGTGCTTTCCTTACAACAATCCTGTGAAGGAGAGAGTGTAAAGATATTATTTTAATTTCCATTTACTCATGGGAAAATTGGTGCTGAGAGAGGGAAGGTGACTTGGTCAGGGTCACACAACTAGTGTCAGAGGGCAGAACTTGATCCCAGGTCTTCCTATTGAAAAAACACTGTTTGCTCCACCTTTTTGAACAACCTTTTCTTCCAGGAGCCTCCAGCTCAGATGGAGAGATCAGACTAAGAGCAACTTCAATTCCTGGGGTCCACTGCAGGCTTTTAAGCTCCATTATATCTCTGTTCTCATTGACCTTCACAACAAGGAAGGCCTAGAAATGTTGTCATTATAGATAGAATTGTCCACACTTGTAGGGACCTAACCTGCATGGTCTAACTGCTGTTATTCCAGACTTCAAGGGAGGAGACCTGGGTCAAATTCCTTCCTAGCCGTGAGATCATGGACAAATCATTAAACTGAGCTTTGGCTTTCTCATCTGTTAAATGGGAATAATAATACTTGCACTATCCCATCCTCCAAATTATTGTGACTAAAGCATTTTATTTTTTTTTAAATAATGTTACTGGGGGCAGCTAGGTGGCACAGTGGATAGAGCACTGGCCCTGGATTCAGGAGGACCTGAGTTCAAATCTAGTCTCAGACCCTTGACACTTACTAGCTGTGTGACCCTGGGCAAGTCACTTAACCCTAATTGCCTCACCAAATAAATAAATAGATGTTACTGATCTCTTTGGGAGGGGGCGTTACATCACAAAAATTTCTCCCAGTATTCCTCCCCACTCCCAAAGAGCCATTCCATATGAGTATAGGACAACAAATTTAAGTGTCTTTAAAATGCAAGCTTATTAAACCAAACCACCTCTTTGTGGTCAATGCAGATGACAATTGTTCATATTTCCTTTAGGGTTTCAAACCTCTGCCCCTCAAAATAGAATGAATAAATAGAACCCCATGCCAATTTTAAAAGGATTCTCATTTAAAAAAAAAAAAAGAAAGAAAAGGATTCTTATGCCCAGTTTCCACAGGCATCATTATCCTCCTTTTGCTGTGGTTATTCAGTTGTGTCTGACTCTTCATGACTCAATATGGGGTTTTCTTGGCAAAGCTACTGGAGTGGTTTGCCATTTCCTTCTCCACCTCATTTTACAGAAGAGGAAATTGAGGCAAACAGGGTGAAGGGACTTGCCCCAGGGTCACATAGCTAGTTCTCAAACTGGATTTGAACTCAGGTCTTCCTGACTCTCTATCCACTGTGCCACCCAGCAGGATCAGAGGATATTAAGGGGCTTGCCTTTTTGTAAGTGCATGGGGCAGAATTTGAACCCACGTTTCTCCTGATTCCTAAAGATCTGTCACATTGCATGGCAAGGTATAGATTGGATATAAAGGAATCTTCCAAATAATTACATATCATCTGATATCAGTCAGAAATCCTGATGGCATGGAATCATTTAGCCTCTCATTATATCTCTGGAGAGAGGGAAAGTCGGGGGAGAAGTAATCGAAAAGAGAAGAATTAAAATGGTCATAGGAGACCTCCCCCTGCCTTCCCCAGTTAGCTGGGTAGGTTACAGGTCTGCAGCCCTTCCCCACTATGGCCCTACCTGTCTCTTGGTAATCTCAACGGGTGGGTGACAGGAAGATGCCAATTATACTAGTGCTGCTTCCTGAAGGTCCAAAGTATACCAGGGTAGCTCAGGGCCCTGGGGTCCTTTCCAAGCTGAGCAGGAGGGTCCTGGCCCATAGCCACCCAGTCCGTCAGCACCTTAACCTCTTCCAGTCCCGTCTCCTAAGGAACATTTGCTCAAAATAGGCCAGACTCGAGTTTCGGAGTAGCTCAGTATGCTGGATTGGAATCTCACAGAGGAGCAAGACTGTATGTAGTTTTTCTCTCCCATGCTCTCCAGAGCATTTGACTCACAGGGCTTGGCCTCAAGTGTTTGTGGACAGGCTGGCTGAGCTCCCCAGCTGGGTCGCGACACTCCCAGTTCTGCACGTCCCTGCAGTTTTTTCCCCAGCCTGCCTCTCCTCCACCTAACTCCCCCATAAGCTCACTTCCACAGAACTCATGGACTGCAGCGGAGGGTCTGATGTGGTCCCTTCCTTAGGTGCTGTGCCTGATGAACTTACCAAGAGGTAGGAGATAACATCTGCGGTCTTAGATTCCCACATGGGGCACTAAAAGCAAGGAGCTCCTACCCCCAAAGCAGACTCCCAGGCTGCTAAGCCAGTCCTACTCTTCCAGTATTTCATGCGCCCTGGGGAACAAGATTCTATCCCAGGAGGTGGATGTAGCTAGGTGCAGAGGACAGAAGAGACAGCTCCTATGTATGATTTGGGAGGGGTGGGAGCAATTGATCTGAGCAGGGAGAGCCAGCTCCTGCCCTTATCTGATGGGGGTAACATGGACCCCCATTTTCAGGTACCCCACCTTCCCCTAGCCCGAGTCTTTAGAAGAATTGCCAGTCTGAGTCCTATTCCCCCCCAAAAAAAACCAACAAAAACTCAATGTACTTTTTTGGTGGACCCACCTAGAGTGGGGGAAGGAGAGCATCCGTTGATCTGGACTTGGCAGGGGTCGGTCATTCAGTTCTCTCAAGGCTTCTGGTCAGAACTTTTCCATTCCTTTCCCAGGCCTTCCCCCAGGGAGTCCCTGCAGGCCAGGGACACTGGGACTTCCTAGTCCTTCTCTTATCCCCCACCAGAGGCTTTCCTTGCCCTCTGCCCTCTAGGCACCTGAGACAACCCTCTCTCTTTAGAGGCCTGGTCTGAGCTAGGTAAAGCCTGGAGAGGCTCGCTCCCTTCCCCACCCCCATAACCCTTCCCCCTCTATCGCCTTCTCCCCCCTCCCTGCTGCGTCCCGGGCAGCAGGTACTGGCCCTGGAGTAGTGCACACGGCGGTCCAAGGGCGGTCAAGGCGCTCTTTGCAGCCGGTCCCCCTACAACTCACGTCCCCCACCCCACCCCACCCCACACACCCCTCCTCCCCGCGGGTCTTTGCACACGACGCACCGGCTGCAGAGGCTTCACGAGCAGTAGCCGGCTGGGGATAAAGCGCAGCGGGTGCGAGACGCGGGAGGCAGCTGTTGAGACAGGAGGAGCGTCCTACTCGCACTGACCCACTCGCTGACCCACTCGGGATCCGGCCTGGGGGGGCCAGGGGCACGCACGCGCACGGCGAACTTCCCGAGTGGGACTTCTAGGGGGCAGGAGTGGGGCGCCGAGGGCGCATGGAGCCCACGGAGAAGCGGTACCTGTTGGACGTCAAACCTGGAGCCCGGTAAATCAGGAGCAGAGGCGCGCCCGGGGTGGGGGGAAGGACGCGCTCTCTCCACCTCTCCTCCTGCTGCATCTCATCCTGCCCCGTCCCGCCTCTTGGACCTCAGCTGACCTACAGCCACGGGTTTTCAGCTGGTGTCGGGTGTCAACGGTTAGGGGAGGTCTGCGCTGCACCATCCACAGGCACCCCCCGGCTTTTCCCGTGGGATCGGCGCGGGCCGCTCACTAAGAGACAAAGTGACAAAACGTCCAGAGGAGGTTGGGAAGAGAGTACGGGGCAGGTTCTGGAAGAGGTTGGAGAGAGTGAAGAAGAGAGAGAAGGAAGGGTGAGAGGGAGTGAGGGAGACAGAATGTAGATGCTACACCCTCCCCATCACCCCCACCCCCACCAAAGGATGAAGGGGAGGTGGTAGGAGCCCCACCCCCCCCATATGCACTCTGGCCTCCTCGCTTCGGTGCCTCTGTCTGCTCTGCCTTCAAGTCACCAGATGTCTGGGGGGGAGGGGGGAGAAGAAGGCTGGGGGAGAACAACTTGAACTGGCGGGCCCTTTCCCTTTCCGGTGGAGGTGGGGAGCAGCAGCGGCATCAGCCCCTGAGTGCTCTGTCTCCTGGGGCAGAACCCTGTTGACTCTGGAGAGGAAGGGCACCATGCTCCCCTATGTCCAGACCAAAGTAGGAAACAAGCCTGTTAGTCCTCTTCTCCCTATGCCTGCCTTCCTCACAATCATAGAATCCCGGAATTGTACATTTCAGTCCTGGCCTGACTCTCAAACAATACAGAATGTCAAAGTCCAAAGAGATTTTAGAGATCATCTGCCTCTGCCCCTCTGCCCCTGCCCCTGCCTCTGCCCACCTCTCTCTCATTTTACAAAGGAGTAAACTGAGGCCCAAGGGAGGGTATTGGACTTGGTTGCACAGGATTATCTAAATGGTGATAGCATAACAGACACCTGGATTCTGTTCCTTCCCCTCTCTGCCTTGACTTCCTTCTTTGGACTAGAGGATCTCTCTGTAAGGTCCTGTCCAGCACTGCTAGTTTGTGAGTCTGACCTTCTCTCCTCCCCACCATGCTGCTACCCTTGTACATATGGTCTTCCCACCCCACTTGGAATGTGAGCCCTTTAAAAACAGACTGTCTCTGCTTTACCACGTGAGTCCCTACCACTCTAACAATTGCTCATGCATTCATCCCTCCCAAGCACTGTGACCCCATAGGTGAGGCATCCTTGGGGATGGAATGGGACGGGGCCTTATTCTCTTCCCAGGTCATATTCTGGAACTCCTTGGCAGAATGGGGCCTGTCCAATTCCCTTGCCTGAGCCTGGTCTAGACCTGCAGGCCATTGGACTAGACTCACAGAGCAATCAGCACTGCCATGCCCAGCAGAGCCTCAGTGACCCCTATGACTATCAGAAGGAGAGGGCCCGGCGACAGTTGTATGTAGCGGCCACCATCTGCCTTGTCTTCATCATCGGAGAGGTTGTAGGTAAGGAACACAGGGGGCTTCCTGGGCAGATTCTGCCATCCGTGCTAAGGACAGAAAGCAGTGGGGAGAGGGCAGAATAACCCTAACCAGCAGACAGCCCATTACACTGGATTTCACTGGAGACCCACATTACCCAGCTAGGAAAGAAAGATAGAAGGGGCAGCTAGGTGGCACAGTGGATAGAGCACCAGCCCTGGAGTCAGGAGTACCTGAGTTCAAATCCTGCCTCAGACACTTAACACTTACTAGCTGTGTGACCCTGGGCAAGTCACTTAACCCCGAAAGAAAGAAAGAAAGAAAGAAAGAAAGAAAGAAAGAAAGAAAGAAAGAAAGAAAGAAAGAGGCAGCTAGGTGGCGCAGTCGATAAAGCACCCGCCCTAGATGATTCAGGAGGACCTGAGTTCAAAGTCGGCCTCAGACACTTGGCACTAGCTGTGTAACCATGGGCAAGTCACTTAACTTAACCCTCATTGCCCCGAAAAAAAAATACAAAAAAAAAAAAAGGAACATCAAGAAAGATAACAAGCTGCCCTCCCAAGTAGTGGGAAGGGAGGCACTCCCAATAGTCCCCACTAAGGTTCCCCTTTGACCCCTACTCCTGCAGGTGGTTACCTGGCCCACAGCTTGGCGGTCATGACAGATGCAGCCCACCTGCTCACCGACTTTGCCAGCATGCTCATCAGCCTCTTCTCTCTCTGGATGTCCTCCCGGCCAGCGACCAAGACCATGAACTTTGGCTGGCATCGAGCAGGTGGGGGACTGTTGAGTTGGGGCTTTAGCATTGGTCAGCCTATCCACCCCCCAGGCACTCCCTGTGGGCAGAACTTTGTGCCTAGGAGGGGGTAGAAATGGGACCCAGAGGAAGAAGAAATCATAGAGGCATAGTACAGTATCGTTAGAATAAGGAGCCTTAGAATATGGACTGTCAGAGCTGGGAGAGGTCTCGAAACAGAGAAGGTCAAAGGAGGAAGTCACCTTTAAAAAAAAAGAGAGAGAGAGAGAGAGAGAAAGAGAGCTGAGGCCTAGTAAGGGGTAGTGAATGACCTAGAGTCAAATAGCAGACTTCATCTTTACCCTCTGACAAGGAAGATGAACTCCCCCCACAGTGACAGACAAGACCAAATGAATTTCGAATTAACTGTGTGTTTCTGCATATTTGAAGGGAAGTATCAGAGCAGACTGTTCAAAGCTGGGCAAGGAAGTCACTCAGAGACTTAACATGTCCTGGATTTGGCCCCTTGGGGAGCTGTGTGCCCCTCCTCAGCTCTAGCTACCCTTCCTTATTGGATACATTCATTCGCCAGCTCTCACAGTGGATGGGACTCAGAGCATCAGTTTCCCCGTCTATCAAATGATGTCGGGTTGGACAAGAGAATAGCCAAGAACTCTCTGGCTCCAACGTTCTGTGTTCTAATTGTTCCCTACATTCGTGTTCTAACAGTCTAGATTTTGAAGTCCCTTTCAACTTTAAGGTTCTGTGTTCTAATCTAAGATGAGCATTTACCTTTAGTACTCTAAGTTTTGGGGGAGGGGGGGGTTGCAGGCAATGGGGGTTAAGTGACTTGCCTAGGGTCACACAGCTAGTATCAAGTATCTGAGGTCGAATTTGAACTCAGGTACTCCTGAGTCCAGGGCCAGTGCTTTAACCACTGTGCCATCTAGCTCTCACACTAGAGGCAGCTAGGTGGCGCAGTGGATAAAGCACTGGCCTTGGATTCATTCGGGAGGACCTAAGTTCAAATCCAGCCTCAGACACTTGGCACTTACTAGCTGTGTGACCCTGGGCAAGTCACGTAACCCTCATTGCCCTGCAAAAAAAAAAAAAAAAGAAAAAGAAAAAGAAAAAAAGAAAGAAATGAAAAAAGCTTTCATACTAACAATTTTATATTTTTTGTTGTACCATCCATAAGTAGTTCAAGGCGAAAAGGGCTCATTTCTGGTGTCTTATCTCGGCCAATGGGCCCCATTTTAAACTGTGTTCAGTGTCTTCACTCTGTTTTAAAGGAACCCATTCCTTACTCCCAACAGTCTGTTCATTAAAGAATTGATTGCTAGTGTTTGGGGTGGGTTTTGCTTTTCAGAGATCTTGGGAGCACTGCTGTCAGTGCTGTCCATCTGGGTGGTGACTGGGGTCCTCGTATACCTGGCTGTGCAGCGTCTGGTCTCTGGAGACTATGAGATTGAAGGTGGGGCTATGCTGATCACTTCAGGCTGTGCTGTGGCAGTGAATATCATGTAAGTCTGGGGTGTGCCACTCCACAACAACAACCCCCCACCCCCGCGAGATTTCTCAATCAGTCACCATTACTTGCTTCCCTGGGAGAAAGTTGATCACATGTTAAACTGACAAATTCCTCCCACTTTATGTGGGCTGGAGCTTTCTAGAAAAATAGACCTGGCCTTATTCGTGAACTCTGGACTTTCCATCCTGGACTGACTCTCACCTCCTTACCTTCTGCATCTAGTTCCTTTCTCATAGACCCCAGTTCATGGGGGCCTGGGGACACTGGAGAAGTCTACCTTTTTTAATTTTGGGGGTGGTGGTGAAGGAATTGGGGTTAAGTGACTTGCCCGGGGTCACACAGCTAATAAGTATCAAGTGTCTGAGGCTGGATTTGAACTCTGGTCCTCCTGACTCCAGGGCCATCTATTGTGCCACCTACCTGCCTGTAAGTGCACCCTTTGTTAAAGTGCAGAGAATACATTTCAGGTAGGACTTGCCTTCTCTAGCTCCACTCCATACTTCTAGCCAGCAGCCCTTTCCCAAAGGGCTATCCCTGAACACTTGACATGAAACCAGATAGCTAGTGGTCTTAGCCGACTCTGGGGTAGGAGAGCATCCTATCTGGGGTGATGGGATGTTATCACAGAAAAAGTCCTGGCTCTGAAGGCAGAAGACTGGACTTCCAACCCCACCTCTGCCACTTCTACCTGTGTGACGTTGGGAAAGGGCAACTAGGTGGTGCAGTGGATACAGCACTAGCCCTGGAGTCAAGAGGACCTGACTTCAAATCCAGCCTCAGACACTTGACACTAGGTATATGACCCTGGGCAATTCACTTAACCCTGATTGCCTCAAACATCCGGGGACATCTCCAGTCGCCCTGATGTATATCTCGCCAGTGGACCTCTCTCTAGAGGAGAAAATGAGGCTAGTGACTTTACACAGCCCTCTCTCAGTTAAATGCAATTCATTGCAAGTCATGACATCACTTCCCAATGTCATGGTCCTCTTTGATAATGAAGGACGAACAACCAGACTTTGGGCATATCATTCCACTTCCAAGAGCCTTACTTGTAGTTGCCTCAATTGTAAAACGAGGTGGTTGGGTTAGGTGGCCTTTGAGGCTCCTTCCATTTAGAGGTCTAGTCTGTTTTTTAGGCTATGGGGCAAGAATTGATTTTTTCTTAAAACTAATCCCGGACAGGTGGCACAGTAGATAGAGCACCAGCCCTGAAGTCAGGAGGACCTGAGTTCAAATCCGGTCTCATACACTTGAGACTTGACACTTAATAGCTGTGTAACCCAATGGATAGAGCACTGACCCTGGATTCAGGAGGACCTGAGTTCAAATCCGGCCTCAGATACTTAACACTTACTAGCTGTGTGATCCTGGGCAAGTCACTTAACCCTCATTGCCCCGCCCCCCCAAAATCTAATCCCAAATATTAATAATAATAATAGTTCACATTTATATAGAGCTTTAAGGTTTACAAAGCTCTTTACATATATCTTACTTGATCTGAGCTGGGTTATATAAAACTAGTCTCATTCATGCATTCATTCATTCAACAAACATTAATCAATATCTGCTGTGCTGAGGGAGAAAGCACTTCTTCCATAAGGAATGACCCTTGCCCTCATGGAAGGAAGCAGAAAGAAACAGAGACTGAGACTCAGGAGATTTGGGTTCCAGATGCAGTTCTGCCACTAACTCAATTGTGACCTTGCTCAAATAATTTCCCCCAGTGTTGCCTCAGTTTCCTCCTCCATAAAATGAATAGATTGGTCTGGGTGGTTTTCTAAGGCCTCTTCCAGCTGGATGATCATGGGGAGAGAGGGCTGGACTTAGAGTTAGGGAAACTGAGTTCAAATCCTGCTTCGGACACTTACTCAGCTGTGTGACCTTGGGTAAGTCAATGGAGATCATAATAGCAGCCAGCTCTCAGGGTGGTTATGAGGTTGGAATGAGATAATCTATGGAAAGTTCTTTGCAGATCTTTTTTTTTTTTCAGGGCAACGAGGGTTAAGTGACTTGCCCAGAGTCATACAGCTAGTATCGCGTGTCTGAGGCTGGATTTGAACTCAGGTCCTCCTGAATCCAGGGCCAATGCTTTATCCACTGAGCCACCTAACTGCCCTTTGCAGATCTTAAAGCTCTAAATAAATGCTAGCTATTTATTATTATTCCCGCTCTAAGGTTTTACGATTGATTCTATGAAAACTATGATTCAACAATTCAATGTTGATTAAGCATCCACAAAGAGAAAAAACAGTCCCTGCCCTGAAACAGGGTCTGATTCTCTCTGACTGTCCCTGACTCTGTCTCTCGATGTCTCTCCCTCTGTTGCTGTCTCTCTTCCTCTCCATTTCCAACCCCCTCTATTCTCTTCCCTCTCTCCCCTCTTCTTTCCCCCTTCTCCTTTCTCCTTGAGCCCTTCTCCCCTCTCCCCTTCCTTTTCTCTTCCTTTCCTCCCCCCTTCCCCTCTCTCTCTTTCTCTATTCTTTTTAAACTGGATACATTTTGCTATTTCCTAACCAGTATCCAAAGACCACACTCTCCTCACACCCCCCAGTAGAGCACATTCCCTCTGAAGAGTTAAGCAGTACATCCTGATTGCAACTGCTAGTATATGTCACTTTTCACTTTTATGGTTTACTGCTTGTTAACAGAAAGGAAGTTATGTGTCTAACTTTAATGATATTGTGCCAACATTGCTCTTTGTAGCTGCCCTGAGTTCAGCTGTGTTTCAAAGCTGTCTTTATTGACATTGTTGGAGCCATTGTATATCCTGGTCTTCTGGCTCTTTCTTCCCTTGACATCACTTCATACAAGTCTTCCTATGTTTTTCTGAATTCCTCATATTCCTCCTTCTTTATAGTGTGATTATATTCCCCATAATCCTCATCCACCACAATTTGTTCCAGCTGTTCCCCAACTGCTAGAACCATATTTTGTTTGTAGGTTTTTGTTATCCCAAATGATGCTTCTCCTGGTCATTACTTCCTTGGGGGTGGAAGGGGATGGAATCCAGTCCCAGGAAAGGGTATTCTGGGTCAAAGAATATGAACAATTCAGCAACTCTCCTTGTGTAATTTCAAATTGTTTTCTGGGATGATTAAATCAGTTCACAGTTCTAATGACTGAGCAAACATGACCATCTTTCCTCTGCCCCATAACATCTACCTTTTCCTATTTTATTTGTACTGGTCAAATTCTAGAATTCTTTGATTCTAGGATTCCCTGAAAGTGAAATTCCTGGTGGGAGAGCAAGGGATTGTGGGGGCAGTGAGCTTGGTGCCTTCTTTGTTGCTACCAACCTATTGAATTAATTGGCTCTCCAGATCTAGTTTGATACAGGCTGCGCTGAGGATGGTCACTTCATTGGGCTTCGAGCCAGGACCCCCTAAAGTTCCCATCCTACCTTTCCCAGAGGTTCCTGCAGAATTTAAGGGGTCACAGGGGGCAGCTAGGTGGTGCAGTGGATAAAGCACTGGCCCTAGATTCAGGAGGACCTGAGTTCAAATCCGGCCTCAGACACTTGACACTTACTAGCTGTGTGACCCTGGGCAAGTCACTTAACCCTCACTGCCCCACAAAAAAAAAAATTAATTAAAAAAAACCATACTCAACCAAGAAAATAAATGAATGAATGAATAAATAAATAGACAGACAGACAAATAAATAAATGGATGAATAAAATAAATAAGTGGACAGACAAATGAAAAGCATTTAGGGGATCACAAGACAATTCTGAAGATAGAGAGACTAACACTGGTGCCCAGACCTCTGCCTGATGCTCTCTTTTCTTTCCTAGAATGGGGTTCACTCTTCACCAGTCTGGCCATGGCCATGGGCACAGCCATGGACACAATCATGGGAGCAGTTCAAAGCAGGAGGAGCAGAACCCCAGTGTCCGAGCAGCCTTTATCCATGTGGTTGGGGATCTGCTTCAGAGCCTGGGTGTCCTAGTGGCCGCCTACATCCTCTACTATAAGGTAAGGGGATTATTAGCTCAGCATAGGAACCGATGCCTTGTCTGAGCTCCAGCTAAAAGATGTGGGCCCAAGCTTCCCTGAAATCCATCTACCACTTAACTAGCTGTGAGCTTAACCAAGTTCCTTTTAGGCTTTCTGGGTAGTTTCCTCTTCTGTAAAATGAAGACAACAATACTTCCCTATCTTCCTCTTAGGGATGTGGGTAGGCCAGACCAAGTGAAATAGATAGTGGGCAGGGAAAAGCCTTGGAAGATTTGCCTTTCTTCAGGAGTAAGGCTTCCAGAAGACCTGGTGGGTAGTGGGTCTCCCAGTACAATGCCTTTTCTCAGCTCCAGAAACTTAGGAGCTAAGACCCTGCCCTGAGGGAGGCCACTGACTTTTTTTTCTTTTTTTTTGTGGGGTAATGAGGGTTAAGTGACTTGCCCAGGGTCACACAGCTAGTGTCAAGTGTCTGAGGCCAGATTTGAACTCAGGCCCTGGATTCAGGAGGATCTGAGTTCAAACCCAGCCTCAGACACTTGACACTTGCTAGCTGTGTGACCCTGGGCAAGTCACTCAACCCCAATGGCCTCACCAAAAAACATTTTTTTTAATGCGTTGACACTAAGTTTGCAGAGCTTCAGAAGATTTCATTATCTCTGTCTTGCAGAATTCCAATCTTCCTTTAAGGCTTAGCTCAGTTAAAAGCTCATCTGTGAAGCCTCCTCTGTTTCTCATTGTAGCATAATGAACAGAGTGGCAGACTTAGACAGAGTAAAACTTGGATTCCAATCTTGTCTTGGATAATTATTAGCTGTGTGACCCTGGGCAAGTCACCTAACCTTTTTGAGCCTCAGTTTCCTCATTTGTAAAATGGGCATAATACCAACATTAAATAATCTCACAAGGTTGTGGTGAGTCTTAGATGATGTGTTTTTGTTTGTTTCTTTGTTTGTTTTGTGGGACAATGAGGGTTAAGTGACTTGCCCAGGGTCACACAACTAGTGTGAAGTGTCTAAGGCTGGATTTGAACTCAGGTCCTCCTGAAATCAGGGCTGGTGCTTTATCCACAGCACCACCTAGATGCCCCCTTAGATGATGTTTTTAAAGTGCTTTGCAAACTTTAAAGTACTCTATAAATTGGCAATCACTATTAATAATTTCCCTCCATTTGTTTTCCAAGAGCATTTTTTTGTTTTTGAGTCATTTTTAGTAATGTCCCACTCTTCAAGACCCCATTTAAGGTTTTCTTGACAAAGATATCAGAGTGGTTTGCTTTTTTCCTTCTCTAGCTCATTTTACAGATAAGGAAACTGAGGCAAATGGTGTTAAGTGACTTGACCAGGGTCACACAGCTGGGAAGTATCTGAGAACCATTTTGAACTCTGGAAGATGAAGTCTTCCTGACTCCAGGCCTGATACTCTCCATCCACTGTGCTACCTAGCTGAGAACTTTAGATCTCTTCTTTATCCCATGAATCTCTACCTTTTATTGTATTTACCTGTGACTAGGTCATATTCTCTATTATCCAGCAGAAGATAATCACATTGAAGGAAAGGACTGTTTCCCCAGTGCTCAGCACAGTCTTACATATAGTAAGAAGCAAGCATTTGTTGAGGTGAACTGAAGAAAGCAGGACCCAGAGAGGCCAGAAGTGGCCACCCCAAGGTCATAATACTAGTAAATAGTAGAGCCAGGATTTGAATTCTGGTTTCCTAACTCTTAATCCCAAGGTCTTTCCCTTTTCTTCAATCTTTACTGACATTTCTGTGCCAACTACCTTTTTCCCCCGTCAAAGTCATTTCCTCAGAGTCTGTGGCCCCAAATGGTGGCAGTGTGGTATAGTAGGTAGGTCTGCAGTTCACATGCCATCTCTGACCCTATAAATAAGTCCTAGGAAAGTGCTTGAAAAATAATAATCAAGTTGGTTCAACAAGCAGTTTTAAAGTCTGCTGAGTGGGACAGCTAGGTGGTGCAGTGGATAGAGCACCGGCCCTGGAGTCAGGAGTACCAGAGTTCAAATCCAGCCTCAGACACTTAACACTTACTAGCTGTGTGACTCTGGGCAAGTCACTTAACCCCAATTGCCTCACCAAAAAAAAAAAAAAAAGTCTGCTGAGTGCCAGGCACTGTCTGAGGTGCTGGTGATAGAAAGACAAAAACAAAACCTTCCCTGCCCTCAAGAAGCTTACATTCTATCAGAGAGGGACAACATATGTAAGCATATATACACATGTATGTAACAAATATATATGGAAGCATATGCAATATATATTATATATGTACACATGTGTGTATATATAACAAATTAATGGGGGGCAGGGGAGTGGGTAGGGCCTCATGGCTGTATGGGATCAGGAAGGCTTCGTGTGGAAGGTGGCATGACTTGTCCAGGGTCACATAGCTAAAACAAATGTCAAAGATGAGATTTGAACCTAAGACTAACTGACTAATCCTAGTATTCTTGTTTCTTCCACCACACTGCCTTCTAGGGGAACATACATACTCTGAGGAAGTGATCTCAAAGAAACAAAGGCATATTTGGCATTGAAATGTTCATGAACAGTGTGGGGGAGGGGAAAGAGCCCCGAGTTAGGAATGAGGGAGCCTGGGTTTGAGTCCTGCCAACCAGTATTCCCTGATACCAGTGAAGTCATGGATTCTTCAGATATTCCTATAGATGTGTCCCAGAGCAGAAAAAGGTGTGAATGGCTCCATATCTCTTTTATTATGTGTGCAAGATTGCTGTTCCAGAGCTTGTACTCATTCACTCTGGCCCTGGCCTGACCAATACTGACTATGTCTACTTATTCATTCATTCATTTACTCATTTGTTTATTTATTTGCGGATTCAGTGAGAAGGGCCAGTGTTTGGGAATCAAAATTGGGAATGGGCTCCTCATAGAACTGTGGGACCTCAGACTTGAGAGGGACCTCAGAGATCAGCTAGGCCAATCTACACCACAGCAGGACTCCCCTTTCTAATATAATGGACAAGTGATTACCCAGCCCCTTCTTCCAGTGATGGGGAATATTTCCTCAGGCAGGCCCTTCCCTTTGTGGGCAGTTTGAATTGATAGAAAGTTTCCCCATTAACAGAAGCTGAAATTTGTGCCCTAGAGCATCCCTGACCCCACCTAGCTCCCCTGGGTGGCATCGTGCTGTTGTGGAAAGAATGCTGGTCCTGGGGTCAGGAGACCTAGGTTCAAAAGGTAGCTTGACCAGAAGACTTCAGTTCAAATTCTACTTTAGACAGTTATTAGCTTGTAACTATGGACAATTCACTTGATTTCTCTGAATTTTAATGTCCTTACCCTAATAAGAACATAGGTTTAGAGCTGAAAGGGCCTCAGGTACCATCTGATCCAATGCCCTGATTTTGTAGATGAAGAAACTGAGACCCAGAGAAATTAAATAACTTGATTAAATTTGTTTGTTTGTTTGTTTTTATTCTTTTTCTTTTTTTTTACAGGGCAGTGAGGGTTAAGTGACTTGCCCAGGGTCACACAGCTAGTAAGTGTCAAGTGTCTGAAGCTGGATTTGAACTCAGGTCCTCCTGAATCCAGGGCCGGTGCTTCATCCACTGCGATACCCAGCTGCCCCCTACAAAGTGCTTTAAAAAACAAACAGGGGCAACTAGGTGGCGCAGTGGATGAAGCACCGGCCCTGGATTCAGGAGGACCTGAGTTCAAATCCAGCCTCAGACACTTGACACTTACTAGCTGTGTGACCCTCAGCAAGTCACTTAATCCTCATTGCCCCGCAAAAATTAAAAATAAATAAATAAAAGCACTTCGTATAATGGCTGGTACATAGTAGGTGCTAGATAAATGCTTATGCTCTTCCTTCCTCCTTCCCCTTGTCCATGGTCACATAGCTAAGAAGTAGAAAAAACCATTGTTTGAAGCCACATTCTTTGACTCTGGGTTCTTCTGTCTGACCACTGGATCGTTCTCTCTGTTCTACCCATTAAATGTGGAAATTCTCCAGAGCTCTTTCCTAGAAACCCCGCCCACCACCACACTTTTTCTCTCTACATACTCTTGGTGATCTATCAGCCCTAGGGTTCAATAATCATATCTTATGTAAATGATTCCTGGATCTTTCATCCCTAAATGCCCCAAGGGCATTTTATACCCAGTAGAATAGAATTCTTTATCTCTCTGTCAATCTTCCCACCCTCCAGCCAGGAGTTATCTAGTTCCATGACCATTCCTTCTCAGTCAACCCACACATCTAATCAGTTGCCAAAACTTGACATTTCGACTTCCTTAGCATCTCTTAGATAAGTCCCCTACTCTGAACTCCCACTGCTACCACCCTGCAGACTAATAATAACAATAACAGGGGGCAGCTAGGTGGCGTAGTGGATAGAGCCCTGGCCCTGGATTCAGGAGTACCTGAGTTCAAATCTGGCCTCAGACACTTAACACTTACTAGCTGTGTGACCCTGGGCAAGTCACTTAACCCCAATTGCCTCACCAAAACAAACAAACAAACAAAAACAATAATAATAATAATGAACATTTATAGAGTGCTATGTGCCAGGTACTGTGCTAAGCACTTTACAATTATTATCTCATTTGATTAAAAAAAAAAGACAGTATTATCTCATTTGATCCTCACAACTCTGGGAGGTAGGGCTATTGTAGTTGTTGTTTAGTCATTTCCAATCATATCTGACTCTTTGTGACCTCATTTGGGGTTTTCTTGGCAAAGATAGTGGAGCAGGAAACTGAGGCAAAAAGGGTTGAGTGACTTGTCCAGGGTTACACAGCTAGTAACTGTGGCCAGATTTAAACTCAGGAAGATGAGTCTTCCTGACTCTAGGCCAGGCACTCTACTGTACCCTTATCTCCTTCCACATGGACTACTGAAATAGCCTCGCCATTGGTCTCCCAACCCCCAGTCTTTCCCTGCTCCAGCCCATTCCCCACAGTGCTACCAAAATGATTTTCCTCAAGTATAGATCTGACCATGTCAGTCCAACTCTCCACTCCCACAGTAAACGCCAATGGATTCCTGTTACCTCTAGTATCAGAAATAAAAATCCTGTCTGGCCTTTAAAGTTCTTTGTTACCCGACTATCCTACCTTTTTAACCTCCTCACGCCTTAGTCCTATCTTTAACATCTAGCCACAGTGACCCAGTCACGGTACCTTGCAGATGATGCCTCATATCCTGCCTCTATCTCTCTGTACTAGCTGTCCTCCGTGCCTGAAATTCTCTCTCTTTTTTTTTATCTGTTTTGTTTTGTTTGTGGGGCAATGAGGGTTAAGCGACTTGCCCAGGGTCACACAGCTAGTAAGTATCAAGTGTCTGAGGTAGGATTTGAACTCAGCTCCTCCTGAATCCAGGGCTGATGCTTTATGCACTGTGCCACCTAGCTGCCCCCCTGAAATTCTCTTCATCTTCATCTCTACCTCCTGGCTTCCCTGTTCCTGCAAGTCCCAGCTAAAATCCCTCCTTCTGCAAACAACCTTTGCCAATCCGTCCTACTGCTAGTAACTTCCCTAGCTCAGTCATCTCCAATTGCCCATCTGTAGCTTGTTTTGTGCAGAGTTATTTGCACGTTGTCTCCCCTGCTGGACTGTGAGCTTCTGGGGGGTAGGAACTGTCTTTTGTCTCTTCCTGGTGCTTGCACAATGGCTGGCGCATAATAAGCTGGTAATAAATGCTTGTTTACTTGACTTAACTTTCCGGGTCTCACCCACTTGCACGTGTCCTAATGGTGTCCGTGAACTTTTTTTTCTTTTAATTTGGATAGCTGTACTTCAGTATAGTTGTTTTCCTTTGGAATTCTATGGATTTTATTTTGACTTAGAGGAATTCAAAGGGTCCATGACACCCTCAAAAAAGGCTGACCCTCCAGCTCTGAGGTAACTCTGTATCTACTTTGTATATAACTTGTATTTATACCTATATGTGTCCATGTTTTCTCTCCAATAGACTATAACCTCCTTGAGGGCAGGGACTCATTTTGTTCTTTTTTTGTATCCCCATCATTTAGCCCAGTGCAGGGCACAAAGTAGGCACTTAATAAATTCTTGTTGGGGCAGCTAGGTGTCGCAGTGGATAGAGCACTGGCCCTGGATTCAGGAAGACCAGAGTTCAATTCCAGCCTCAGACATTTGACACTTACTAGCTGTGTGACCTTTGGCAAGTCACTTAACCCTCATTGCCCCGCAAAAATAAATAAATAAATAAATAAATAATAAATGCTTGTTGACTGAGTGACACCATGTCGGGTGTCTGACTATAAGTCTGGAGCCCTTACACCAGATTTGGAGTCTACTACCACCTTAGGCTGCCTCCTCAAAAGAATCTGACCCCTACCTGAGAGCAAACCTTCAAAGGAAAGAAGGAAAGAAATAAGCATGTATTAAGCAACTACTGTGTGCCACTTGTTTCATGAATTCTATCTTATTTGATCTTAACAACAACCCTAGGAGGCAGGTACTGTTGTTATCCCCATTTTATGGGGGAGGAGACTGAGGCAGGTAAAGATTAAGTGATTTGCCCAAGGTCACACAACTAGTCTCTCCATTTTACAGATGAAGAAACCGAGGGAGACAAAAATTAAGTGACTTGCCCAAGGTCACACAGCTAGTATCCCCACTTTATAGAAGAGGAAACTGAGGCAGGTAATGGTTAAGTGATGCGCCTGAGGTCACACTAGTATCCCCATTTTACCAATGAGCAAACTGAAACAGGTAAAGGTTAAATGACTTGCCTAGTTAGTGTCTGAGACTTGCTCTGAATACACAACTTCCTGACTACAGACTTAGTTTCTCATCCATTATGAGCCACCTGGAAGCCTGGATCTCGACATAGATTAGTGCTGCCTCCAGCCAGCTCTTTCTCCTCACAGGGCCTGCTTCCTAGGCTTGTCTCTATAAAACGTACTTTGATAGCCTTAACGTGCTATAAAACTGTCAGGGGGCAGCTAGGTGGCGCAGTGGATACAGCACCGGCCCTGGAGTCAGGAGTACCTGAGTTTAAATCCGGCCTCAGACACTTAACACTTACTAGCTGTGTGACCCTGGGCAAGTCACTTAACCCCAATTGCCTCACTAAAAAAAAACAAAACAAAACTGTCGGAGTATTATTCTTATTCCCAGTTCAACCCCCCAAGGGGAGGGAGGCAGAACTCAGCTCCTTTCTCTTCCAGGTGACATCCTTTCAAATGCTTGGAAACAGGTGGGGATAGGAGGGCAAAAGCGGGCCCTGAGCCCTTTCTTCTCCAGGCCAGAGGTGGTCAGTCACTCACCTGGCCATAGTGAGCCAGGACCTGGGTGAGGCAGTTGGGAAGGTGCCCCAGTTCAAAGTGGCCCCTCAGTGGCAGGGAGGGCTGGCTTATGGACTGAAGGAATTGGGGCTGGTGGACGAAGAATTTATTTACGAGGCTAGTTGAGGGTGAACCCTTTGCTAGACTCAGCTACTGCCTAACGGTTAGGTGCTGGATCAAGAGTCAGGAGAACTGGGTTCCAATGTGATCTTCAGTATTCTCTGTGTGACTGTGGACAAGTCCCTCCTCTTCCCCAGGCCTCAGTTTCCCCATCTGTAAAGTGAGGAGGTTGGGCTGGACAGCCACTGAAGGCCCTTCTAAATCCATTGTCTTTTTTTCTCCCAACCAGCCTGAGTACAAGTACGTGGACCCCATCTGCACCTTCCTCTTCTCCATCTTAGTGCTGATCACTACTCTAACCATCTTGAGGGATGTGGTTCTCGTTCTGATGGAAGGTAACCTCCTTTACCCTCCCCCCAAGAGTGGGGCCCCTTGAGTCACAACTCACAGGCTTTGAGCAAGAGTCCTTTCCCATGGGGTGCCCCTGGCTGGCAGTGCAGACATCCCCTGATGCCTGCCATTATTTAAGGAGATTTCTTGTTGTTCTGATCTTGTAGACCATGGCAGACCAATACTGCCCATGGGATTTTCTTGGCAAAGATACTGGAACGGTTTGCCATTGCCTTCTCCAGTGAATTAAGGCAAACAGAGATTAAGTGACTCGCCCAGGGTCACACAACTAATGAGTGTCTGAGGTAGGATTTGAATTCAGGTCTTCCCAACTCTGGGCCCAGCACTCTATCCACTGAGCCACTTGGCTACCATATGGAGGCTCAGCTTTGCCACAAATTCACTGTGCGACTTGGGGTGTGTGACTTTGGTATGGGCTTCAGCTGCCTTATCTATATTTGAGAAGATAGAACTTTGCCATCCACAAGGTTCCTCCCAGCTCTGATATCGTGTTCTGTGAGTTCTTCCCCCTGTTCACATTCACCCAGAAAGAAAGGGTTCTCAGCTAAGGGCCAGTGGGTGTCAGAGCTTCCTATTTTTTTGTGAGCTGGGCTTGAGGGGTAAGGAGGGGTTGGGCCTTGGCTGGGCTCACCTGGAAGGCCCTGACTCTGTCCTTTTCCTAAGCCCCAAGCTCCAAGCCCCAAGCCCCAAGCCCCACCCCAGCTCTGTCAAGCACCAGCCAGCAAGGGCAATTCCTGGAACTAGAAATATCTTTCCCTTCTGCCCCCCGCCCCCATTGTGCTGTTTTCTTCCCTGCCAATAGAAGACTTCCTCCCCTACTCTAAACTATTGGCAGGGTGGGGCCACTTGTCAGGTTAGCTTCAGAAATGCTCCCCAGGACTTCCCTTGTCTCTACCTTCCCCCAAGAAGAGGGTTTCACTTTCAGATGGGCAAACAGACCACACAGCAAGTCACAGGCAAAATCAAGGAACAGAAGCTGGGGCTCTCTCAATGCCCAGCGCCCTCCCCACTATGTTACAGGTGAAGGGGGCAGCTAGGTGGAGCAGTGGATAAAGCACCGGCTCTGGATTCAGGAGGACCTGAGTTCAAATCTGGCCTCAGACACTTGACATTTACTAGCTATGTGACCCTGGGCAAGTCACTTAACCCTCATTGCCCTGAAAAAACAAACAAACAAAAAACACTTGTTTAAGTTACAGGTGACATACCACCCACACACACTCCTTACCATTGGGTCCCAGACATCAAGCTGCTTTCCCAGAGATGGGAATGGATTGCCTGTAAAGCAATTTTGTTTGTTTTGTTTTGTTTTTTGTTTTTTTTAGTGAGGCATTTGGGGTTAAGTGACTTGCCCAGGGTCACACAGCTAGTAAGTATCAAGTGTCTGAGGCTGGATTTGTTTCTTTTTAGTTTTTTTGTTTTTGTTTTTGTTTTTAGTGAGGCAATTGGGGTTAAGAGATTTGCCCAGGGTCACACAGCTAGAAAGTGTTAAGTGTCTGAGGCCAGATTTGAATTCAGGTACTCTTGACTCCAGGGCTAGTGCTCTATCCACTGTGCCACCTAGCTGCCCCGAAGCAATTTTGTTTGAACAAAGTTAATTGACAAGCAGTGAAAAATAACAGAAAGGACTATCTTGACTTGATGTGTTACTTTAAGCAAATCAGTTCAGTTGTTTTCAGTCATGTCTGTCTCTTCATGACTCAATTTGGGGTTTTCTTGGTAAGATACTGGAGTGGTTAGCCATTTGCATCTCCACTTGATAGATGAGGAAACTGAGGCAAAGGTGAAGTGACTTGCCCAGGGTCACACAGCTAGTGTCAAGTATCTGAGGCTGGATTTGAACTCAGATCCTCCTGAATCCAAGGCTGGTGCTTTATCCACTGCACCACCTAGCTGCCCCCCCCAAGTTCATTTTATGGACGAGGAAACTGAGGCAAAGAGGGTGAAGTGACTTGCCCAGGGTCACACAGCTAGTAAGTGTCTGAGGCTGGATTTAAACTCAGGTCTTCCTGATTCCAGGCCTGATGCTATATTTGCACCTAGATTCTACATATTTAAGATGGGGAGAGGGATTTAGCCTCAGTGGTCTCCAAGTGCTCTTCTAGCTGTATGTGAGATCCGGTCCAGAAGCAGTCTTGAGCTCTGCTCCCAGGGCTATTATACTGTAACCACTGGAATCTCCGTCCTTGTCACACAGACATAGACTCTCTCAACTTTGACCAGAGAGCTAGGTGGGAAGGATGAATTCTCAGACCTGCCAGGTCCTCCTCCCTGGGGTTGGGAACCCCTTTCCAGGAGGCTGGTAGGGGTTGGGGTGCCAGAGGAATAAGTCTCCTCCCCTTTCCCCCCATCATCCTCAGCAACCCCCAAGGGGGTGGATTTCACCGCTGTCCGAGACCTGCTGCTTTCCGTGGAAGGCGTGGAGGGCCTGCACAGCCTGCATATCTGGGCTCTGACCCCAGCCCAGCCGGTGCTCTCTGTCCACATCGCCATTGGTGAGAAGCCTCCTAGCCAGGCCAGGGCTGTTCGTGCCATGACTCAGGCTTGGGGAAGATGGGGGTGGCAGTGATGGTTGGGACAGAGTTTGGGATCCAACTGGCGATAGTCCTGGAGATGGGGGCGGGGCCAGAGGCTGGCAACCAGGGCCAGAGAAGGCCCCCAGAAGAGGCCTGGAAACCTATGCCTGGTACCAGGATGAAAACAATGGCAGGAGCCAGCATTGGAGTCAGGGGCCAGACTGCGATCAGGGATGGGGTTAGGGCCTCATGGACGTGGCCACAAGGGGGCGTAGTTGGGGGGAGTTCAGACAAGAGCACCTCGCTCCGCTGCTGAAGGAGAGAAAATGACCCACCTTCCCTCCACCCTTCCATGCCTCCCCAGCCCAGGAGGCAGATGCCCAAGCTGTGCTGAAAGAGGCCAGAACCCGGCTCCAGGGGATGTTCCATTTCCATACCACCACCATCCAGATAGAGGATTATTCCGAGGACATGAGAGACTGTCAGGAATGCCAAGGTCCCTCCGACTGAGCCTCCTCCCTCTCCTGAGCTGCTGTCTCTCCCAGAGCCACCTGGAATCTCAGTGAAGTGTGTGGGACTGGGGGTGGGGGAGAAGAGAGCAAGGTAGTTTGTGTGTTTCTCAGACCCCCAGGGCCTCTCCCCAGGACTCAGCCTATTCCCATGTTCCTTTTTTATATGTAAATTCAGGCACGTCCTGGACCCTCACCCTTTTGTGGGGGCCCTTGGACCGTACTGGATTTATTGCCTGAGCTGAGATGAGCTGAGCCAGCCCCTCACTCAGGACCCCCTCTGCCAACAGCACTCCTGGTTGGCTCCCCCTGGCCCACTGTAAGTACCCGGATAGGACTCTGGATAATTTATAATATATGATGACTTCTTTCTTCCCCTGAATGATGCTCCAGGCTCTTTATGTGGTCAGATAGGGCAAGGTGAAGGAAGATACCTGCCCCATTACACATGCTGATGACCCTTTTCCTAAGACTGTTCCCCCAGGCTGGCTTGGAGGTACCTCTCCTGGGAAAAGAGGGAGAATTAGGCTGTTCCTAGAATTAGAGTTGAGGCTCTACTACCAACGGTTTAACTTTGAACTTGGCCCTAAGGGCTGGTACTGAGGCTGAGATGGGGAAAGAGGGAAGGGACTTGCCCCCAGCCTCTCCCACCTTCTTGTTGCTGGCTCCAGGGGGTATCTTATAACTTTCTGTCCTGGCACATTCCCACAATCCTGTTTGTTTTTCCTCACTGTCAAAAGACAAATTATATTTAAGAAAGACCTAATAGGGAAGGATGGGCTTAGAGGAGCCTGGAGGGGTAGATGCCGAGGCCCAGACTGGGAGCACCAGGTCAGAACTTTCGGATTTCTGTGCCTCTTAGGGCATCTCAAGAAGTAGCCTCAGTTTCCCCAGCTATAGGCCCTTTCATTGAATTAGCATTTTCAATCTGGAGACCATATCAGAGACCAGGTCATCTGACCTTCCAATTGACAGGACCCAGAGCTAGGAGGTGGCATTCTCAAAGTTACCTGGTATATGTGGGTTCTGAGACCTAGAGCTAGAAGGCACCTCAGAGGCCATCTAGTCTAGACCCATTTTACAGGTGAGGAAACTAGGGGCCAGAGAAATGACTTGCCCAGAGCCACACAAGCAGCAAGCATCAGAGGCAGATTTTGAACCCAGGTCTTCTGACTTCAGAGTCAGCTGTGTGCCCTGTCCAAGGGCAGAGCTGGGACTCCATTAAGAGGCCACTTCCTGGGCAGCTAGGTGGCACAGTGGATAAAGCACCGGCCCTGGATTCAAGAGGACCTGAATTCAAATCTGGCCTCAGACACTTAACACTTACTAGCTGTGTGATCCTGGGCAAGTCACTTAACCCTCATTGCTTCACTAAAAAAAAAAAAAAAAAAGAGGCCACTTCCTGGCACTTCTTTGGAGTGGGGAGGAGAGGGCACTTCTGAGAAGGGAAGACAGTTGGGTTTTTCCTCCTTCCTCCCTTTCTTCATACTTCCCTCTTTAGGAAAGTATCCAGGTGGAACAATGGATGGGCTACCAGGTTGGGGGAGAGAGGTGGCAGGAAGACTGGAGTTCAAATATGACCTTAGACACTCAGTAGCTGTGTGACCCTGGACAAGTCACCTAACTTCTGTCTGACTCAGTTGCCTCATCAGTAAAGTGGGGATAATTATGGCCCAGGGTTATTGTGAAGGTCAAGTGGGATCATATTTGTAAAGCATTTTGTAAACCTTAAAAAGCCAAATAAATGTTAGTTATCATTATTATTAGGGGCAGCTGGGGGCACAGTGGATTGAGGTCCAGGCCTGGAGTCAGGAAGACCTGACATCAAATCTCGCCTCAGACACTTAGTTGTGTGACCCTGGAAAAGTCACTTCCCCCTCTTTGCCTCAGTTTCCTCATCTGTAAAATGAGCTGGAGAAGGAAATGGCAAATCACTCTGGTATCTCTACCAGGAAATCCCCAAATGGGATGATGAAAAGTCAAAAATAACTGAGATGACTGAACAAGAAACTATTATTATTAATTTACCTTCCCATCTGTGTTGATGACCAGGAAACCCCTATCCCTCCACAATGGCCCCAGTAGAGTGGGGCCAACCACAGTAGGAGATAACAGTGGGTCACTCAGAGGCAGCCTGGGAACAGAACATTTTTCAGGGCCTATAAGTACTAAATCCCAGAGGGCCCTGACTCTCCACACAATTGTCATCAATGAAGTACTTTAAAGTTTGCAAAGCACCTTCCTTCCATTACCTCACTGTAGCCCAGCAAGGATCCAAGGAGGTCGGTACAACAAGCCTTTTCTCCATTTTACTGATGAGAAAATTGAGATTCAGAGAGGTTGTGATTTGCTCATGGTCCCACAGCTGATACCAAGAGTAGGCATTGAATCCTTTGGAGCTCCTTGTCTAATGCTGCTGGTCTATATAATGTGATCCCCTCAAAAAACGAAAAACAAAACAATCCCCCAAACCAAACCACTAGAGCCCCCTAGGCTTTGGAAAGTTCCTTGCCCACAGGGCCTGGCACAAACTTCAGCCTCCACACAGCAATGTGACTCCCCAGGCTAGTCAGTTGTTCTCCCAGACATCTGCCAAAATGAAGTCTGTAAACACTCCCAGAGCATTTCGTAAACATAGCACGGGGTCAGGCTTGTTGTGGGACACAGACACACGTCTCCTGCAGACCTGCAGGGAGGGAGTTCATGCTTTGGGATGGTGACCCATCAGCACCTGATGGCTCAGTGGGCCTCCTTGGATTGGCCTCACCAAGGGGAGGGCCCGGCCTGAAGGGGCGGCTGCCAACGGGTCCATCCCAATGGCTCCTCTTAGGATGTGGTTGAGTCCTTTTACTCTCAATTGGCTTCCTCTAGAGATCATTTTGGGCAGCTTAGGTCACTCTGGATAGAGCGTCAGGCCTGGAGTCAGGAAGACCCAAATTCAAGTCTGGCCTCAGACACTTACTAGCTGTGTGACCTTGGGCAAGTCCCTTGACTCTGGTTGCCTCAATTTCCTCATCTGTAAAATGAACTAGAGAAGGAAATGACGAACCACTCCAATATCTTTGCCAAGGAAACCTTAAATGGGGTCATGAAGATGGATGTGACTGAAAAAATGACTGAAATCCCAGATACGTTATTTAGGTATTGAGGCTCTTGGCATGATGGTAGAGAAAGGCTGCACAAGAAACTATAGTCTGGCATAGGGGAAAGAGCCTAGCCCTGGAGAGAGTTCAAGTCCAGGCTATATCACACTCTAGCCTTGTGATCTTAGCCAAGTCACTTATTTCTTCCTTTAAAAAAAAAAAGTTTAATTAATTAATTTTTGTGGGGCAATGAGAGTTAAGTGGCTTGTCCAGGGTCACGTAGTGTCAAATGTCTGAGGCCAGATTTGAACTCAGGTCCTCCTGAAGTTACTTCTTTCTAAGCCTCAGTTTCCTTATCTATAAAGTGACAGGTTGAGGATGAATAATGTCCAAGAGCCCTTCTAGTACGATATTCCATTGATTTAGGAGAGCATTGGACTACTACTACCATTGTTACTATTACTACAATCATCACCACCACCACTACTACTGCTGCTGCTGCTTTTGCTACAACTACTAGCTAGCTAACATTTCATTTGAGCCTCAAAACAACCCTGGGTGGTAGGTATTATTATTGCCCCCGTTTTACAAATGAAGAAACTGAGGCAGATACAGTTTAAGTGACTTACCCAGAGTCAGGCAGCTAATATGTGTCTCAGGCTGGATTTGAATTCATTTTCCCAACTCCCTGTCCAGCCCTCTATCCACCACTTTCTCCTAGCTGCTGGTAGATAACTAATATTTAGAGAGCTAAGGTTTACAAAGTGCTTTACATATATATTCTCATTTGATCACCTTAACAACGTCCCATGAGATAGATATTATTACTAGCCCCATTTTACAGATGAACAAATAGACTGAGTGCCTTGCCTAGAGTGTCAGAGCAGGATTAGAACTCAGATCTTGAAGGACCTTCCCTACTCTGTGATGCTGTGACTCTGTAAAAGACTGGTCCTTCCACCTCTGCTTATTCCCACCTGTTCCCTCCGGCTGGCCAGGTGCTCTATGCCTGAGTAGGCCCCGAGGGATTGCCAAGCAAACCTTTTCCTGGGTTACATTCACCAGCTCTGAACTGTCCTTGACTTTCATCCAGGCTACCTGAGCCAGAGCTCTTGGCTCCTAGGTCCCTTTTTGGAGGGGAGGAGGGATTCCTCACTGAGTGCCCCCAGCTGCTACTTCCTCCCCCAGCTCTGGGGAGAAGCATGAGTCATCCTGTCCCAAGTGAATCAGGAGGCACCCCAGAGGACAGTTCGTTCCTGGAGCTGGGTCACTGGGGGGGTTTCCAAAGCTCCCGAATCCATCCAAACACCTGACGCCCTGGACTTAGGGAGGGACCACCCTCCCCATGTGCCACATCCTCTTCCTCCATTACCTTCACCACCGCCACCACCAGGCCCCGCCAGAGCCCCACCTCCTTGCACCATCCCTCCCCCAAGTCCCTAGGCTTCTGGTGGTACAGCTGCTAGAGGATTTTATTTATAGCCTGGGCAAGATGAGGCAGAGCCTAGGCCCCTTTATTTCCAAAGTGATTGCAGCAGCCCCACCCCAGGAAAACTGTGATGAAGTGGGGTGGGGCGTGAAATGGGATGAGGAAATTTAAGCTCATCCCTCCCGGACTAGGTCAAGGCTAGACCAAATAGTCCAGGGACCCAGCAGCTGATCAAGGTCGGGGATACGTTAATCAGATGCCGATAGTTGGATGAAACAAGAATCTCTCTCCAGTTTGCTTAAATCTCACCAGACAGGGAGGTAGGAGGCCTGAAAGGGAAGAGTTCTGTTATGGGCCTGGGTACCCCAGAAGTTTTGGGGGGTAAATCAAAAGAACCTTCTCCTTGAGAAACTAAACCAAAGGACAGACACACCTAAAGAGATAAGCGGCATCAGATCTGAACTGAGCTAGCTCTGGGACCACCACCCTTCATTCCAGTCTCCCTCAACCCTCAGGGAGATAATATTAGGTGTGGCTGCTGCCTTTGTGGTGTGAGGGGGAGAGATGGCTGGAGAGATCCGGAGCCACCCCTCACCCAACTTCCCCCAGCCACAACCAGTGGGGGATAGTCCTCCCCCAATAAGGGAACTTTCCACAGTCAGGCAATCACCTCATTGGACCACCATCGGTGGTCCTCTATAAAAGTATCTGCTTGTCTTCTGCTCGGGGAGGTAGGTACCTCAGAAAGCCATGTCTCTGTGCCGTGCCTTCTCCCCATGAGAAGTCCAAGGATTTCTCTCTTGGTTTCCTTTCCCTAGACCCTAAATAAACTATTAGTTTATTCTAATTGGATTTGTGTGCAAGAGGGTGTAATTCTTTTTTTTTGAGGGGCAATGAGGGTTAAATGACTTGCCCAGGGTCACACAGCTAGTAAATGTCAAGTGTCTGGAGTTGGATTTGAACTCAGGTCCTCCTGAATCCAGGGCCGGTGCTTTATCCACTGTACCACCTAGCTTGCCCCGGAGGGTGTAATTCTTTAAAGAGAAATTCCTAATGTCATGGGGTGCAGAGCACCCCAGAAATTCTCTGGGGCACATCAAGGAAACTTCTCCTTGAGAAACTAAACCAGAGGACAGATAACACCTAGAGGAACCAAATCGGACTGAGCTAGCTTGGGATTCCTACCCTACATACTGGTCTCCCTTACCCTGGGGAGATAAATTTGGGTGTGACTGCGGCCTTGGCGTTCTGAAGAGGGATCCGTAGCCACCCTTCACCCAATTCCTTTAGTCACTACCAGTGGGGGATGGTCCTCCACTGCTCACCCAATTCCCCCAGCTACCACCAGTGGGGGATGGTCCTCTCTCACTAAAGGAACTTTTCACGGGCAGATGGGCCACCCCCATCAGTCCCCTATAAAAGTACCTTCCAGTCTCCTGTTCGAGGAGATTTGGTACCTCTGAGCCATGTGCTTTATGCCAAATCTCCCCATGAAAAGTCCAAGGATTTCTTTCATGGTTTTCCTCCCCCCACCCTTCCCTTCCCTTGCTCCTAAATAAACTATCACCTTATTCTAACTACGTTTTGTGCGCAAGAGGGTGTAATTCTTTAAAGAGGAATTCCTAAGAACCCCAACCCCTACCCAACCCCAACCCCATTTCCCCCATATCACTAAGAACCCCTATCTCAAACTTCCACTATTTCCCCCATAACAAGTTCTGTTGCTAATTTATAGGACTACTCTTAGCACCCTAGCTAGGATTTAGAACTGGATGGAACCTCAGAGAGATGAGTCCATCTCCCCTCCCCAGCCCCATTAACAGATAAGGAAATGGAAGCCCAGGAAGTAAAGGGTTGTGCCTTGGAGCCAGATTTTGTTTGTTTTTCTTGCAGGGCAATGAGGGTTAAGTGACTTGCCCAGGGTCACACAGCTAGTAAGTGTCAAGTGTCTAAGGCCGAATTTGAACTGGGTCCTCCTGACTCCAGGGCCGGTGCTTTATCCACTGCGCCACCTAGCTGCCCCAGGGAGGTGGAATTTGAATCCAGTTCTTCTGACTGCTACCCCTCTCGCTTCCCTGGACTCGGTTTCCTCATATATTAAGATGAGAGCCTTGCTTGAGATGATCTCTAAGGTCTTTCCCAGATCTAAGGGAGAAGCAGTCTGTAATAGAAGGAATAGGAAGGTCCTACAGCTTCCTCAGCCATATGGGCTTTACAAACTGTAGACAGGGAAGCCAAGTGGTCACCGCCACAGGGCGAATGGGACTTTGTCTCAAGGTGACCACCGTCCCCACAATCTGCTTCATGGTCCTGCAGGGCCATGGGCCGGGTGTAAATGTTTTCAGCCAGCATCCCCAAGGAGACCCTCCTCCAGGGCTCACTTCCCAGAGAGGCTGAGGCCCCAGTGGGACTGTCCTCAGTGCTTCTGTAGATCATACCCACTCCCCATAAAACACACACACCCCTGCATTTGCCTCGGGCAGTTTCGGCTAGTTACAACTTGGCATACAAGTTATACGGAGTGATTTTCTGAAGGGTGATTCTAATTCTCCCCAGCCCCAACAGACAACATCTGCCCCCCTTTCCTCTCCCAGCTCAGGTTTACCTGGTCCCACTCCTGGTGGGGGAGGGGGGTAAAACACAACCTTCCCTGGCTCTCCGGGTCTCTAGCTGCCCAAGGGAGCCCAGGACAAGGAAAGAAGCCCAGGCACAGGTGATCTGGTGCTGCCCTCTAGTGGGGCCAGGAAGGATTGTAGAGAAGGTATTCCATCGAGTAGCTCAAAACCTGGGGAGTGGGGAGGTGGTGGGGAGGGTTCTGTAGTATAAATGGAATTGGGTACTCTGATCCAGATATCAGCCTCTGGGAGCCAGCTATCAGACTCCTCTTTCTCCAAGATTAGTGCAGGAGACCTTGGGAATCACCTACCAATCACCTCAAACAAGGGTGAGATGTCTGGAGCCATGAGCTCAGCTGAGATGGGCTAAGCAATAAGGAGGTACCCTGGAGGTCCCAGGGTTTTAGATCATTGAATATTAGGGCTGGAAGGGAGACCTTATAGGTAATAGGATCATATGGTCAGAGCTGGGAGGGACCTCAGAGGCCATCCTGTACAACCCTCTTATTTTACAGACCAGGAAACTGAGACCCAAAGAGGTTGAGTGACTTGCTCAGGTCACACATGTAGCAAGTAGAAGAGGATACAAACCCAGATTCTTTTTTTTTTTTCAAGGGCAATGAGGGTTAAGTGACTTGTCCAAGGCCACACAGCTAGCAAGTATCAAGTGTCTGATGCCAGATTTGAACTCAGAATCTCCTAAATCCAGGGCTGGTGCTCCATCCATTGCGCCACCTAGCTGCCCCACAAACCCAGATTCTTAAACTACAATGACCCATCCACACTATGTTCCCTACTGGTCCTCCACATAGAAAATGCCCAGTTCACCCCACTTGGTCTGAATCTTTTTTCACCACACTGGGTTTTGGGGAAGTTTGGGAAGCTCAGCCGGGGATGATGTCCCAGGTCCTAAAGTCTCTCCAAGTGCCGATACTTCTTGCGTAGGACAGACACCTGGTCCTTGAAGAGTACAGGGTCCAGGCGGAGCTGTGAATGCACCAGAGGCATGCGGCCAAACCATGAGGCAAACCTGTTGATGCAGTCCTTTGCGGGCTGTTCTGCTCTGGAGCCCTGCAATGAGGAGGGAAAGAGCAGGGTTAAGACACACTGTGGACTTTTCGTCTCCATATTCTCCCCCCAACCAACCCTTCAATAGAAAGGATTTCTATTGAACATCAAAGAGAACTTCTGAGCATAGAAAAAAGGTAGAACAGAGGATGGAAGTGGAAGTGTCTTCTTGGGAAGGGGGAGTCTTTAAACATTAAGAGAAGACCAAAGAGTGGACAGTCCAACTGCATTCTCTTAATTCAGCCCAATGACATGTGGAGCCAGAAGACCTAGGGTCAAATGGTTTGTGTGACCTTGGGCAAGTCAGTTTCCTTATCTGTATAATGTGGGGCTTTCACTATATGGCCTATAAGGTCTGAATCCATGATTTTAAGATCTTGCCTCTGGGCAGCTAGGTGGCACAGTAGATAGAGCACCAGCCCTGGATTCAGGAGGACCTGAGTTCAAATCCGGCCTCAGACACTTGACACTTACTAGCTGTGTGACCCTGGGCAAGTCACTTAACCCCAATTGCCTCACACACAAAAAAAAAGTCAATAAGATCTTGCCTCTGACTCAGATGGTTCACTAAAACTCAAGGGTCTTATCTAACCATATCTCCCCACATCTTGTACTTGTGAAATTGATTTTTTTTTGAGCCTCATATAAGCCTTTACATTTACTGCTATTGTATTTCACCTAATTCGATTCAAGCCAATACTGTAGCCTGTCTGGTGTCATCTAGTGCATTAGCTATCCATCCCAGCTTTGTGCCACCTGCAAATTTAATAAGCACGCCAGATCTGCTGTTATCAAAGGCACTGATTAAACTGTTGTCAAAACAGAAGGCCAACTCCCACATATTCCCATGCCTGGAAGCAGGGGAATGGATGAGATCATCTTCCCAAAGCCAGAGAATTCCAATGAAGAAAACCTCCCACCTGCCCCTCTTGCACAGCCTGTGTTAGTGAATGGGTGTCTCTCTTGCTCTTCCAAAGTGAAGGCCATGATTGCTCTGTTACTTGGGTCTCCTGACTTTTAAGCTCTAATTCCCTTTTAGATTTCTCCAGCTCTCCCCTCCCCCCTCCAGTTTTCTCTCCCACCACCAGGGTCCTCAACAGTATCCTCCTCCCTGTTCCCCACCTGTGGAGACAGTACCTCCTGGAGCTGCTTTCGCTGTGGTACTTTGATGGGGGGAAGCTTGGTGACTTCAGCCACAAGGAAATTCATCAAGATATCTTCACAGGCCGAGATTTCATCCACAAGGTCCCTCAGTGGGGCAGGGAGGGAGTGGGTGAAGAGGTCATGGTAATACCTGGGCAAGAGGAGAGACCAAAGTCATAGAGTCTCAGAACACTGAGGACTATTGGAACATAGAATGTCAGAGCTGAAATGAACCATAAAACATGGAATGTCAGAGATGGGAGAGACTTAGAACACAGAATGTTAGAGCTGGGAGGGCCCTTAGAGCATGGAATGTCAGAGCTGGGAGGGCCTTAGAACATGGAATGTCAGAGCTGGGAGGGCCCTTAGAGCATGGAATGTCAGAGCTGGGAGGGCCCTTAGAACATGGAATGTCAGAGCTGGGAGGGCCTTAGAACATGGAATGTCAGAGCTGGGAGGGGCCTTAGAATACAGAATGTTAGAGCTGGGAGGGCCCTTAGAACATGGTATGTCACAGGTGGGAGGGCTTTAGAACACAGGATGTCAGAACTGGGAGGGGCCTTAGAATCCAGAATGTCAGAACTGGGAGGGCCCTTAGAGCATAGAATGGCAGAGCTGGGAGGGCCTTAGAACACAGGATGCCAGAGCTGGGAGGGCCCTTAGAACCCAGAATGTCAAAGCTGGGAGGGCCCTTAGAACATGGAATGGCAGAGCTGGGAGGGGCCTTAGAGATCATCAATCCAATCTCCTAATTTTCCAAAGAGAGCTGTGACCCTGAAGAGGGAAAGTAGATTGGGAAGCCCCAGGCCATTGGCTCAATTCCCTGACCATCTGGTCTTTCCCACCGCTTCCCCATTAGTCTCCAGGGGATGTGGCCTCTGAGCTCTGCAGTCAGGAAGGGCAATCTGTCCAAGAGCGAAGCTGTGCTTTGGCCAGGGCAGCTCTCTGAAGCATTCTAGCCAGGACGCCTCATTAGGTAAACTGATGGGATGTGAATCTTAGGGTGTGCCTCACTTTATGCAAAGCTGGTATGGAAAACACCAGATTTATACAAAAGGTGAACTGGGGGCAACTCTTGGCTCTATGATTCACCACCCAACTCCCTTCATGCATTTAAAGCAGGATTCAATGTGCTCAAAGAGCTTTCTGAACACTCCCTACCGCATAAAATAAACATGGCCTATGGGTAAGGGCTGGAGCTGCTTGAAATGTTTCTGTGAGTGAAAACACAGCCCCATGGAGCTCTCCTGGACCCAGCTTCCGCCACCCCAGAGCCGCCCCTCCAGGTCAGGCACTTAGCCTTCGGCTGGGGCCACACTGGCCATAGTCTTGGCACGGTCCTGCTCCTCCTGACCATCGAACCCCATTCCCTGGTGAAAACCCCAATGGTCCAAAAAGCAAAACCTTCCTCCTAGCTGAGTGTCTCCATAGCAACGGAGGCAGCAGACAGTGTACTCCCTCCCCCCTCCCGCCCCCAGCCTCCGAGGCTTCTGAAAAACAGATGAAAAGAAGGAGAGCAGGAGGAGACCTTCCAGGTCATCTAGTCCAACCCTATCATTTTACAGATGAGGAAACTGAGGCCCAGGATGGTGAATGGATTTGTTCAGGGTCACAATTTAGTATCAGTGACAGGATCTGAATCCAAGTACTCCTGCTCCAGAGCCAAAGCCAACACTCTATATTTTATCATAAGAAGAAAGGATCTGTGTGTGTATGTGTGTGTGTGTGTGTGTGTGTGTCTCTCTCTCTTTTCTCTCCCTGTTTCTCTCCTCTGTCTCTGTCTCTCCCTCCCTCCCACCCTCTCTGTACTTCCCCCCTTTCTCCCCCACTGTGTCTCCCTTTCCCTCTCTCCCCCTACCAGGGGTCACCTCCATTAGTCTTGCCACTTAGGTCAGAAGATCTGGGTTCAAAAACCAGCTATGCCACTTCAGACCTCTAGGACCTTGAAAAAGTCCTTTTACCTCACTTGCCTTAATTGGACTACGTGACCCTTAAGTCCCCTTTCCAGCCCTGCCATTCTGCTTTCTAGCATCTGATACTCTTTCTAGCTCCAAATGCTACCTGAGCCTGAGATTCCTTAGATTGTAACAGGTCCCTCCCACCGCTCCCAAAAAAACAAAAACAGATAGTAACACGTCCCACTTGAATGCCCTGGTGTATTCTGGGGGAGGCTCCACAGACCTTTTGTCTCCTGGGGAAGTACCTGTGGTAGAAGGCAGCAGCTGTGAGGACCACTGAGAACTCATTGGGCCTCTGGTCTGTGTAGCCCCAGGAGCCCTTGGCTTCATCCCAAAAGTGGCTCCGGGTTTGGAAACCCACAATGCGTTCTGGGAAGCTCTGCCACACCACAAAGGCAAAGTCTACCTGTGGGAGGAATTGCAGTGAGACTCTTAGAAGGACTTGCCTAGTGGGAGCTCCCTTTGATACAGATGCAGATGAAATGTGTCCATTTCAGGTTAGATTCCTGAAAGAACTTTTAGAACCATTAATACCAAGTCAACAAATATTTATTAAAGTACCTATTATGTGCCAAGCACCATGCTGAGCTCTGGTGATACAAAGAAAGGCAAAAAACCAGCCCCTTCTCTCAAGGAGCTCACAGGTTAATGGGGGACATGAAACAAAAGCAACCATGTGCTATCTAGAACCAGAATGTTTTACTGAGAGAGGGTCCAGATTCTCCTTTTCTAGAGATTTTTAAATGAGGGAGCTGGTTATTTATGAGGAAGTGTTGGAAGCAGGGGAAGGGATTACATGATTTCTTCAGGTCCTTTAGAACCAGAGGCTATTTGTGAGGCCTAGAAGGGACCTTAAAATATAGAACTGCAGAGCAGAAGGGTCCTTAGAACAGACTGTCAGAGCTGGGAGAGCCCTTAGAACACAGAATGTCAGAGCTGGAAGACTCCTTAGAACACAGGGTGTCAGAGCTGGGAGGGCCCTTAGAACACAGGGTGTCAGAACTGGGAGGGCCCTTAGAACACAGAACATCAGAGTAGTAAGGTCCCTTAGAACACTGAATGTCAGAGCTGGGAGGGCCCTTAGAACACAGAATATCAGAGTAGTGAGGTCCCTTAGAACACAGAATGTCAGAGCCAGGAGGGCCCTTAGAACACAGGATGTCAGAACTGGAGGGCCCTTAGAACATGAAATGTCAGAGCCCGCAGAACACAGGATGTCAGAGCTGGAAGGGCCCTTAGAACATGAAATGTCAGAACCCTGGACTTTGAAGGGACTTTGGAGCTCATTATCTAGTAGTCCTTCCCTCCCCACCATCCAATCCCTCTTATACAAATGAGAAGCTGGAGACCAGAGAAGAAAAGGGGCTTGCTTATAGTCACTCAGTGACTCAGTGGCTGAGGTGGGACTAGACCCGAAGCTCCAGATGCCCAGTCTAATGTTCTTCCTTCTCTAGTTCCACTGCCCCCCTCCCCCCATTCTCCCAGGCCCCCGGTGGCACTGAGCATGATGGGGATGCTAAGCGTGACCTGCAGTCCCCTAGTCTCCCCCAGAGCTCACCTCACTGGTTGAAAGGCTGCTGCGGGCATCCAGGCTGAGGACGGCATCGGTGCTAATGGTGCTGTAAGGGAAGAAGCGGTCGCTCTTCTGTAGCAGGAAGAAAATAGGAGTCACTCCCCTGTGAGGAGAGGCAGGGGTGGGAGGCCCCTCCCTCTCTGTCCCAAGCCCACCCTGATCACCTTTCTTCCCTCTGCCCTGATTCCTGCCTGCTGGAACTCCCTTGGACTATTTCTGAAAGGTACTTTATAGGATCAGAGATCAGAAGATTACGGATTTAGAACTGGAAGGGACCTCAGGGGCCATCAGCTCCAATCCCCTCATTTTACAGATAGGGAAACTGAGGCCCAGGGAAGTTAAATGATTTGCCCGAGATAAGGTAGGAAGTAAGCATCAGAGGCAGGATTTGAACTCATATCTTCTTCTTCTTCTTTTTTTTTTTTCGTGAGGCAATTGGGGTTAAGTGACTTGCCCAGGGTCACACAGCTAGTAAGTGTTAAGTGTCTAAGGCTGGATTTGAACTCAAGTACTCCTGACTCCAGGGCTGGTGCTCTATTCACTGCGCCACCTAGCTGCCCCCTTGAACTCATATCTTCTAACTCTGAATCCAATGTTCTTTCCACAGTACCATCATGCCTTGTAGAACTAGGCCAATTCCTTCCTATTATACACAGATGAGAATTTTGAGACCCAGAGGTAAAAGGATTTGCCTGAGGTCACACAGCTAATATCAGAGCTGGGCCTGGAACCCAGGTGTCCCCACTCCCAGTCCAATGCTCTCCCCACTCGGCCATGCTGTCCACCGCTTCCAGGATAGGCCTCTTTCCCATCTGTCTTCCCAGAATTCATACAACCTATTACACCCCAAGACCTTGCACTTCATTTGAAATGAGTTTTTGTTTTTGTTTTTTGCGGGGCAATGAGGGTTAAGTGACTTGCCTAGGGTCACACAGCTAGTGTCAAGTGTCTGAGGCTGGACTTGAACTCTTGAATCCAGGGCCTGTGCTTTATCCACCGCCACCTAGCTGCCGCGACCTCGCACTTCATTAATCTCACCATCCAATTTCTGCAGGTCCAAGGGTGGGCTCAATTCAGGTACCAGAGAACACTTGGTGTGTTTTGTCTTAATTGATCAACATTCCACGGACAGATTAATCTGGTGGTTGCTCTCCCTGCCTCACACCTCTCCCCACTTCAGTCCATCCTTCACTCAGCTATCAAAGGGATCTTTCTAAAGGTCTCACCCTGCCAGCCCTCCTACTCAGTATACTTGAGTGTATACTTAAAGTAAACATTACTTCCAGGCTCAATACAAAGGCCTTTGTCTGGCTTTTAAAGCCCCGTCCAGCCAGGCTCTTTTCTGCCCAACAAGTCTTCTGGCGTACTTCCTCCCCAACATGGAACCCGTGATCCAGTAACTGGGCTCTTGGCGGCTCCGGCTTCTCCATCTCCTGGCTCTGGGCCTTTTCATTTCACCATCTGCCATACCTGGAATACTTTCCGTCCCCATCTTGACCTCCTGGGTTCCTTATGTGGCTTCCTTCAAGTTTCAATTCAAATGCCGCCTTCTACAGGAAGTCTTTCCTAGTGCCCCTCAACACTTCCCTCTGGATTGCCCCCCGATTATGCCACGTATGTGATGTGTGTACACAATTGTTTGCATGTTGTCCTTTCCCTTAGACTGTGAGCTCCAATAGGGCAGGGAAAGTGTCTTCTTTCTTTCTTTTTTTTTTTTAATTTTTTTGAGTGTGGGGGGGCGATGAGGGTTAAGTGACTTTCCCAAGGTTACACAGCTAGTAAGTGACAAGTATCTGAGGCTGGATTTGAACTCAGGTCCTCCTGAATCCAAGGCCAGTGCTTTATCTACTGCATCACCTAACCGCCCCATCTTATTTCTTCATCTCCCTTAGGGCCAAGTTACACAGCCAGGCCTACTACTCCCCTGGTGCTTAAAAGATGCTGGATGAATGAATATGCTTAGTAGGCAGCTGGGTAGGTAGCAGCATAGTGCATAGAGCACTGGGGCTTGGAATTGGGAAGATTCATCTTCATGAGTTCAAATCCAGCCGCAGACACTTACTAGCTGTGTGTTCCTGGGCAAGTCACTAAACCTCTGTTTGTCTCAGTTTCAAGTATAAAATGAGGGATAGGAGGCAGCTAGGTGGCGCAGTGGATAAAGCACTGGCCTTGGATTCAGGAGGACCTGAGTTCAAATCCAGCCTCAGACACTTGACACCACTTGTGTGACCCTGGGCAAGTCACTTAACCTTCATTGGCCCAGAAATAAAATAAAATAAAATGAGGGATAAAACAGCACCTACCTCAAAGGGTTGTTGTGAGGATCAAAGATGATACTTATAAAGCTTTTAGCATAGTTAGTACCTGGCACACAGTAGGTGCTTAATAATTGTTTTTCCCCTTTCCTGGGTACTTAATAAGTCTTGAATCAATAAATGGACAAACTGGTTGAGGGCAGGAATTAGAAGGAGGGTCCCCCTTCTACCTTCTTTGTCTTCCAGTCTCCCTTTACCTTCTTCCTCCCTTCAATGACTGTCAGGGGCACTGTAGTCTGGGGCCACTTCCCCTGAGCTGGAGGAGGACTGTCATTACTCCAGAGGACCAGAATCTATGAGAGAAAGGAGGGATGGTGAGAGGGAGAAAAGGAACTGGGGCTGGGGGGGTGGACTTCAGAGCCTCTCTTAGGCTCTTAGGCAGATGGGAAGGAACTGTTATCAGTATCGTCATCGTCGTCATCACTGTCACCTTTATCACCATCAATGAATGAGTGAGCTTTCTGTCTATTGACTCATAAGAGCAGCTCTTTGCCCAATGGCCAAGTCTACAACCAACTAGAAATGGACTTGAAATTTGATGACATGACATCTGGAAGTAACTGATGCTAATAAACAACTACTCTCATTTCCACCAGTTACCCTTTCTCTATCTTTAACCTCTCTTCCTCCAGTTGCCATTAAAAATTAGATTTTCGCATCATTGCTTTCTTCTAAAGTTACACAAACACAGATGTCAGAGCTGGGAGAGAAGGGGATAATGTCCCAAGAGAACGACCCTGTTGTATTTTGTAAGATTTAGTCCTAACCTATTTCAGGAGGGACACTTGACAAACTAGAACATGTGGGTAAGAAGAGGCAGGTATCAGTTTTGTTTTGTTTTGTTTTGGTTTTTTTTAGTGAGGCAATTGGGGTTAAGTGACTTGCCCAGGGTCACACAGCTAGTAAGTGTTAAGTGTGTAAGGCCGGATTTGAACTCAGGTACTCCTGAATCCAGGGCCGGTGCTCTACCCACTGCACCATCTAGCTGCCCCTAAGTGTCAGTTTTATTGAAAAAGAAACATTTAGGGCTGCTTCAAGGTAGGCTGGGATGCTCCAAGGAGGAAGTGAGTTCCCTGTCACTGTTGGTCTTTGAGTAGCAGTAAAACCAGTTGTTGGGGATGACAAAGAAGGAATTCTTGCTTTGGTACAAGGGAACATGAGATGCCCTCCGAGTCCATCCCAACTCTGACATTCTGTGAGCTGTGCTGTTTCACTCAAAGGCAGGGGCTGAATGGAGCCTTCAAGTCTCCCCTTCCTCCCCCACCCAGGAGTGAGAACCTCCTTGAGGGTGATCTCTCAGCTCTCACTGGGGTTCTTTAATCACACCCTCCACTGCCTCCTTCCAGCCTCCCTCTCCCCTCCATGAGCCCGGCTGGAGAAGAGGCAGACCTGGGCACAATGCTGGGAGCCTGCCACCTCCTGGATCAGCTTCAGGGGGGGCTGGTCCAGGGACCCCACCCAGATCAGGGCACTGAATCTGCCAGAGGGACTGGAGCCTGTGGAGTGGAATGGAGATGGAGACATGCTGTTAGGGAGCTTTGGTTCAGGGGAGGTGATGTTAGTGCTGGTGGAGAACGAATGGGTCCCAGAGGGACAGAGGCATCTCCATGGAGATGAGCTAAGGAGTCGATCTCTATGATGCTCTCAGAGGGATGCTAGGAGGTAGCTCCCAAAAGGGAACATTGGGAAGTTTCCTGCCTAGAGATTAGTCGGTGGATTCGTTTTGGTGGGGTCCTCAGTACCAAGGTGGAGAGGGGGAAGGGCATAGAGGATTTAGAACTATGAAAAAGTCAAACCCAATCCCATAATATGTTCCAAAAAATGCTGGACCTAACCTAAGGAGAGACCTAGGTCTGAATCCTGCTTCAGAAACTTACTGGACTTGCCTTCTCTGATCCTCAACTTCTTTATTGGTGAAATGAGGATAATGCCTGCTTTAATTATCTAACGGGGTCATGAGGAGCAAATGATACAGTGTGTAAGCATTCTGAAAGCCTTAAAGTTTTATAAATGTCAGCTGCTAATAATAATAATTAATAATAATAATAATTTCTTATGGAATGACTTGCATAGGGTCACACAGATTAGAAGTTATCAGGAAGAAAATGGTTTCTGTGGGACCTAGCTGGCAGGGGTGGTGGGAGTGGGAATGTATGTGTGTGTGCGTGTGTGCGCGTGTGCGCGTGTGCGCGCGCGCGCGTGTGTGTGTGTGTGTGTGTGTGTGTGTGTGTGTGTGTGTGTGTGAATGGTCTCTCTCTGGGATCCTGGGTCTCTATAGGGTTTCCTTTGTAACATGAAAATCATCATAAAAATCACCATGATACAGGGTCTGTCCTGGTGAGGAGAGAATTTTTAAAATATTGTCGGAGTACTACAGAGTAACAATAATGGTCCACATTTACATATCACTCTAAGGTTTTTGCAAAGCAGTTTCCATATATCATGTTATCTGAGCCTCATAATAACCCTGTGAGATGAGGGCAGTTGTTTTCCTCATTTAACAGATGAGAAAACTGAGATTCAGGGAAGGAAGTGATCTAGTCAGGGTTACAATGCAAGTAAGTGTCCGAGGCAGGATTCAAACTAAGGTCTTCCTGACTCCAAGTGTATTAATTGAATTAATTGAAATTAATTAATAGAAATGACCATTCTCTAGGGGCAGCTAGATGGCGCAGTGGTTAAAGCACCGGCCCTGGATTCAGGAGTACCTGAGTTCAAATCCGGCCTCAGACACTTGACACTTACTAGCTGTGTGACCCTGGGCAAGTCACTTAACCCCCATTGCCTAAAAAAAAAAAAAAAAAAAAGGAAATGAAATGACCATTCTCCTCCTCGTTTATTATTATTATTACTATTACTATTTTGTTTTGGTTTTTTGTTTGTTTTTTTGTTTTGTTTTGTTCAGGCAATTGGGGTTAAGTGACTTGCCCAGGGTCACACAGCTAGTAAGTGTCAAGTGTCTGAGGCTGGATTTGAACTCAGGTACTCCTGAATACAGGGCTGCTGCTTTATCCACTGCGCCATCTAGCTGCCCCTACTATTACTATTATTATTATTGCTACCTCTATGAGGGTAGTCCCTGAGGTGGGAAGGGAGTCATAGAATCAGAAATTTAGAACTAGAAGGGACTTCAGAGGCCTCTAGTCCAGGGCTTCTTAAACTTTTTCCACTCGTGACCCCTTTTTGCCCAAGAAATTTGTATGTGACCCCAAGTATATAGGCATATAAAATAGTTATACATAACCTTTTACTATTGCCAAATTCTTTGTGACCCCCCACATTCAGTTATATGACTCCATATAGGGATGAGACCCACAGTATAAGAAGCTAGGCTCTGGTCCAGCCCCGACATTTCACAGATGAGGAAACAGGCCCAGAAGAGTGGCTTGCCCAAGGTGTCTATATACAGAGTAATTGGTAGAGCTGGGATTTTAACCTAGGCACACTGACTCTTAAGCCTACATACTTTCCCCTTTCCCACCATGGTTTTGCTGTTTGTGAAGGCCTTTGGATCAGGGCAACTTGGGCATAATCATTGTGGGCCCTATGGAGGGGGGAGGATCTCTGTGGAGTCCTTATGGTTGGGGCTTGACCTCTGATTGGGGCAGAGAGGGCCCACAGGGGTCCAGTCCTGGGGTGGGGGCACATACCATGTTGCAGATGGTAAAAGGGGAAGTCTCTCAAATGTGTGGAGAAGGTGGGCAGGGCCAGGAGCCCCCCAGGAGGAGTATTCCACAGCAGCCAGGGCCTTGAGGCTGCTCTAAAGATCCGGTCTCTGATGATCTGCAGGGGAAATCAGTGGAATGCTCATTTCTTTAGGACCATTAAGCTTACAAAGCGCCCTTCTCTCTAGACCACCCTGTGAGGGGCAGGCAGGGGGAGGAATAGAGGCCTCCTTTTAAACATGAGGTCTCGGGGCTTCAGAAAAGTGAAGTCATTTCCCCAAGGTAATACAGCTAGCAATTGTCAGAGTCTGGCTGAGAAAGGGTTTTAAATTCTGGCTCTGCTGCTGCTGCTGCTGACTACCCATGGGGTTTTCGGTTTCATTTTTGTTTTTTAATGAGATCTGTGATTTTATCAGTAAAGGAATCAGCCAGTGAGGAAACTCCCCCCCTCCCCAGTGTAGATGAACCCAATGCAGACTGGGTAGCAGGCTAGATAGCCTCAGGAACCAAGAACTTGCCCAGGATCTGCCTGTGTCAGAGTCCTAGCGTGGGTTTTTTCCCTGAAGAGAGATATCAGAGAGGAGAAAAAAGAATTGACCAAGGAGAACAGGTCGTTTATATGTTATGGTGATGTTTAGATAATAACTTCTTACAATAACCTAAGGATGAACATTTTCAAAGAATCTGATTGGTGCCTCATAGCACCCTCTATAGCCTGAAAAGGGGGTGAGAGCTGCGCTGCCCCCAACCACTGCCAGGCTACAAGAGGGAGAGCTACAGGACAGGAACCCCCCACACACACCAGCCTGCCCCTGCCGGGGCCTGGCCTCACCTCCAGTGTGGTGTGGACAATCTTCTCCACTGAAGAAAAGTAGGCATCCCACAGGAACTGGGTCTGCTGGCGGAGAGCGAGGATCCGGGCAGGGGGCAGTCCTTGGAGAGCTGACTTGATCTGAGGGAGAACACAGAGAAACTCAAGAAAGGACAGGCTGGGATCTAGGTTGGGGTCTGGGCCCAGGTCCATCTCTGACACGTTGTCATCAATCACAGCTCTCTGGCTCAAAGGGCTCAGCAGGGGAGAGATTGAGGGGCAGTGATGCATCTCAGGGCTAGCTCTCCAGTGTCTTGACACTCTACATCCAACGCCAAGTGCTAGTCTGGTTTCTCTTCCCTTCTCAACCTGCTCCAGTCCATTCCCAGACCCTTGTGTCAGCCCCCATAACTTAGGAAAACTAAGTACGTTTTAACATTTGCTTCCTGTTTTGGGCCCTCCGTTTCCTTGTGTATAAAATTGAGTAACGATTTCTAAGGCCTTTTCCATCTCCAAAATATATATATAATATCATAAATAATAAGAATTCCTGGTTGTATAGAGGCTTAAGGTGTGCAAAGTTTTTTCCTTATAGTTGCCTCTTGAGATAGGGAACAGAAGTATTATTATTCTCATTTTACAAATGAGGAAACTGAAGGCCAGAGAGGCTAAGTGATTTTCCTAAGGTCATAACAGCTAGTATATGGCAGAGTCAGAATTAGAAAGTAAGGTTCTTGATTCCTAGTCCTGTACTGCTCCAGTTCTGATGTTCTATGTTCTAAGGACCCTTCCAGGTCTGACATTTGTTCTTCTAAGTTCTTTTTCAAATTTAACATTCCCTGTTCCAAGGACCCTCCCAGGTCTGACATTCTGTGTTCTAAGGGCCCTGTTATCTCTGACATCCTGTATTCTAAGGGCCCTCCCAGCTCTGATATCCTGTGTTCTAAGGTCCCTCCCAAGTCTGACATTTGTTCTTCTTTTCTTTCCTTCTTTCTTTTCTTTTTTTTTTTTTTGGGGGGGGGGCAATGGGGCAATGAGTGTTAAGTGACTTGCCCAGGATCACAAAGCTAGTGTCAAGTGTCTGAGGCCAGATCTGAACTCAGGTCCTCCTGAATCCAGGGCCGGTGCTTTATCCACTTTGACACCTAGCTGCCCCCTTCTAAATTCTTTTTCTTTTTTTTTTTTAATTTTTTTTTTTTTTTAGTGAGGCAAATGGGGTTAAGTGACTTGCCCAGGGTCACACAGCTAGTAAGTGTTAAGTGTGTGAGGCCGGATTTGAACTCAGGTACTCCTGACTCCAGGGCCAGTGCTCTATCCACTGCACCACCTAGCTGCCCCCTAAATTCTTTTTCAAATTTAACATTCCCTGTTCCAAGGACCCTCCCAACTCTGACATTCTGGTTCTAAGGCCCCTCCCAGCTCTGACATTCTTTGGCCTAAGGGGCTCTCCTAGCTCTGACATTCCCTGTTCTAAGGGCCCTCCCACCTCTGACTTTTTGTGGTCTGTGATCATACAGGGATACCCAGAATTAGTAGGAATGCTGCCTGCCAAAATGGTCCCATTTCCAATTCAGCCTAAAATAATCATGATCTATGATTTTCTCTTATCCATGCCAGTATATCCCTCCATTAGCTCAGATCCCTGAGAAGTAACTGAACCACATTAGGTTAGCCCTGGCACCTTGGTTCTCCAATGGCCTCATTTCAGAGATGAGGAAAGTGCCGCAGAGGGAAGGGAAATGACTTGTCCACTGTCAAACACAATCACAGGACCCAAGAGGTCACCAAGTCTAACCTTTAGCTCCCGGATAATCCCTCCTACAACACCCCTTACCAATGGCCCTTCAGCTTTTGCTTGGTGGGCAGAGGAGCTGGCGCTTCATGAAGGTGTCCATCCCTCTTCGGGGCAGCTCTGAGTTTGACAAAGTTGTTTCCTCATATCAAGCCTAAACTTGTGTCTTTGCAACCTGTGCTCCTTGCTCCAGGTTCTGCTCTCTGGGGCAGAGCAGACCCCGGCTAATCCATGTTAAGACCCTTCCCCAATATCTGATGTTCTTGGAACATAGTTATGGGGGAGGGTCATCAGCCTCTGAGTCGGGTTGCTTGGGTCTCCCATGTCTCTGGGGAAGCCAGGCTATCCCAGCCCTAATCTCCCCTTTACCTGAAGCAGGTGTCTCTCATCAATGATGATGGCGGCGGTGCCCCAGTCAATGACCTCAGAGAAGGGGAGCTCCCAGCCCCTGCTCAGTAACACAGGGATACATCCCGCCTGGAAAGGAAACCAGGAAGGGCAGATGTTAGCAAGGAAAGGTCTGGACTCTTAGACCACAGCCTCCTTATATCCCTGTTGATGGTGTCAGAGAGGAGAAAGGGGCAGGGTAGGCCATGAAGAGACTTCAGCTGCAGTGTCTTTAATCACAGGACAAGGATAAGAGGGAAGGGGCTTTAAAATTTGGGCCAAGATTCCTCCAGAGCATCCTGTAGCTCCATTGAACAGATTTAAAATGCCCCTGGACATGAGGGAGGCTGGTCAGTGCCTTCAGAAGCCCAGTCTTTTCCAGGGTTCAGGGTTTTTTCAGGTCTAGCCTCAGCCTACAGCCAGACACTCAAATATCAGTGAGAAGGTTCTTCAGAAAGCAACAAGCAAGGGGAGGAGCATAGAGCCTGACACCAGGAGACTCAGACTGTGGTCCTAACTCAGCTACTAACTGGCTATGACCTTGGCTAAGTTACCAAACTTCTCTGGGATCTGTTTCCTCATCTGTAAAATGCCTGTGCTGGCCTCTAAGACCTGTTATGGCTTTAAATCCTAGGATCACCAACAAGTCATGACCTAGGCTGTGCTTGGAGATCTTCAGTGACAGGGAACTCACTACCCCTCCAAAGGCAACCCTACTTGTTAGCAGTTTGGTTGGGTTTTTTTGTCCATTGGGATGAGAGCTGCCACCACCTGCATCTCCTCCCTAGCTCCTAGTTCTGCTCTCTGGGGTCCAGCAGTACAACTCCCATCCCTCCTCCCCTTTGCTAAGCCTTCTCTTTGGCTGAATGTTCCAGGCTCCCTCATCCAATCTTCATCAGACATGTTTGCCAGTCCTCTCCCCTGAAGGCTTTTCTGTTTAGCCCCAGAACCCAAGACTCCAGATGTGGGCTGGCCAGAGCAGAGGTCAGCAGGACTGTTGGCTCCCCGAGACTGGATGCTGCGTTGATTAGCCCAGTCCAAGAAGGCCATGGCTTTGGGGAGATACCAGGCCACACCGTTGGATGCTACTGAGCACGTGATGCATTAAGGGGTCAGCTCTGGAAGCTGCTGGGGGTGGGGGTGGAGGGAGCAAAAGACAGAGCCCGGAACAGGGGGAGGAAAGAGGCTAAGCTGGAGAAAGGGAACACCACGGTACCTTCAGGGCCTGGAGGAGGTGGAGGGAGACCAGACGGCAGTTCGGGGGAATGAAACAGAAGGTGGAATTGTGCAGGCGTTTCTGATCCTCAGACCTAAGGGACAGACACTGAGTGTTTCTAAGGTAGCCTTTCTCCTCAGCCCGTCCCCACCAAAAAAAACAGGCCCCCAGAGAGCCACACACAGAGGACCTTCTGTCTCCCCTGAAGCAACAGGCAATGCTCAGGAAAGGGCTTATGACATCTGAACTCTACAACCCAACCGAGGACCATCACACTGGGAGACTCTTACTGTAGTCAGACTGAAAGATATGAGCATAGAGAGTAGAGCACACACACACACACACACACACACACACACACACACACACACACAGAGGCAGCCCACCATATGCTGCCACAAACATGCACAGACATACCACAATGCACAAACACAAGCACCCAAGCACACACTGACTTACAGACAACCACACTCCCCATACACACACATAACTACACACACACACACACACACACACAGACCCTTCACCTAAGTAATCATCTCTAATCCCCAAGTCCAGCCCTTGTCTCACCCACTCCTCAGTGGCCTAAACCTATGAAAGGCCTTTCTGTATGGAGACTGAGGGTACATTCCCACCCACCCCCAACCCTTGCCTATCCCTCGCCCCAGCAACCACACAGGAAGCCTGTGTTGCCTACACAGGCCCACTCTGTTTCCTGGGCTACATATGCCACAAGGGTGTGTGTGTGTGTGTGTGTGTGTGTGTGTATGGACAGACAACCCCACCCAGTGCCTGCCCTCCCCTGACCTCTGCATCTCCAACCTAGAAGGTCTGAGATGAACACTTGGGAGTTACGTAGGAATCCAGGGAAATGCCAGAAACTCTGGACACCATTGGCCAGGGTGGACTGTCAACACCAAGCAGACTAATGGAAACAGGTGAGGTGAATCACTCAGGATGCCTTGGGTTGAGTTGTCCCCAAAGACCAGAGAATAGCTGGGCTGGGCTTTGAGAACTATATTCCTTTGAGTGAACCCTAGGGACAAGCTCTCTCCAACTTCACCCTGCACACAGCTGAGTATGGAAATCAACTAACAGCTCCAGGCTTCTACTCTCACCACAAACACCTCCCCCAGTTTCCCAAGAACTAAAGAAAGCCACCATTTCTACGGTGCTTTAAGGCTTAGAGAGTCATATTTTCTCAATCACTGTGAAGCATGTATTTCAAGGACCATTATCCCCATTTCATAGATGAAGAAACCAAGGCTCAGAGAAAAGTAGTGACTAGTCTAAAGTTACACAGCCAGCGAATGTCAAATCATAGAATTTGGAGTTGGAAGGGAGCTTAGAGAACATCTTATTCTAATCGTTTCACTTTATAGAGAAGGAAACTCAGGGCCAGAGGTTAACTTGCCAAAAGTTACCTAGCTAGCATATAGCTGAGTCAGAATTTGAACTCAGTTCCTCTGATTCTAAAGCCAGTGTTCTTCTTTCTTTCTTTTTTTGTGAGGCAATTGGGGTTAAGTGACTTAACTAGGGTCACACAGCTAGTAAGTATCAAGTGTCTGAGCCCGTATTTGAACTCAGGTCCTCCTGAATCCAGGATCAGTGCTCTATCCACTTTGCCACCTAGCTGCCCCAGCTCAAAGAGAAAGGGAAGGTACAGAACTCCCACATCAAAGAGAACTGGGTGTGTGAGAGGCAGCAAAAATGGGTCACCAAACCTCTGGTCCCATTGTTACCAACAGTTCCAGTCCAACCACCCATAAGCAGGGATGCAGAGAGGGAAGACACTCAATGGGGGGTTGGGGGTAGGAGCTCAGGGAAAGAGTCTGGCCTGCCAGCCCCACCCTCTTGAGAAAAACCTGTTTTGGCAGCCTTGCCTCTGTCCCCTTGGAGGCTGTGAAACAGGTCCAGGGGCTTGCTACCAGCTCCTCCCTCCCAAGAGCTCTATGACCCACCAAGCCCAGGCTGGGCTGGGGGAAGGAGGAGGGGGCTGTGAATTGGTTCATTCTCTACCTCAGATTATTTACCCAGGCAGTTCCTGGAGGTGGGAAGAGTCCGGTTCGGATTATACTGGCTTCCCATGTTGCCTGTTGGTCTCTGGCCTGTTGCCTCTGGCTTGAGGGAAACTGAGGCAAAGACCACCCATGTCATCATAGGCCCAGTCCCACAGCAAGGCCAATTCAAGGCAAAACTGAATTAGGAAGCTTCTCTTGAAATTCGGAGGAAATAAAAAGGGTTCTGACCTGAGGCTTCATCACTGTAGAGAATTCCTAGTAGAGAACGACTCCTCTGTCACTTAGAGTTTGAAACAATTGCAGGAAGCATTGAGAGGCCACTTGTCTAGAGTTATAGAGCCAGTATGTCAGAGATGGGCCTTGAACCTGAGTCTTCCCGATTCCAAGGCCAGCATTCCATCTACTCTACTACACTGTCACTCCTGAGACAAATCTAAAGTCCTCCTAGCTCTGACATTCTGTGTTCTAAGGCCCCTCCCAGCTCTGACATCCTGTGTTCTAAGGGCCCTCCCAGCTCTGACATCCTGTGTTCTAAGGGCCCTCCCAGCTCTGACATCCTGTGTTCTAAGGGCCCTCCCAGCTCTGACATCCTGTGTTCTAAGGGCCCTCCCAGCTCTGACATCCTGTGTTCTAAGGCCCCTCCCAGCTCTGACATTCTGTGTTCTAAGGCCCTTCCCAGCTCTGACATCCTGTGTTCTAAGGGCTCTCCCAGCTCTGACTTTCTGTGTTCTAAGGACCCTCCCAGCTTCCTTCCAGCTCTGAAATCTTTCCTTTCGACATCCCATGTGGTTTGTTCATTTGTTTGTTTTTTTACAAAGCACAGTATGGTGAAAAGACTATTGCTTCTGGCATCAGAGGATCTGGGTTCAAATCACATCTTTACAGGGCAGCTAGGTGGTGTTAAGGGCTAAAATTCTAGCTAGTCTGTCTAAAATATCCAATGAGTGGTCGCCAATAAATTATAAGCTTTAGCAAGAGTTAGACTTTTAAGCATTTATTAAGGAGAATAAGAATTTGGTAAAGAGAGAAAGGCCTAGATTCCTATCTATTAAAGGGAGAGCACATTTCTAGCTCCACTCTCCACCAGAGTCCAAAGAAAAGCCAGAGACAGAGCGCTAGTCTCTTCCTTCTTCCTCCCACTACCCAACGTCACTTCCTGATGCCAAAGAAAAGACTCCTAGTCTTGCCCTCAAAGACCTTCGCTTCATGGGCAGAACTCTTCTACAGTAAGTCTCCAGCAGGGGGTGTCATTCCAATCGTTACAGCGGTACAGTAGAGAAAGCACTAGCCCTGGATTCAGGAGGATCTGAGTTCAAATTTGACCTCAGACACTTGACACTTACTAGCTGTGTGACCCTGGGCAAGTCATTTAACCCTCATTGACCAGCTGCCCGCCCCCCGCCCCTGCCAAAAAAAGATAGAGACAAATCACACCTTTAACACTTACTACTTGTGTATGATGTTTGGCAAATTACTTAACTTCCCTGGGCCTCAGTTGCTTCATCTGTAAAAGGGGTGGCCTAAATGCCTTTGATGTCTCTTTTAGCTCTAGACCTATAATTCTATGCTCTGAAGACCCTCCTGGTTCTGCCTCTCTATGTTCTAAGATCCCCTCTAGCTCTGACACTGTGTGCTTGAGGGGCCCACTAGGTGGCATGATGAAGAGAGCTGGGACTGGAGTCAGGAAGACCTGTATGGATATGTATGACAACCACGCTCTGTACCAGGACCTTCCCACGTAACCCCTTCAGAGACAGAATCTTGGACTGGGCAGTCACATGCCTCAGGACAATAACCCTGAGTGTTCTTTGATTGAGTTAGGCAGACTTCCTGGAGGAGGTGGAATTTCAGGAACCAGGAGCTCCCTCCATAGGGTATCTGGGCCCTTTAACTGAACCTGATACTAAATAGCCGCAGAGCCCTGTGGGCAGCTGGCCCCATGATGAATTCCTGGGAGAGAGATGGGGAGCCCAGAATAGCTAGGCTCCATTAATTTAACAGAGAGAGGGGTGGGGAGGACAGGGGAGAGAGGCACTTGAGGTTTGCCAGGTTCAAGTTTGGCCTTGTCCTAGGGAAAAGCCACCATCCCATGTCCTTAAGTGACCCCAGTGAGGCATGGATTTAACCCTTCCCTTACAAGGCAGCCCTTAGGAGGCTCCAAGGACAGTCTCCTGAGCCATCTTCCTGCCGCAGGGGTGGGTGATCATCAATGCCCTCCCAAGTAAAATGAAGGCCTCTCTTTTCTGCAAAAATTCTCAGCCTTTTGTGGCCTCCCTCAGGTTACAACAACAGTGCCCCACAAGGAGGGAGTTCTTTTAAGTCTAACCCAGGGACCCCTTCAGCAGTCTGGGAAAGCTTATAAACTCCTCTCGGAATGTTGCTTTTAATGTTTAAGATAAAATGCAAGGCAGCTAGGTGGCGCAGTGGATAGAGCACCGGCCCTGGAGTCAGGAGTACCTGAGTTCAAATCCGGCCTCACACACTTAACACTTACTAGCTGTGTGACCCTGGGCAAGTCACTTAACCCCAATTGCCTCACTAAAAAAAAAAGATAAAATGCAAGGGGCAGCTAGGTGGCACAATGGGATAGATCACTGGCACTGGAGTCAAGAAGACCTGAGTTCAAATTTAGTCTCAAACACTCACTAGCTTTATGATCCTGGGCAAGTCACTTAACCCCAACTGCCTCTCCCCAAAAATGTATTTATAAAGCAAGTCAATTATTACTAAATAGTTATCAAATCATTTTTTTAAAGTTCATAGATCCCAGGTTAAGAAGCCCTGAATTCTAGTCCAACTTTTCCCTACCACTTTACAGGAGGAAAGAATTCCAGGGAAGTTAAGTGATTTGCCCAGGGTCAAGGAGCTAGTTAGAAGTACTATCTGAAGTAGAATCTGATCCCAGGTCTTCCTGACTTTAAAGAGAGCAATTTAGGGGGCAGCTAGGTGGCACAGTGGATAGAGCACCGGCCCTGGAGTCAGGAGTACCTGAGTTCAAATCTGGCCTCAGACACTTAACACTTAATAGCTGTGTGACCCCTGGGCAAGTCACTTAACCCCAATTGCCTCACTAAAAAAAAAAAAAGAGAGAGAGAGAGCAATTTATCTACTGTCTGGGGCCACCCCCCTCATTTTGCTTCTTTTTTGGATTCTAAACCATTTCGCTTTCCTTCTACTTCTCTAACTATTCCTTCTTGGCCTTCTTCACTGATTCTTTCACCTCCTCCAGGGGGAACATCATAAATGTGGACATTCCCTAGGGATCTTTCCTTGGCCTCTCCAGTTTTCAATTTCACATAAACCTTGAAGCAGCCAGCTCAACCTCTACCTCTACCCCAGCAGGGGTCCCTGTTTACAACACACCCCATGAAATGTTCATTTAGTCTCTCCTTGTAGACCTCCAGGGATAGAGACCCTTTTTGCCCTTTTGGGGCAGCCTATTCCACTCTGGGATATTCTACTCTAATTGTTAGAATTCCACTCTAATTGGGGCAGCTAGGTGGTGCAGTGGATAGAGTCAGGAGTACCTGGGTTCAAATCTGGCCTCAGACACTTAACACTTACTAGCTGTGTGACCCTGGGCAAGTCACTTAACCCCAATTGCCTCACTAAAAAAAAAAAACAAACAAAAAAGAATTCCACTCTAATTGTTAGAAAGTTTTCTTCTACACAGTAAGAGAAAATCTGCCTTTCTATAATTTCCATCCATTGTTTCTAATTCCACCACAGAAGAAATCGAATCCCTTACCTACCATATGATGGCCCTACTCACGCTATACTTTTTTTTTTCTAACACAGACCTTTTGTTTTTAATTTTAATTGAACTCCACCTCAATTAAGGATGACTTCCAGCCCTGACCTCTCTCTCCCAACTATAAAAATGCAAGCTATTACCATCACTATTACCCCACTTCCACATGTTTCACTGCCTACTGGACAGTTCCACTTGCATATCCCTTGGGCACATTAAATTCAATATGTCCATGGGACAGCTAGGTAGCACAGTGGATAAAGCATCAGTTCTGGATTCAAGAGGACCCGGGTTCAAATCCAGCCTCAGACACTTGACACTTACTAGCTGTGTGACCCTGGGCAAGTCACTTAACCCTCATTGCCCTGCCCCCCCCCAAAAAAAATTTCAATATGTCCTAAACTGGACTGTCATCTTTCCTGCCCCCAAAATAACTTCCTCCTCCTAGCTACACTGCCCTCTCGCTGGCCCCACCAACTTTCCATGCTTCAGCCCTGTCATCTTTGCTTCTCCTTCTTCTTCAATCCTTACCTGAATATAGCTATCATGGCCCCTGAGTCTTCTCTTCTTCCAGCTATCCAAACATGCCCACTTCCTACAACTGATACTCAAATGACCTGCACTCAGCATCTTTCACCATCAAGGCTGCCCTCCTTTGGACACTCTAGCTTATCAACGTCCTTCTTAAACTGTACCCAGAAGTGAACACGGTACTCCACATGTTGTCTGATGAGTGCAGAGGACAGAGGTATCATCACCTTCCCATTCCTGGAAGCCACGCCTCTCCTTATAAAGCCCAACATCCCACTGGCTTTTTTTTTTTTTTGATACCCCATCACACTGCTGACTAGTATAGAGCTTGCACTCCACTAAAGCCCCCGAGATCTAGTTCATTTTCCATTTATTTTTCATGTCTTACACTTTTCTGCACCCCACCCCCACCCTCCAGAGGCTGGCAACGCACTCGGTGGCACATAATACGTACTTGGTCACACCATCAGCTCACATTTTTATAGCCATCTGCAGTTTACAAAAAATTTTTCTCAGGTTCCTATAGGGTTACAGTATTGTTATCATTCCCATTTTACAGATGAGGAAACTGAGGCTCCCGGGGAAAATGTGACTTGCCCAGGATCACACAGCTAGGAAGTGTCAGGGCAGGGACTTAAGCCCAGATCTCCTGATTCCAAATCCTTTGCTATTCCCATGACACCAGTCAACACTTGATGACCAGTTGTCAGTTTCTGACTGGTTGCCAAGTGATTCTGAGGCTCATAGAATCACAGAACTTTGGCAGTTGGAAGTGGACATCTAGCCCAACCTATACCAGAAAAAAGTATACAGTCTATAATAAGTGATCATCTAGTCACTGCTTGAAGACCTCCAATAGGAGGGGAAGGTTACTTACTACTTTCTTTTTTTCTTTCTTTTTTTTTTGGCGAAGCAATGAAGGTTAAGCGACTTGCCCAGGATCACACAGCTAGTGTCAAGTGTCTGAGGTCGGATTTAAACTCAGGTCCCCTCCTGAATCCAGGGCCAGTGCTTTATCCACTGTGCCACCTAGCTGCCCCCTACTTACTACTTTTCTTTTTTTTTTTTTAAAGTGAGGCAATTGGGGTTAAGTGACTTGCCCAGGGTCACACAGCTAGTAAGTGTCAAGTGTCTGAGCTGGATTTGAACTCAGGTACTCCTGACTCCAGGGCCAGTGCTCTATCCACTGCACCACCTAGCTGCCCCCTACTTACTACTTTCTAAGGCAACTCATTCCTTCAAACTGAGGGTATCTTCCAACTGATACATGGACACCAATGAAACTGAAAAACCCCTTCTGGAAAGCTATTTGGGTCCCTCTCTGACAGCTGGGGCAGGAATGGGCTGGGTTGGGAGGACCCTTAGCTTCTTTCCTTCTTATCTACCCCTCAAGGGTTCAAACTGGACTAAGGGGCAGTTCTAGTGGAGAATTTGGTACAGTGGAAAGAACACTAGATTTGGGATGAAAAAAATTCTGGAGGCCTGGGTTCAAATTCTCACCCTGTTATTTACCAGTTCTACCCATCTGGACCTTAACTAGATTAAGATTCCTTCCTTCCTTAACATGCTTGGGGATGGAGGGCAGGTAGGTGGTGCAGTGGATAAAGCACCAGCCCTAGATTCAGGAGTACCTGAGTTCAAATCTGGCCTCAGACACTTGCCACTTACTAGCTGTGTGACCCTGGGCAAGTCACTTAACCCTCATTGCCCCGCAAAAAAATAAAATAAAATAAACATGTTACTTTCCCTTTTCATGCCTCAGTTTTCCCTGGTGAAGGAAGGAAAGATGATCCCTGAGGTCATTCTTAAACCCCCTGGGGGAGGAGGTGGTCTGCTTGGAGTCCTTCATTCCTCAGTAGTGGGGGAGGGGGAGGATCAGAATATCATAGCTTCTGATACCTGGAAGAGCTCAAGACTCCAAACTCTGAGTTTTCAGAGGCCACCCTACACACTCCTTTGCCTCTTTATATATGTGAATCATGAAGAATTAAGATACTGGAGGGGGGAAGGGAGGGTAGTAGTCTAAAATTGGAATAAAGTAATTATGTCTCTTGTTTTTAAAGTCTGGGGAGAAAAACTGTAAGTTTTATGAGTTCTCTATGAGAGAACTATTCATCTTTGCATCTCCCCCAGTTCTTAGCACAGCAGTCCATAAACAGGAGTGGCTTATTAAACATTTGGTGAATTGAATTGACAGAGAGTCTAGAATCTGTCCTCTTGGCCCCATCTTTTGAGGTCTCACTGCCTGAATTGAAATTTTCCCTAAACTCAAGAAGGCATAGAATCATAGAACTGAGGCTGGGAAAAAGACTTTGGAGATCCCCTAATTCATTTATTTTACAATTGGGGAAAGTGGGGGCAGCTAGGTGGCACAGTGGATAGAGCACTGGCCCTGGATTCAGGAGGACCTGAGTTCAAATCCAGCCTCAGACACTTGACACTTACTAGCTGTGTGACCCTGGGCAAGTCACTTAACCCCAATTGCCTCACCAAAAAACAAACAAAAAAAAAACAATTGGGGAAAGTGAAGCCCAGAAAGGAAAAGTGATTTGTCCAAAGTCCAACAACACAAAAATTCCCAATCTGGGATCCCAACCCTGATCCCCTGACAAGTCTGGGGTTCTTTTCACCACTCCCTGATATCCTTCAGCATTCTTCCCATTAGCTTCCCTCCTAAGATGTTGTTCTCCTGGCTCTGTTTTCCTGCCTACCTCCAATCTCCCTTTCCCCTCTATGGTTCCTCAGAGTATTCAAGAAGTATATGGGAGGTGAAAGGGGAGGCAGGACTTACTGTTCAGTGGTGTGGTCCTGCTTACACAGTCTGTCCCTGTGTCTTTCGATGATATCACCATGGTGATCACTGGGGATCAAGATGGCATTCTGGTCCCGTTGGTTGGAAGAGCCAGTGACCCACATGTCTAACTGGCCCTCAAAGGCCAACAGGTCCTCTCCAGGAGGGGGAATAAGATGGACCAGTTGGCCTCGATTCCCACCCCTCTGTGGGTAGCTCTGGGAGAAGAGGGGGAGGGAAACATCAAAGCCATGCCTGAAGGTCTCTGGTGTGGGGATCGCTCTGGCCACTATGGCCTGCCCGGGATCAAAGCCTAGATCAGGCCAAGAGTCTGGGTGGAGATGGAAAATGAGATGATTCTGCCCTCCATTCCAGAGTGGGAGTAGCTGGGGGCCCAGAACATCCCCTGGGAGGACAAAGAGGCAAGCCTCCTCAGGGTTGACTGTGTGGTAGCGAGAGCCCTCAATGGAAGCCAGGACTTTATGGTGAACTTCAGAGATGGGCTGGGTCAACCCAATGGGGTATACAAACACCTTGAAGCTTTGGCCCTGGCATCTGGAGGTGTCAAAGCAGGTCTCCATGAGGCAGCCAAGCCTCTGGCTCCGCCACTGGTGGGGACTACAGGAAGTTGGGCAGAGGTCTTTGGTCAGCTCCTCAGGCCCCACAAAACTCGACAGAAGCTCCTGATCCAACCATTGGGGCCAGCTGGTCAGTGTCCTGGGTCTCAGACCAGGAGGGATGGCAAGCTGTCGGAGCCGAGGAGCCCCTAAGAGGACAAGGAGGAGCCAGGAGGCTGAAAGTATCAGCCAAAGATATTTCCTTCTCCTGGACTGCATATGTCCATTAGGTTACCTGCCTGGGTCCAGGTGGGAAGGTATGCAGGAAGGAGGGATGCTCTGCAGTAACGGGGCTTCAAGGAGGTGGAAAGGAAAGAAGAGCAACGTCCACTTAGCTCCCCTTCTCTACCTGAAGGGGCCTGCTCCAATCCAGTCCTCCATCCTTATCTCCCTATGGTACAAAACTCAGCTGCCTTGGTCTCAGGGACTGAGCCAAATGTTTTTTGTGCCGTCTACCTCTCAAGTCCCAGGGCTCCCGCCCAGTCTGATGAAACTCAATTTTTAGCAGGAACCAGGTCAGTTGGAAGCCACCAGGATGGGCAGAGAGCAAGGCCAACGAGCTATGTCTACAGGTCATGCCCGTGAGTATACAAGGGGCAGTGGACACAGCTCTCCACTCTCAAAGAACCCAAATAATTGAGGAACCTCAGCGATCTAATCCAGCCCCTTATTGTGAAGAGGTGGGGCAAAAGGCTTGCCCAAGGTCAAGCAGTAAGTTACTGGCTGAGCTGGGACTTTAATCCTTTGAATTCCCCTTAGTTTTCCTTCACTTATGGAGGTTTCCTTCTGGGCCAAGGGGAACTGGGAGTCTCCAGGAGAAGGAGCAGAGCCCTGTGCCGGCGCAGGCTCTACCCAGGACTCTCCGATTCAGCGCTCTTAATGGGGTAAAGAGCAGAGGAATTCCCATTGGGGACAGTAGATTTTCTCCTTCCCGTGCAGGCAACCCCTAGCACCTCTGTGACCACTGGGTCCCCGGGGTCCTACCCCAGCAGGAGCGATGCTCACGCTTCCCTGTGACTCCAGGAATGCTCGCCTTAGAGGTGGCTCTCCGGACAACCACCCAGCCACACGGAAACTCTGAGGACCGCTCCCGGGGAGGGGGTGCGTGTCAGTGACCCCCTCCGCCCGCCTGCCCGCTTCCCTGCCCTCCTCCCCGGGCTCAGTCTCCTCTTTTCTTCCCTATCTTCAGGGAGGCCCCCTTTCTCGCGGGCGTGCCGCCTCCCGCAGCCTGAGTTCTCCTCTGCCGCCTCGGTTCTCTCCCGGCAGGTCTGGTCGCCGCCTCTGCTGCCCCTCCTCAGGCTGCCCGCGTCTCTTGCTCCGCGGTCGGCCGCTCGCTCTAGAACCCTACTTGGAGCCGCTGCCACCGCCTGCCCGCCCGCCGGGTCCCCGGCTCTGGCTGCCGCTCCGACGTGCCCTGGTAGTCTCCCCCGGCTCCCAGCCCCTCTGACCACCGAGCAGCTGCGCTTCCGTCTAACACGCACCCCCTCTCCGAGCGCCCCCCCCCCCAGCTCCTCCTGCGCCGCCTTGATTGGCTCTGCATCCAGAGAGGCGGAGCCTTCGAGTAACCCCTTCCCAACCGGCCCTCTGACCCCCCGGGGAGAGCGCTGTCCACACCCCGCCGTCCACAGGCTGCTTTTCATACACGCCCAGAACCATCCCGATCCCTGCCTCCTTACACCGAGGATCAAAGAAGTGAGAGTTGGAAGGGACTTCAGAGACTGCATTAGAGATTCATTTGGCGAAAGAGGAAACTGAGGCTCGGCGAGGTTAACATATTTGGCCAATGCCACACAGGTCCGTAGAGCAGAGATGAGACTTCCTTCTTCAAGGACTGAAGTGATGGTTACTCCTTCACCTCAGCCCCTCCGTATTCCTAGTGGCTTTGAAATATTGAGCTCAGCGCAGGTCCAATAAGATTTCTTTCCTGATCCCCCCCAGCTGCTAGCGCCCTTCTCCAATTCACTGTGTATCTTTAAAAATATATATATACCTATGAACAGATACATTTGTCCAAAAACAGATATTGTCCATTTGTCCACATTTGTCCTTACCTTTCCCTTAACCACCCCCCCCCTTCCCTATTACAGTAGAGGGCGATACCATTCTCCCAGTCCCTCAGGCTCAAAACCTAGGTGTCGTCCGGGATTCCTCGCGCTCTCTTCCCTACCCCCACTCGCATATCCAATCGATTGCCCTGGCCTATCGATTTCCTTCGCAACGTCTCTCCAATACTTCCCCTTCTCTCTTCTGCCACTTCCACCGCTCGCCCGGGCGGGGGCCCCTATCTCCTCAAGCCTGGACTATTGCTGATAGGTCGGCTTGCCTCGAGTCTCCTTTCACTCCAATCCACCCTTCATTCGGGCTCTAGTGATTTTCTTAAAGCCCAGGTTTGATCCTGTCACCTCCCCAACACACACACACACACACACACACACCACACACCACACACACACACTCAAACTCTAGTGGTTTCCTGGTGCCTCCAGGAGCAAAAATAAAACCCTCTGGCATCCAAAGCCTTCCCTAACTTAGCCATCTCCTACCTTTCCAATCCTTCTTCCACCTTACTCCCCATCAGTTATCTTCATTCCAGTGACATTGGACTCCTGGCTGTTCCAAAAACAAGACACTCCATCTCTCAGCTCTGGGCATTTTCTCTGGCTGTCTCCCATGCCCGGGACACTCTCTGTTCTTCATCCGACCACTGATTTCTGTCGAGTACTAACTAAACTCCCACCTTTTATAGGAAACCTCCCCCAACCCTGAGTTCTAGTGTTTTCCCTCTGTTAACTATTTCCTATTTTCCTGTATATAGCTTGTTTGTACCTATTTGCTTGCATGTTGTTTCTCTCATTAGACTGTGAGCTCCTTGAGGGCAGAGAATGTCTTTTGCTTCTTTTTTAATCTCCAGCACAGTGCCTGGCATACAGTAGGTGCTTAATAAATGTTTATTGATCAGTATGTATACTTCTCTTTTGATTGAATGTAGCTCCTTGGGGGAAGGGGCTTTTTCACTTTTGTCTCTGTATACCCATTGCCTGAAATGTGTTTAATCAATACAGATTGATTGGTTGACCTGACCTCTAAATACAATGCTCTTCCCACTGCCACCACCCTCCTTGACTGAGGGGGAGTGTGTCCTCATCCTTCAGCTTGCTGAGGAACAGGAAAGCAGCATGGGATGGTAGTGAGGGCCCTGGCCCAGGACTCAGGAGACCTTGTTTCTGGTCTTTCCTCAGTCTGCTATCAACACATTGCATATCCCTCTGTGTCTCCTTCCTCAAACCTCAAGCAACACCTGGCTCTGAGGAAGGAGCCAGAGCCCTAGTTCTCAGGGACCTCCTACGCCAGAGTGTTGTAGACCTTTGGCAATCTAGTGAAGCCTATGAACCCTTCAGATTCATATTTTTTTTTTGCAGGGCAATGGGGGTCAAGTGACTTGCCCAGGGTCACACAGCCAGTAAGTGTCAAGTGTCTGAGGCCGGATTTGAACTCAGGTACTCCAGAATCCAGGGCCGGTGCTTTATCCACTGCGCCACCTAGCCGCCCCTCAGATTCATGTTTTTAAATGCATAAAATCAAACCTGTATGATTACAAAGGAAATTAGTGATATGGAGATTCAGTTAACAAAATTGTAAAAAAAAAAAAATCCATCAAAGTCACCAATCCCAAGTTAGGAACCCCGTCATAATCTAATACTGAGACATAGTTCCTGAGCAGGACAAAGGAGTCAGACCCAAAAACTCTCACAAGAGCCAAATATCAACCAACATGAAGAAATTTGGGGTCAACAGAGTCCATTAACACTGAAGGAATGTAGGGAGATAAGAGAAGGCCAATTCAGTCAAAACTGAAGAAGGGAGTGTGATCAAGGACCTAGAGAAAAGGAGAATGAGAGAGGGGGCCCTGGGAGAGTTCTGTAACTATTCCCACATCAGTGTAGGTTTGGAAAATCTCTTTTCTCATAATGTCCCACAGGAAGGCATTATCTTCCCTTTGCAGAAGGGTAAATTGAGGTTCAGAGATTCAGGATCATGAACTTAGACACAGAAACAATAACTCCCCTTTTGCAGATGAGAGAACTGGGGTCCAGAGAGGTTGCTCAGGGTCATGAAGCTAGTAAATATCTTGGGTGAAATTCAAACCCAAGTTTTCAAGACTCTGAGTTCAATGCTCTATCCAGTATGCTGCACTGCCATGATCTCACAGCTGGTGAGTGCAGGAGCCAGAAGCCCTGAATGGCCCGAAATTCTAGTCCAGTACACTCCCCTGGCCGGTTCTGGAATTGTCTCCTCTCCCCTTCCCCAGAAACCTTTTCTCTGTGTGGGTTATGGCAGGTCCCCGCCTTCCTCTCTAATCTCCCTCCACATCGACTCCCGCCTCCAGGCCCCACTCCCACTGTGAAACCTGGGTGTCTCTCAGCCTAGCTGAGACCTCAACTTGTCAGGACTGAGTTGGGAAGTGTTTCCCTTGAGGCCTGAATGTGGTAGATGAGGTGGCATCAGCAGATGGTGCTGAGTTGGGCTGTGCCCAGACCCCTCCTAAAAACAGATGGGCCAGCTGTTAACAGTTGATGGGCCAGTTTCATCAGGACCCCCTGTGCCATGCTCCAGCCTCCCAGGCCCGAGCTCCTTTGCTTCATTTTAGAGCCCACAGAACACACCAAGAAGCTTTTCCTCATCCTCCTGGTTGTTTAGGATCTCTCCAACAACAACATGCCTACTGTGTACCTGGCACTGTGCTAAGCTCTTGGAATACAAAGAAAGGCAAAAGACAGTCCCTGTTCTCAAGAGCTTACACTCTAATGCAGGAATTGACATGCAAACCACCATGTACAAACAAAGAAACCATTGACCAGGTAAATTGGAGATAATCATCAGAGGGAAGGAGGCAGCTAGGTGGTGAAGTGGATAGAGCACTGGCCATGGATTCAGGAGTACCTGAGTTCAAATCCAGCCTCAGACACTTAACACTTACTAGCTGTGTGACCCTGGGCAAGTCACTTAACCCCCATTGCCCCGCCCAAAAAAAAAATGAAAAAAAAAATCATCAGAGGAAAGGCACTGGAATGGAGGGGAATGAGGAAAGGCTTCTTATAGAAGGTAGGATTTGAGGTGAGACTTAAGGAAGCCAGGAGTCAGAGACAAGGAGGTAGAGAATTCCAGGCATAAGAAATAGCCAACTAGGTAGCGCAGTGGATAAAGCGCTGGTCCTGGATTCAGGAGGACCTGAGTTCAAATCTGGCCTCAGACACTTGACACTAGCTGTGTGACCCTGGGCAAGACACTTAACCCTCACTGCCCTGCAAAAAAAAAAAAAAATGGTCTGAGTAGAGAGATGGGAGATTGTGCTCCAGGTAGAGCCAGGAGGCTAGTCTCACTGGAAAGCAGGGGAGTTGGGGGGGGGGGGGAAGGAAATAAGGTATAAAAAGACCAGAAAGGTAGGAGGAGGAGGTGGGTTAAGGAGGGGCCTCCTCAGATTACCCTTATTTGTACATGATATATCCCATTCCAGTTTACCCAGCAGGAGATAAGTTCCTTACTTTGCACCCACTGTCAGAATTGGTCGATATATTCATTAGTTTTGCTGAACTGCATGTTTCCCCCTCTTTTTCACTTAGTTACAAAAGATGATTGTCAGGGTACTGGAGTGGGAAGATATATACATATAAATATATACATATACACATCCAAACCCACATATACATATACATGTATAGGTACATAGATATATATGGAAATGAGAGTAATATAAAAATAAAAGGTGTCACTGTTTTAAATGTTTAAAACACATACATTTCTTTTTTTAAAAAAATATAGATTTGGAGCTGAAGGGACCTTAGAGCTCACCTAGTGCAACCCCCCCCCCCCTCCTCCCACTTCCTTTCCTTGTAAGGATGTGCCCCATTTAGACTTCAGCAAAGCTGAAGGTCATGAGGGGAAAGAAGCAGAGACAATGAAGTAGAAGGGTGATACTCTTTCAGGTATAAATGTAGCTTCTCAGAGCTTTCCATTCCATAAATGACAGGCATGGAGGGGGAGACTCATGTCCCCCATTTTATTGGTCCATCTGTCTCCAGCTGCTCATTCAGAATATTCCTGGTGGGCCACACCCTGGGTTGGGGCCCCAGGGATCTAGGGACCAGAAGAAATGGGAGACTCCTGAGATAGTATTTGATGTTCATGGGTCAGTAGAGCTAGAAGGGAATCCAGAATAAAAAAATGTTAGAGTTACAGGGGGACTTTTGAAGACAAAATGTCAGAGCAGGGAAAGTCTTTAGAACATAGAATGTCAGAGCTGGGAGGGCCATTAGAACACAGGACATCAGAGCTGGGAGGGCCCTTAGAACACAGGACGTCAGAGCTGGGAGGGCCCTTAGAACACAGGACGTCAGAGCTGGGAGGGCCCTTAGAACACAGGACGTCAGAGCTGGGAGGGGTCTCAGAGAACTCCAAGCCCAACTCCCCCATCTTATAAAAGAGGGAACTGAATTTTAGAGCTATGCCCAAGGTTTCACCACGAGTAAATGCTAAACCAAGACTATAATCAGGTCTTCTAATCCCAATTTTGGTGGGTTTTTTTGGGTTTTGTTTGCTTGTTTGTTTTTGCTACAAAACACTGCAGTAGGTATACTCCCCACCCTCTGGGAATCTCTGGATTGATGAAAGAAACATAGTCCCTAGCTCAGTTGGTAGAGCATGGGACTCTTAATCCCAGGGTCATGGGCCCCACATTGGGTGCCAAATGATATGTGGAGAAAGCACATGGGTCTTTAGGATTCCTCTGTAAAGAATTACACTCTTGCACAAGACCTAATTAGGAATAAAAGAACAGGTTTATTGGGGTACAAGAGAAACTGGCCGGGAGGAAGGTTTTGGAGAAACAAAACGCTTTCCTCCCCGACTAGCTCAGGGAGCATCCTTTTATAGGGTTTAGGGGGTGTGGGTAAGAGTGTCCCTTATTGGGTGAGGGGCTGGGGGTCCTCTGACGGTTGTGCTGGGGTAGGAGGAATCCCTCGTGAGTCTGGTGGTGGGCGTTAACTTTGTCCTGATGGGTCTAAGCAGTCTGCTGGTAGGCGGTTCCAGGTGGTCTTCTCCTGGCGTGGTCTCTCCCAATGGATTACTTCATCCAGGTGCTCAGGAGGACTGGAATGCAGGATGGTGGTCCTGGAGCATGCTTAGCTCAATCTGGGATCTGGTGCCGAGTATCTCTGTTGGAGGTGTGTGTCCTTGATTGAGTTCAAGGAGAGGACTACTTGATTTCAAGGGAAAACCCCTGAGGTTTCAAGGAAAAACTTTCTTGAACTCCCCAGAGAACTGTTGGGGTAACGGGGCCCATAATCCTCCCATAACATAATTATAATAAGCACCTCCTTAGATTGGAGTTCAAATCCTGCCCTAGACACTTATTAGCCATGTGACCCTGGGCAACTCACTAAACCTCTGTCAACCTCAGTTTCCTCTTCTGTAAAATAGGGTTAATAATTAGCCCCTCCCTCCCAGGGTTGTTGTGAGGATCAAATCAGGTAATTTTTGTAAAGCCTTAGCACAGGGCCTAGCAATAATTAAATGCTTAACAAATGTCTTTTCCCTTCCTTCCAGGGGAGAATAAAGACCTGAGTTCAAATCTGGCCTCAGACACCTGACACATAATAGCTGTGTGACCCTGGGCAAGTCATTTAACCCTGCTTCAAATATCCAGGGCCATCTATAGTCATCTTGACATATATCTTGCCACTGGACCCAGATGGTTCTGGAGGAGAAAGTATGGCTAGTGATTTTGCACAGCCCTGCCTCACTTAAATCCAATTCACTGCAAGTTATGACATCAACTCCTGATGAATAAAGGACAAATGATAACAGTAACATTTAGATAAAACCTCATGGAGCTTATAGTCTAATAGGGAGATGGCACAAATACAAATAGCTTTCTATACAATATGAAATTGTAACTACATTAGAGATGTGATGAGGGGTTGCCCCTTTCCCTCTGAGTATTCTCTGGGAGTAAGTAGCTGGCTCTGCCCCTCCCTTTTGGACTCTAAGAAAAAGCTTAGAGTAATTTGCATGACCAGATCTAGCTGCCCCAGAGGAATGCAGGAGATGGAAAGACAAAATGAAATAGAGTGGGACCAAGAGTCTGATGCAAATACCCAGGAAATAAGGAGGAGAGATGCCAAGATGGGCCAAGAGCTTGACCTGAGCCGATCTGGTCAAACATCCCAAGAAAGATGAATTCCCACAGTTACCTGAAGAGGAGGCCTTAGTATCAAGGGTGAATCTGATTGTCAAAGAGAAAGATGAACAAGAGGAAGGAAAGAACTAACTAGAGTCCTATCAGCTGGGGCTTCTATATAACTGGTCCATTGTACTTGGAGAGGAGGTAACCAGCACCTTCTGGAAGGAGGAGAGCTGAATAGCAAGGAGCAGGGAGAACTCCGTAAGTCCCTGGGGAGAATGGGCAACAGTGACCTCAGAGCCAAAAAAAAAAATCAGTGACTTCAGAGCAAGGGAGAATGAAGCCAGTGAAAGAGCAATGAGACATAAAGTACTCATGAAAAGGAATAAACGCTAGCCTTCCCTCCTGCTGAAGCCCCATCCAAAACAGTACTGTAAGTAACAGATACTAGAGAAGTTCATAGTGGCTGTGAGAAAATAGGTAGTTGTCTCCTCTCAATGTGGATGTCAGTCATACTTCTCCTGACCTGTTTGAAGGACAAAGGTCTCAGGTCCCCTTCTCCCCTTCAGGCTAGCAATGTCACATGGTTCAAGGAGCCCTGTTCTCAATAAGGTCCGCTCCAGAGTTGTGTCCATATAAGGAAGTATGAGGTCCACTCCTAAATTATGCCCATACAAGGAAGAGGGGTGTTTGCCCGTAGATTGTAACCCTTGAGTAATCGGACCAGTGATGAAAAAGGGGAGAGTCCATTCACGTTAGGGACTAGGGTATAAAACAGGGCCTGTGGGCACCCACCAGCTGTACACTAGGTTTCCTCCTTCTCATGAGAAGAAAATAAAGAGCCTTTGTCACTTTGCTGCTGAGTTCCCGACAATTATTTGTTTGTTTGTTTTGGGTTTTTGTTTTTGTTTTTTTGCAGGGCAATGGGGGTTAAGTGATTTGCCCAGGGTCACACAGCTAGTAAGTGTCAAGTGTCTGAGGCCGGATTTGAACTCAGGTACTCCTGAGTCCAGGGCCAGTGCTTTACCACTTCGCCACCTAGCTGCCCCCCAGTTCCCGAGAATTATTGAGAAGAGGATGGATTTTTCCCTCACAGTGGGGCAGCTCACCAGAGAGAAAAGAGTTTCTTGACTCTCTGTTGGCTCCAATTCAAATCTTTCTCTTATGCAATGACATTGGCTTGAAAAAGAAACTCAACAATTTCGAAGGAGTTGAGTTTGGAATCAAGAATGGGGTGCAAATCCCATCTCTGATACTTTCTACATGTCATGGGGTGTAGAGCACCCCAGAAGTTCTCTGGGGCACATCAAGGACTCTTCTCCTTGAGAAACTAAACCAGAGGACAGATAAGGCCTAGAGAGATAAGTGGAACCAAATTGGACTGAGCTAGCTTCAGATTCCCACCCTTCATTCTGGTCTCCCTTACCCTGGGGAGATAAATTTGGGTGTGGCTGCGGCCTTTGTGTCCAGAAGAGGGAACCATAGCCACCCCTCACCCAATTCCTCTAGTCACTACCAGTGGGGGATAGTCCTCCACTCCTCACCGGATTCCTCCAGCTACCCCCAGTGGGGGATGGTCCTTCCTCACTAAAGGAACTTTTCATTGGCAGATGGTCCGCCCCCATCAGTCCTCTATAAAAGTACCTTCCAGTCTCCTGTTCGAGGAGATTGGTACCTCTGAGCCATGTGCTTTGTGCCTATCTCCCTATGAGAAGTCCAAGGATTTCTGTCATGGTTTCCCTTCCCTTCCTTTCCCTTGCCCCCAAATAAACTACCAACCCGTACCCCATTTCCCCCATATCATACATGTATGACTGTGGCTCTTGGTCATGGTTTCCAAATGCTTATGGGGGAAAATGGGGTGCGGAATTTGGGGTAGGGGTTGGGGTTCTTAGGGATTCCTCTTTAAAGAATTACACCCACAAGAGCAGTTAGAATAATATGGTAGTTTATTTAGGGGCAAGGAAAGGGAAGGAGGAGGGGAAGGGAAGGGAAGGGAAGGGAAGGGAAGGGAAGGGAAGGGAAGGGAAGGGAAGGGAAGGGAAGGGAAGGGAAGGGAAGGGAAGGGAAGGGAAGGGAAGGGAAGGGAAGGGAAGGGAAGGGAAGGGAAGGGAAGGGAAGGGAAGGGAAGGGAAGGGAAGGGAAGGGAAGGAAGGGAAGGGAAGGGAAGGGAAGGGAAGGGAAGGGAAGGGAAGGGAAGGGAAGGGAAGGGAAGGGAAGGGAAGGGAAGGGAAGGGAAGGGAAGGGAAGGGAAGGGAAGGAAGGGAAGGGAAGGGAAGGGAAGGGAAGGGAAGGGAAGGGAAGGGAAGGGAAGGGAAGGGAAGGGAAGGGAAGGGAAGGGAAGGGAAGGGAAGGGAAGGGAAGGGAAGGGAAGGGAAGGGAAGGGAAGGGAAGGGAAGGGAAGGGAAGGGAAGGGAAGGGAAGGGAAGGGAAGGGAAGGGAAGGGAAGGGAAGGGAAGGGAAGGGAAGGGAAGGGAAGGGAAGGGAAGGGAAGGGAAGGGAAGGGAAGGAAGGGAAGGGAAGGGAAGGGAAGGGAAGGGAAGGGAAGGGAAGGGAAGGGAAGGGAAGGGAAGGGAAGGGAAGGGAAGGGAAGGGAAGGGAAGGGAAGGAAGGGAAGGGAAGGGAAGGGAAGGGAAGGGAAGGGAAGGGAAGGGAAGGGAAGGGAAGGGAAGGGAAGGGAAGGGAAGGGAAGGGAAGGGAAGGGAAGGGAAGGGAAGGGAAGGGAAGGGAAGGGAAGGGAAGGGAAGGGAAGGGAAGGGAAGGGAAGGGAAGGGAAGGGAAGGGAAGGGAAGGGAAGGGAAGGGAAGGGAAGGAAGGGAAGGGAAGGGAAGGGAAGGGAAGGGAAGGGAAGGGAAGGGAAGGGAAGGGAAGGAAGGGAAGGGAAGGGAAGGGAAGGGAAGGGAAGGGAAGGGAAGGGAAGGGAAGGGAAGGGAAGGGAAGGGAAGGGAAGGGAAGGGAAGGGAAGGGAAGGGAAGGGAAGGGAAGGGAAGGGAAGGGAAGGGAAGGGAAGGGAAGGGAAGGGAAGGGAAGGGAAGGGAAGGGAAGGGAAGGGAAGGGAAGGGAAGGGAAGGGAAGGGAAGGGAAGGGAAGGGAAGGGAAGGGAAGGGAAGGGAAGGGAAGGGAAGGGAAGGGAAGGGAAGGGAAGGAAGGGAAGGGAAGGGAAGGGAAGGGAAGGGAAGGAAGGGAAGGGAAGGGAAGGGAAGGGAAGGGAAGGGAAGGGAAGGGAAGGAAGGGAAGGGAAGGGAAGGGAAGGGAAGGGAAGGGAAGGGAAGGGAAGGGAAGGGAAGGGAAGGGAAGGGAAGGGAAGGGAAGGGAAGGAAGGGAAGGGAAGGGAAGGGAAGGGAAGGGAAGGGAAGGGAAGGGAAGGGAAGGGAAGGGAAGGGAAATCCTTGGACTTCTCCGCACAAAGCACGTGGCTCTGAGGTACCAATCTCTTCGAGCAGGAGACTGGCAGGTACTTTTATAGAGGACTGATGGGGGGGAGGGAGTGACCATTTGACTGTGGAAAGTTCCTTTAGTGAGGGAGGACCATCTCCCACTGGTGGTGGCTAGACAAATTGGGTGAGGGATGGCTGCCAATCTCTCAAGCCATCTCCTCAGAACACAAATGCCTCAGCCACACCCAGAGTTATCTCCCCTGGGGTAAGGGAGATCAGAATGAAGGGTGGAGGTCCGGAAGCTAGCTCAGTCCAATCTGGTTCTGCTTATCTCTCTAGGCTATGTGTCTTCTGGTTTAGTTTCTCAAGGAGAAGATTCCTGGATGTGTCCCAGAGAACTTCTGGAGTGCTCTGTGCCCTCAACACTAACCTGTAGATTTGATCCTATTCAAACATTGATTAAATCGGGAGTACAAGGACAAAATGAAAGAATACTGGGGCAGCTAGGTGGCTCAGTGGATAGAGCACAGGCCCTGGATTCAGGAGTACCTGAGTTCAAATCCGACCTCAGACACTTAACATTTACTAGCTGTGTGACCCTGGGCAAGTCACTTAACCCCAATTGCCTTACCAAAAAAAAAAATGAAAGAATACCTGCCTTCAGGTAGCTAGGAGGCTCAGTGGACAGAGAGAGTGCTGAGCGTGGGGTCAGAAAGACTCCTCTTTTTGAGTTCAAATCCAACCTCAAACATTTAGTAGTTGTGTGATCCTGTTTAAGTCACTCAAACCCAATTTGCCTCAGTTTCTTCATCTGTAAAATGACCTGGAAGGGGCAGCTAGATGGCACAGTGGTAAAGCACTGGCCCTGGATTCAGGAGTACCTGAATTCAAATCTGGCCTCAGACACTTGACACTTACTAGCTGTGTGACCCTGGGCAAATCACTTAACCCTTGTTGCCCTGCCAAAAAACTAAAACAACAACAACAACAAAAAAAAATAAAATGACCTGGAAAAGGAAACAGCAAACTACTTCTGTATCTTTGCCAAGAAAACTCCAAATGGGGTTGAATCAGACACAATTGAAAGCAACTGAACAACAATGACAACCTGCCCTCAAGGAGCTGACACTACTGGAAAACACATTTGGCCAGATGACCTCAGAGGTCCTTCTGTCCCTAAATGTACAATCTCCTTCTGGTAGCCTCTCCCTTGGGCTCACTAAGGCCAAAGGGAAGAATCCACGAATATGTCTTGGTCTTACAATCAAACCTGTTGTGTTCTCCCTCCCTCCCCCATTTCCAGTCCCTTGAAGAAGAGGCCCAGAGAAGTCAGGGATAAAGGGACTGCAGCATCCATTCTTCATTCAAAACTTCACTGGGGGGCAGCTAGGTGTCGAAGTGGATAGAGCACCGGCCCTGGAGTCAGGAGTACCTGAGTTCAAATCCGGCCTCAGACACTGGGCTTACTAGTTGTGTGACCCCGGGCAAGTGACTTAACCCCAATTGCCTCACCCAAAAAAAAACCCCAAAAAACCAAAGACTTCATTGGGCCAGAGGCTCTTCTTCAAATTCATCATTCTATCTCCTGCCTGGAATATACTTCCTTTTCACCTCTGCCACCTTCTACAGGAAGCCTTTCTGAATCTCCCCCAATGGCCTATGCCTTCCCCCTTAAAATTACTCTTTACATACATAAGTATATATGATTTGTGTATATATACATACATATACATATATGTTGTACAGACATATGTCACAAGCATATGGGTGGGTGGTGTGGATGTATATATTTACACACATATACATTGATAACTACAAAATTTACCAAGAACTGATTCCCCACCCAGTCCCCTCTTCCCAGACAGGTGAATGGCCTGGGGCTAACCAGTTTTTGTCAATTCCAGACTCTAGATTGCTTATGGATCTCCCCCAGACAAGCTATCCCCTCCCAAAGATTCACAAGCTTACTTCCTGGACTTTAGGTTATGATGTAAAAAAGGTTCATTTACATTAAATAGTTTCTGTCTGTGAGAAACTTACTTTTCCCAAGGGCAGTTTCCTAGCTCCCTCTGTTCTGTTAACCTCATAAAAAGCCTGTCCTCAGTTCCCATCTTTGGGTATTCCTAGCTTCTGAGCTTTTGCGATACCACGAGCTATATAGTTCCTCTGCCCCGATTAAAGACCTTATTTTTCCTATATTGATTGTTTCCTTAATTTCCAGGTTAACATATGGGTGTTCTTTCCAGGATTTGAAGACTCCTTGTCCAGCCAGCCACTGTTTTTGACCTCCGGATGCTCGGCGCCAGCAGGAATCTTTTGTGTTCCAGTCTGGACTCAAATTCAGAGGCCTGGCCCTGGTAAGGGTCTCTCAAATTCAGAACTCGAGTCCTTTTCGCTTGAGTTCCTAAAAGCTCTTTGGTCGGGGGTCTGGTTATATCCGTGGATGATTTTTGTAATGGATCTGTTCTGACAGGTCCCCCCAAAAGGGGATTGCTGCAGGTTTTTTATGGACCATATGTGGCCACTCGGACAGGTTCCGGAAAGGACGGCTGCCGGGTTTTGTTTTCAAATCATGTACCACATGGTTGCAAGTACTTGGAAAATTAGCAGAATTCAAGTCTGACCCATACAACACTGATGGCCACAGTGGGGTCACTCTTTTATGAGTTTACTCTTGATTCTGCCAGTCCAAAAGATAAAAGCCCTAAGTGGGACTTTGCTTTTTTCTTTCTCATTTTTCAATGGCATTTTGAATCAATTAAGTGAGAATCTGAATCTGAACCCGCCTCCCTTTAAAAAAAAAAAAGGAGGAAAATAGGATTTTTGATAGGACATTTTATACCTCAGAAAAAGGTCTTGTTTTGTTTTTTATTTTTCGGGGCAATGAGGGTTAAGTGACTTGCCCAAGGTCACAGCTAGTAATCGTCAAGTGTTAGAGGCTGGATTTGAACTTAGGTCCTCCTGAATCCAGAGCCGGTACTTTATCCACTGTGCCACCTAGCTTGCCCCAGGTCTAATTTTTTTAAGGAAAAAAGACCAATTAATCTGGCTCAAATTAATAGGTCTTTGAAGATAGAGGAAGACTTAATTTGTGCATGCTAAACTATCTTAAGAATCTTTACCATTATTGTATGTGTCCCCTTGCTATTCAAGCACTCTGCCACTCAAAGTAGAATTGTCAGAAAGAACTTCTGGGGTACTCTGGGCCCCATGACAGTAATTTAGACAAAGAGGCAGGCAGAGATTTTATTTTTACCTGTTTTTGAGAAATTTGTTCAAACTTTAGTTGAGAATTGATCTCCAATATTAGATAGTTTAAATCCAGGTTTTATGAACCCCCAAATCAAGGTTAATCAGGTTCTTTTTAAATTTGGGGAACTATCTGGCTTCTCAGCCTTCAGTGTTTATCACCATGTAAAAATGAGTTTTGATAATAATCTAGTTTCTTGATAATAATTGATAATATTAGGCTTCAGATAAATTGAGAATTTTACCATTTAGGAATAGTTCCAGTTGTAATTGAATTTATTCATCTTATTTTAAGTGAAATATGTCTTCTAATAAGATGTGGGGGATTTAAAGTTGCAGTTTAGGGGGCAGCTAGATGGCACAGTGGATAGAGCACCGGCCCTAGATTCAGGAGGACCTTTGTTATTAGTGCAACTGTTAAAATAATGTCATATACTTGAAACTTTAGAAATGCAGTATTACTGTAAATTCACAAAGAAGTGATGTCAAAGTCTGGGTTCAAGTTTTCCCTCTGGGATACTCCCTATCTAGGTATAATGAATGTTTGGGGAAAATTTGGCTTCTAGGTGTTAATAGCAAGAACAAATTTTTTGTTGTTATTGAGGCAATTGAGGTTAAGTAACTTGCCCAGGGTCACACAGCTAGTAAATGTCAAGTGTCTGAGGCCAGATTTGAACTCAGGTCCTCCTGACTCCAGGGCTGGTGCTCTATCCACTGTGCCACCTAGCTGCCCCTCATCCACTTTTTAAATGTTGTCCTAACTATTAATGGTATTTTTAGGCAAAAAGTGTAAATTATCAAAGCCAACCTTTATGAGGTATCATCTATTTTGTTTTTTGCTGAAATATATGATTACTGTTACAATTAATTTCTAATGAAAATGTAAAAAGATGCACTTCCCCACCTTCTAGGCTATGACTTTCACTGGATATACAGAACTCTAATTCTCTCCCCATAATGATATCCAGCTCTCTCCTTTCTGAAAAGTTCTCCTTTCCCCCATACCCTGAGAGCTCCGATCTTAATCTGCTCTTCCCCACCCCTGGAAGAAGTCCCATCCTCCTATCCTCCCCCTGGGCTTTTAACTCTTCTGAAGTTGGAAAGGTTCTTAGTGCCTCTCCAATCTAGATTCAGTTGGATCCCTCTAAACCTCTTCCTTGAATCTCACTCTATCCTCTTTCTAGAGGTAATTAGCAACATTAGGCTTCTTATTAAGGACTACCTATCCTCTGGTCTTTTAGTTCCCTGCACTAGGTTCTGATCCTTCTTCTTTGTTGGGCTCATGTGACTGCTTGTTCAAGACCTGAGCAGCGAATGCTCCTGTGCTTCTTGTTCTCTGGTTTTAAGTTTTTAGGACATCTGATATGAGCCAATAGTCTCTGTCTTAAAGGATTAGATATTTCTCCACTATCCTGAAATAGAAAACCCGCATTATTCTTGGTATATTTGTCATGGGCCCAGGCCACCCCAGAAGTTCTCTGGGGTACATCAAAAAACCTTCTCCTCGAGAAATTAAAACAAAGGACAGACACACCTAAAGAGATAAGTGGAAGCTGATCCAGACTGAACTAGTTCTGGGACCACCACCCTTCATTCCAGTCTCCCTAAACCCAGGGGAGATAAGATTAGGTGTGGCTGCTGTCTTTGTGGCAGGAGAAGGAAAGAGAGATCCAAAGCCACCCCTCACCCAATTCCCCTGGCCACCACCAGTGGGAAATGGTCCTCCCTCAAAAGGGGAACTTTCCACAGTCAGATGATCACCTCATCGGACCACCACTGGACCTCTATAAAAGTATCTGCCTAGGGGCAGCTAGGTGGAACAGTGGATAGAGCACTGGCCCTGGATTCTGGAGGACCTGAGTTCAAATCCGGCCTCAGACACTTGACATTTACTAGCTGTGTGACCTTGGGCAAGTCACTTAACCCTCATTGCCTCAAAAAAAAATATCTGCCTGTCTCCTACTCGAGGAGATTGGAATCTCAGAGCCATGCTCTGTCCCATGCCTTCTCCCTATGGGAAGTCCAAGGATTTCTCTCCTGGTTTCCCCTTCCCCAGCCCCTAAATAAACTATTATCTTAATCCTAAGGACCCCAAAGCCCCTACCCTATTTTCCCCATAACATACTGATGATTCCTGTCTCAAATGATGCTGGGTATGCTACCACCACCCCAGGAGAGGTCATTAACCACTTCCTCTGGCTTCTTCAGCACAACGGGCTGAATTGGAAGCCCTGACTTAGCCTCTGAATTAGCAAAAGGAAAACTAATGAACATTTTTACACGGATATTAGGTATGTGTTGGCGATTTCAGGATGTTATAGAAATATAAAGGGTTTCTGATGTCCTCTGGCAGTCCCACATAGCTAGAGATTGCTTGACTCCCTTTTGTTGTTAGCAGCAGTGATTGTTAAAATGCCAGGACACTCCCGCGAAGATTCTCCCCATGCCTGGGTTAATGCCCTCGCTGACCTGCATGCCAAGCAAGCTGCTTGGAAAACCCCACTCCCTATTAGTCTGTCTTCCTTTAACATTTTCTGGGCCTGGTCCCAAGTTAACATTGACCCCGGCAAAGGGACTATGTCCTATCCCTTTCAAGACAGGCAAAACCTAAAAGGGTGTAAAAAAGGATAAACTCTGGGCTCTGGTATGGGTCAAACAGAGCCCAGTCCTCCCCAACTCTGTCCGTTGACCTATGATGGAATACTTTAAGTTACTGGAGTCCTGACAAACTGCTTACTTTAGTCTGCAAATATTGGTGGTAAAATTGAGATGAACTGCATAGGACATTTATCTACAATGTGAGATCTGTCCTAAATAGAATGTAAACAAGCCCATAAAACTTACCCCTAGGAAATTCCTTTACCCCTTTTCAAATCTAGCAAATTGATTTTTTTTTTTAGTGAGGCAATTGTGGTTAAGTGACTTGCCCAGGGTCACACAGCTAGTAAGTTGTTAAGCGTCTGAGGCCGGATTTGAACTCAGGTGCTCCTGACTCCAGGGCCGGTGCTCTATCCACTACGTCTTCTAGCTGCCCCTCTCTCTCTCTCTCTTTTTTTTTTTTTAGCAGATTGATTTTAGTCAACTTCTGCCCTTTTCCATTTGTAAGTTTGTATTATGGTTTGCATGCTCTCCCATTGGGTAGAAACTTTCCCTTGGAGGAAAGCTACTTCAACAGCTGTAGCCAAGTACTTATCAGAAAAGATTTTTCCCATCTGGGGAATTCCTGAAGAAGTTCACCCTGATTGAGGTACTTCTTTTACTGGTTCAATTGTCTCCCAATTGTTAGCTTCTTGGCCGGTACTTCAACCTTTACACTATGCTTACCACCCCCAATCCTCAGGTTTGATTGAAAGTATAAATGGGATCATTAAGGTTCACCTTGGAAAGTTTATGGATGATTTGAATCTACCTTGGCCAAAAGCCCTTCCCCTAGTTCTTCTGAACCTTAGGGCAACCCCTTTTGATAAACATTCTCTTTCACCTTTTAAAATCATGTCTGGGTGACTTATTCCTCTCTTTTCTCCCTCAAGTGACTCCCTCTCCATTGAGGCCTCCCTTCTGTCCTATTGTAAAGGACTCACCCAAATTCTTCATCACCTTAATCATCTTGTCTCTGTCATTTTCTAGAGGCTCAACCTTAATTCAGTCTAACCTACAGTTGGAACCTGGAGACTGGGTCTATTGGAAAAGGATTCCCTACTGACCAACCACTCGGCTGTGAAACTGAAAAGAATTGACAGGGCAGCTAGTTGGCGCAGTGGATAGCGCACTGGCCCTGAAGTCAGGAGTACCTGAGTTCAAATACGGCCTCAGACATTTAACACTAGCTGTGTGACCCTGGGCAAGTCACTTAACCCCAATTGCCTCACTTAAAAAAAAAATTGACAGCTGGATCCACATCTGAAGAAGACTCCCACCCCAGACTGGACAGCCAGACACACCAATAGTGATATGAAACTTCATCTGACCAGGGAAAAAGGAGTAGACAACATCAGTGTAGACTACAGTCCCAAGATGCCCCGATGTAGCCTGAAAATCCTATTCCATACCCCAACACTATTTTTGGTCATCTATCTTGACCAAGAGGAGGGAATGATAACTACAAAGTTTACTGAGAACTGATTCCCTACCCAGTCCTCCCCTTCCCAGACAGGTAAATGGCCTGGGGCTAACCAGTCTTTCCCAATTCCATACTCTTGATTGCTTATGGATCTCCCCCCGACAAGCTATCCCCTCCCAAAGATTCCCAAGCTTACTTCCTGGACTTTAGGTTATTATGTAAAAAGGTTCATTTACATTAAATAGTTTCTGTCTGTGAGAAACTTACTTTTCCCAAGGGCAGTTTCCTAGCTCCCTCTGTTCTGTTACCTTATAAAAGCCCTGTCCTTGGTTTCCATCTTTGGGTATTCCTAGCTTTGGAGCTATATACCACAAGCTATAGTTCTTCTGCCTTGATTAAAGACCTTATTTCTCCTATATTGATTGTTTCCTCAATTTCCAGGTTAACAACTTATATCCATATACATACACACACAGGATGGCATAGAGGATACTTAGGTTTCAAGTCCCTGGGCAAATTACTTAACCAATCAGTAATCTAGGAAATTCTCTAAGACTTTAAATTAGATTGGTAGAAGGAATTTCCTTACCCTGAAGTTCTCTATGTTGATGAAATCACAAGTACAGTCTATCTCCTTATTTTATATATGCTTATAATAAACATGTCTCCCTTGATAAAAATATAAGCTCCATGAAGACAGGCTGTTTCATTTTTGTCCCTATATCCTCAGTGCTTGGCATATAGTAGGATCTTAATAAATGCTTGTTGATTGACTTAAGAGATGACCTGTCTAGTCTAGATCCTTCATTTTACAGATAAAATAAGGGGAAATGTCTCACCCAAGGTCATACCCAAGGAAGTAATGCCAAAGTATGGACTTAGGTCCTCTGACTCTGAATTCCATAGCTTTTCCTCTATCTAGTGGTTCTTAACCTTTTTTGTGTCTGCTGTGGAGTCTGGTGAAGTTTGTGGAGCCCTTCTAAGAACAAGGTTTTAAAATTCGTAAAATCAAACTCATGGATAAAATTACAAAGGAAACCAATCACATTAAAATAAAATAATTACATTTTTTAAAAAAATGACAGACCCTAGATTAAGAATCCTTGCCTATAAATGGTCCTTCAACAGACAGTTAATTTTCAGGCTCCTAAAGTATAGTGTGACCAAAAAAGTCCAAAAGAAAATCATGGAACTTCATAGGTGGGAAGAACTTGGAAGACCATCTGATCCAACCCATATCAGGACAAGTTGATGTAGGAGGCAAAAGGGGTTAATAGAAAAACCTAAGATTCAGATATTAACTCCAAAAGGGAGTTAATGGATAACTTACAAGTCAGGATTGTTGTACCCACAGTGATCAGTACCCATAACCCCATTATGGGGACATAAAGGGTCAGGTCATATAACAATAAGACCTTAAATAAAATGACAGGGTATAGAAATTCTATTGAAAAATGGGAAACAGAAAGAGACATGCGCAGAAAAGACCAGATTTGTTCCCAGATTCACTTTATGACGTGTAAATCCCCAAAACACACCTCCACTGAGAAAGGTACCCGCCTGGGGGTTGGCTTAGGACCCCAGAAACTCTAAATTAGAATAAGCCCTCCCCAGGTGGAGAATATTATAATGAGTAGGACAGGCCCTCCCCTGTAACTCCCCGAGGTGGAGATTATTATAATGAGATTGATAAATCAATTTAAAACTGTTTCCTTTCCTTATTTGAGAGATACCTCACCACTTTTCTGGTTTTCTCTCTCTGTGGTCACTCACAGTATTGTAATAAAACTTGGGAAACTGAGTCACTGAGTCTTGCAATTCTTTTGGGACAACTAAGGATCAATTTGACCCTAAATTCCATCCCACATCAAAGTGACCCTTCTCCAATATTCCCAACTAGTAGGGGTAGCTAGATTGTACAGTAGATAAGGCACTGGCCCTGAAGTTGGGAGGACCTGAGTTCAAATTTCACCCAAGACACTTACTAGCTGTGTGACCCTGGGCAAGTCATGTAACCCCAATTGCCTTAAACATCCTGAGTCATCTCCAGTCTTCCTGAATATACATCTTGCCACTGGACCTAGATGGTTCTGGAGGAGAGAGTGAGGTTGGTGACCTTGTACAGCCCTCCTTCACTTCAATCCAATTCACTGCAAGTCGCTCCAATCTCATGGTCCTCTTCAAGAACAAAGGACAAACAACAAAACCCAACTAGTGGTTATCCAGCATCGGCTTGAAGACCTCCAGTATTTGGAAAGCTTATACCTTCCCACATAATCCATTCTGGTTTGGGTTAGCTGTAATTGTTAGGAAATTTTTCCTGACACAAAACCTAACCCTGCCTCTTTGAGATTGTCAGCCCTTCTTCCTTGGTTCTTCTCCCTGGCACAAGGCAGAACACATTTGATCCCTTTCCCACGAGTCCTGTGCTCAGAATAGCTTTTTATCCATTTTAAAGCAACATTGATCTGTGGTAGGAAACTTAACAAAATGCCCAAGGCTTCTATTGTAGCAAGAAGGATCCAGGTCCACCCAGAGTAAGGACTTCTTGGCCCTGAAGTACAACTCAAGGAAATTTTGAAACAGACCCTGACGATCTGGGTTTGGGGGCCAGGGTTGGAAGTGTCAAGAGGGAGAGGAAAGGAATGTGATGTGATAACCACGGTAGGGCGGTTAACTACTTGGGGAGGGGGGGGAGAGGAGAAGGTGCTTTGAGCTCCAAAAACGATTACCATGGAAATACACAGGCTGGCTGTTAAGCTGCCCTTTGGCTGTTGATGTTTTCTCTTTTGACCACTGAGCGTCTGGATGTCTCCCCACATCCTCGACCACAAAATAAACACTTACACATGTATGGAGCAACGGAAACACAGCTTTTGAGCAGCGGAGGGAGAGAGAGAGAGTCAGAGTCAGTCCTGGAGTTCCAGACAGAAATATGGCCAGTGCTCCATTATCTGCCCCCAAGAAGATTTCTGCAGATGGATAATCCTCTGATCATCTAATCTCCTAATCATTCCTACTAGCTAATATTCAAATCATTCCTCACAGGCTTTGGAAGGCATTGTTTCCAGATACTTCATTTACCTCTCTAATCCTATCTATCTCCTGCTGATATTCAAATGAATCTGCTTTCCCTGAACTCACCCTTGATTGATGTTGGGGAAGGAAGCCAAAATTGATTACTAATATTAATAATAATAATGATGAATTAATGAATAAATAAATGAATAGATGAATGAAGAAACAAATAAACAAACAAGCAAACAAATAAGTGAATAAATAAATAAGTGGATAGTCAGGTAAATAAATAAGCTGCTGGATAGATGAATAAATAAATAAATGAATGAGCAAATGAACAAATAAATAGATAAATAAATGAATTAATTAAATAAGTAAATGGTTGATTAAATAAATGAATGAATTAATAGATAAATAAATAATTGAATAGATAGATGGATGAATGGATGAATAAATAGACAGATGAATAAATAAATAAATAAACGGGGGCAGCTAGGTGGTGCAGTGGATAAAGTACTGGCCCTGGATTCAGGAGGACCTGAGTTCAAATCTGGCCTCAGACACTTGACACTAGCTGTGTGACCCTGGGCAAGCCACTTAATCCTCACTACCCTGCCAAAAAATAAATAAATAAATAAATGAGTGAATGAGTAGATGATGGAAGCAATATAGTGCAGAGGAGATCTGGAATTCAAATCTCAGCATCCTTGTCTGTGAGATGAGGGAGTTGGATGAGACAGCCTTTGAGGTCCTTTGCAGCTCTAAATCTGTGAATCTGAACACGTGTATCTTTTTAAGGTTTGCAAGACAGTTTGCATACACTATCTCATTCGACCCTCACCACAACCTTGTAATGTAACTGATATTATTATTAGCCCCATTCTACACATGAGAAACCTGAGGGTGAAAGAGGTGACATGACTTGCCCAGAGTTACACATTTAGTAAATATCTGTGGAAGGATTTGAACATGGGTCTTCCAGGTTCCAAGTCCAGAATTCTATCTACTATGCCAGACTGCTTCTAGTTGAAATTTATATAGTTCCTTAAAGTTTGCAAAGCACATTACAAATATGGTCTCACTTGATCCTCACAACAACCTTTTCTTTTTTTTTTTTAGTGAGGCAATTGGGGTTAAGTGACTTGCCCAGGGTCACACAGCTAGTAAGTGTCAAGTGTCTGAGGCCGGATTTGAACTCAGGTACTCCTGACTCCAGGGCTGGTGCTCTATCCACTGTGCCACCTAGCTGCCCCCTCACAACAACCTTGAAAGGAAGGTGATAGTGATTTTTTTTTTCATTTTACAGATGAAGAAATTGAGGCTGGGGGGGATTTCAGTGATTTGCTCAGGGTCATCTGGCTAGTAAAAGTCTGAGGCAAGATTTGAACTCAAGGTCTTAATGGCTTCAGTATTCTATAGTAATCATGAATAGCACTTATATTGTGCTTTAAGGTTTATGAAGCACTTTACATGTATTATCTCATTTGATCTTTCAGAACAACCCTGTGATGTGGTGTGGAAATTTATTTTGATTTGGGGACCCTACCTTTGGGCTGAGATTAAAAAGCCTTAGGCCCGGGGCAGCTAGATGGCACAGTGGTTAAAGCACCAGCCCTGGATTCAGGAGTACCTGAGTTCAAATCCAGCCTCAGACACTTCACACTTACTAGCTGTGTGACCCTGGGCAAGTTACTTAACCCCCATTGCCTGCCCCCCCCCCCAAAAAAAAGCCTTAGGCCCTCAGGGTCTTTTCTGTCAGAGAGACTGGTGCCCCTCTCCCTCTGCTTCAGCTGAGCCAAAAAGCCCTGTGGGCTGAGACGCCAGGTCCGACAGCTGGGGGGGAAAGCCCCAGTTCCCTCTACCCTGAGCGGATCTATCAGAGAGATTCTGGGCTCGTCCAGGCCGGCCTCTGGCTTAGCCCCTGCAGAGGTCCCTGGGTGCACAGCAGGGGGCACGGCCCCTGGAGCCCTGGGTGTGGTACGCATGGGATGCTTTCCCCGGCAGCACAGCTCTGGTGTGGCTGGGGGATTAGCTTGGTGTGTGTGGGAGCACAGGAAGCCCCAAGATTTGAGTGGAGAGAAGGAAGATATATATATTTGGGAGTTAGACAGTGAAGGGGGGCTGACAAGATTAAGGGAACGGAGGATGCAGGAGAAGGCTAAAGGACTAGAGCAAGAGGCAGATGTACAGAGCTTGGGAGAGGCCAGAAGATTAAGAGAACAAAAGGACACTAGAGCACTAGGAGAATGGAAAGAGAGGTTGGTGAGAGAGAAACATAGGGGTTCAGCAGTAAGGAGAGGAAAGTTAGACATAGGGGGAATCAACTAAGTGAAAGAGGCTTGGAGTTAGAAGAAAGGAGCTGAGCAGTGAAAGTGGAACATACCCTAAGGCAATAGGCAGCAAGGGTCCTTATTGTATTAAAAGCTGACAGGTTGTATAATTTGCATTTCTTTTTTTTTAATTAATAAAGTATTTTATTTTTTCCCCATTACATGTAAAGATAGTTCTCAACTTTTGTTTACACAAGCTTTCCAATTTCAGATTTTTCTCCCTCCCTCCCCTCCCTCTCCCCTCCCCTAGACAGCAGGTAATCTGATATATATATATATACATACAATAACATTAATCATATTTCTGTATTAGTCATGTTATAAGAGAAAAATCAGAGCAATGATGAAAAACCTCAAAATAGAAAAAACAACAGCACCAAAAACAAAAGAAATAGTATGGTTCATTCAGCATCTATACTCCATAGTTCTTTTTTTTTTTCTTGGATTTGGAGATCCTCTTCTATCATGAGTTCCCTGGAACTCTTCTGTACCATTGTATTGGTGAGAAGAATATAGTCCATCACAGTAGATCAACACTCAATGTTGATGATACTGTGTACAATGTTCTTCTGGTTTTGCTCATCTCACTCATCATCAGCCCACGAAAGACCCTCCAGGTTTCTCTGAACTCCTCTTGCTCATCGTTTCTTACAGCACAATAGTATTCCATTGTATTCATATACCACAACTTGTCCAGTCATTCCCCAATTGATGGGCATCCCCTCAACTTCCAATTCCTTGTCACCACATAAAGACCAGCTATAAATATTTTTGTACATGTGGGTCCCTTTCCCCTTTCCATAATTTGCATTTCTTAACCCTTATCTCTTACATTTATTTTTATAAATAAACTCTGCTTTGATTATTTAGTTAAGAGGCTTCTTAATCTTTTATTTATTTATTTATTGGTGAGGCAGTTGGGGTGACTTGCCCAGGGTCACACAGCTAGTAAGTGTTAAGTGTCAGAGGCCGGATTTGAACTCAGGTACTCCTGAATTCAGGGCCGGTGCCTTATCCACTGCACCATCTAGCTGTCCCGTTCTTAATCTTTTGCTTATCAATTTGGGAGCAGTGTGGAGAAATTTTTAAACAGCTCATATTAAGTTAATAGCAGTCAGATAGCCAGTTGGTCAAAAGCCCCAGATTAGTCATCCAGTCAGATTAGTCTCCCCAAATTAGCCCTAGTCAGTTAAAATATTTCTATATTTGAATGGCACTCCAGATGGGACTCAGCCCAATTATAATTTTTCTAAACTTATAATTTTTCATAAATCCAATTATATAATTTTTCATATTAGATTAGCTAGTATAATAATAATTTTTTTTATAGTAGGTAGTATTATTATCCCCATTTTACAAATGAAGAAGCTGAGGCTCAGAAGAGATTAAGTGACTTGCCCATGGCAACACACACGGTTTGAATCCAGGTCTTCTGGGCTCCAAGTGCAGTACTCAATCCACTATGCAATACTACCTCTTCACTCAAATTCAGGCACCTCAATACCTATGGGACCCTGGACAAGTCACTTAATGTCTGAAATTGATCTACCTCCTAGGATGATTGTAATCTCCACAAAAATAAATTATTATTGCTTTTGTTATTGATCGTGTATAACATAGACTTAGATCTAGAAGGGACCTTGGAGATATTTCTTTAACTCCCCTTATTTTATAGATGAAGACACTAAGGCATCAAGAGGTTAAGTGAATTGACCCAAGCCCCATAAACAATAAGTGGTAGAAATAAAAGAACTGACAGACCAGCTCACCTTCTCTTGGGTACTTCCTTTTTTGCCAAGGCAACTGAGTGGTGCCATAGTGCACAGAGAACTGGGCCTTGACTCAGAAAGAACTGAGTTCAAATCCAACCTCAGACACTTACTAGCTGTGTAACCTGGGGCAAGTCACTTAATTTCTGTTTGCCTTGATTTCCTCAACTGTAAAATGAGGATCATAATAACACCTACCTCTCAGGGAGCTGTTAGAATTAAATGAGATACTATTTGTAAAGTACTTAGTATAGTGCCTGGCATATAGTAGGTGCTTAATAAATGTTTATTTCTTTTCTTCCTTCCCCAATTGATAAATGGTTCATATCGAACAAGCAGTTTTCAGACAAAGAAATCAAAGCTATCCATAATCATATGAAAAAATGCTCTAGATCACTATTGATCAGAGAAATGCAAATTAAAGCAATTCGGGGGGGGCAGCTAGGTGGCGCAGTGGATAAAGCACCAGCCCTGGATTCAGGAGTACCTGAGTTCAAATCCAGCCTCAGATACTTGACACTTACTAGCAGTGTGACCCTGGGCAAGTCACTTAACCCTCATTGCCCTGCAAAAATAAAAACAAAACAAAACAAACAAAACAACTCTGAGGTACCACCTCACACCTATCAGAATGGCAAATATTACAAAAATAGAAAATATCGGATGTTGGGGGGGATGTGGGAAAGCTGGGACACTAATCCACTGTTGGTGGAGTTGTATAAAGATCCAACTATAGGGGCAGCTAGGTGGCGCAGTGGATAGAGCACCGGCCCTGGAGTCAGGAGTACCTGAGTTCAAATCTGGCCTCAGACACTTAACACTTACTAGCTGTGTGACCCTGGGCAAGTCACTTAACCCCAATTGCCTCACTTTAAAAAAAAAAAAAGATCCAACTATTCTGGAGAGCAATTTGAAATTATGGCCAAAGGGCTATAAAACTGTGCATCCCCTTTGATCCAGCAACACCACTGCTAGGTTTATATCCCAAAGACATTCCTCAAAAGAGAAAAAGACCTATTTGTACAAAAATATTTCTAGCAGCTCTTTTTATGATGGCTAAGTATTGGAAATCAAAGGAATGCCCATCATTTGGGGAATGGCTAAACTACCTGTGGTATATGATGGTGATGGAATATTATTGTGCTATAAGAAATGACAAGCAGGATTTCAGAAAGGCCTGGAAAGACTTGTATGAACTGACGTATAGTGAAGTGAGCAGAACCAAGAGAATATTGTGTATAGACTGCAATATCGTTTGATGAAGAACTGTAACTATTCTCAATAATGCAATGATCTAAGACAATTTCAAAGGACTATTGATGAAACATTATCTACCTCCAAAGAAAGAACTGATATGGATGTAACACAGACTGAAGCATGCTATTTTTCACTTTCTTTCATTTTTTCTTTTATTCAAGTTTTATGGTACAAAATGACTAATATGGTCATGTTTTACATAATCATACATGTATAACCCATATCTGATTGCTCACTGCCTCAGGGAGGGAGGAGGGGAGGGAGGGAAGGAGGGATAAAAATTGGAACTCAAAACTATAAATAAAAATGTTTATTACTTTAAAAAATGAATATTTCTTCACATTAATATGCCATAATTTGGTATGTCATTCCCCAATTGATGGGCACCCCCTTAGCTTCCATTTCTTTGTCACTACAAAAATAGCTGCTATACATATTTTTGTACTTTGGAGTTCTTTTTCTCTTTCTTTGATCTTTTCAGGGTTTAAGAAAGAGGCTTGGGCATCTTGCAAAAATACCAGCAGTATCTTTATCCTTTCTTCCCTGAGTCTTTTTCTCATGGGAATGGGGGAAAGAGGATAGACGAATATAACAGAATTGATCCCAAGAACCAAACATATAAGTGCATTCTTCCACTTGGCCCTAGTGAACCCAAGGGAGAAGCTTCCTGGCACAAGATTATAGATCTGGAAGGAGCTCAGAGATATGGTCCAAAGCTCCATTTTCTAGTAGAATGTAAGCTCCTTGAGAGCAGGAACAGTTTCATTTTTGTCTTGGATCCCCAGCATCTCCCTCATATCAGATGTTCATTGAATTCAATCAGATCTATAGATTAGTAAATCATGGCCCCACAGAAAGTCAGTGATTTGCCCAAGGTCATAGATGTAGTAAATATCACAGCTGGGCTTTGAGCCCCATTCCTCTAATTCTAAATCCAGCTCCCTTTCTACTATACTACAATGCTTTTCCTTTCACATTTTTAAAAAAGCCAAGGCCCCTGCCCCACAATTTGGTCTTCTAGCCTTCCTCTGTCAGAAGTATGGAAGCCTCTTCTTTTTCTCTCTCTCTGCTCTTGCCTTGGCCTCATACAGTCTTTTCCCTCTCTTTCTGTACCTTTCTGGTTTTATAAAGCAATCCCATATCTCTGTCACTCACAAATCCCCTTTGTCACAATATCCTTGGATGACTGAATGGATGGCATGGCAACTCACACAGCGAGAAGGTTCCTTTTTTTTTTTCTTTTTCTTTTTTCTTTCTTTTCTTTTTTTTTTGCAGGGCAATGAGGGTTAAGTGACTTGTCCAGGGTCACACAGCTAGTAAGTGTCAAGTGTCTGAGGCTGGATTTGAACTCAGGTCTTCCTGAATACAGGGCTGGTGCTTTATCCACTGTGCCACCTAGCTGCCCCAGAAGGTTCCTTTCAACTATAATTCTATGATCCTGTGTCATTCTACCTACCGAACCTCTGTTTCCCCTTGTGCAAAATGAGGATAACCTCTTCATATGAGGTGTTGTGAGGACAGAGCTTTGGCAAATCTTAAAGGCAGCTAGGTGGGAGGATAGATAGAACCTCAAATCAGGAAGATGAGTTCAATTTCAGTCTCAGACACTTAGGAGCTAAATGACCCTAGGCAAGTCACTTAACTTCTGTCTGCCTTGGGTTTCCTCAACCATTAAATGGGTATAATAATAGCATCTACCTTGCAGGGTGAGACTGGAGTGTGATCATACTTGTAAAGTGCCTGGCACATAGTAAGTTCTTTTTCTTTTTCTTTCTTTTTTTTTAAACATTCTTTTATTTATTTATTTGTTTGTTTGTTTATTTATTTTTGCAGCACAATGGTGATTAAGTAATTTGCCCAGGGTCACAGAGCTAGTAAGTATCAAATGTCTGAGGCCCAATTTGAACTCAGGTCCTCCTGAATCCAGGGCCAGTGCTTTATCCACTGTGCCACCCAGCTGCCCCCCCTTTTTTTCTTTCTTTCTTTCTTTTTTTTTTTTTTAGTGAGGCAATCAGGGTTAAGTGACTTGCCTAGGGTCACACAGCTAGTAAGGATTAAGTGTCTGAGGCTGGATTTGAACTCAGGTCCTCCTGACTCCAGGGCCGGTGCTCTATCCACTGTGCCACCTAGCCACCCTTATAGTAGGTTCTTAATAAATGCTTGTTTCCTTCCTCAAAGTACAATAGAGATAGAAATGAGAGCTTTCCCAGTGCCTGCCCCATTCTCTGATTCTCTTTTTATCCTCGTTGACTTCCTCTATGTTCGCAAAGTGTTTTCCTTTGATAGGCAGTGAAACTCTTATTACAGAAGAGAAAAAGGAGGCTCAGACTGGTTCTCTGACTTGCTCAGGGTTACACAGCAAGTGATCATGTTGTGATTCAAGCCCAAGTCTCCTGATCCAAGCCCCAGTGTTCGTTCTACTGCACCAAGTATATGTGATATCCTCTCCACATTGTTCCTTATCAGTATATACAAGTTGTTGATCTGCCCAAAGGTTTATTAGAGAATGCTCAGGTATTTCATTTGTAAAGGTGAGGTCAAAATCACCCCAATCCATTTAGCCCTAATTTATCTGGTGAGAACAAGTCAGACTTTCACTAGATGTGAACAAAGACCTGGAAATCTCCTTAGGTGTGACAGGAAGTCCATTTGAATGGGCTGAGGAACTTGGTCACACCCTCCTGGGCCTATATAAAACTAGGCTGCTCATTGGAAGAGGTGATGGTGAGCAGTGAGGCAGAACAGATTACTCTAGCCAGCCTCCTAAGGAGGAACCAAGCCTCAGCCTCTTCCCCATCTTCCCTTGGTCAATGGCGGACCTGTGGGATTTGCTAACATGGCTACCTGTCCAGATATTTTATCCCTTTTTTGTTTTGTTTTTTGGTTGGGCAATGAGGGTTAAATGACTTGCCTAAGGTCACACAGCTAGCAAGTGTCAAGTGTCTGAGCCTGGATTTGAACTCAGGTCCTCCTGAATCCAGGGTCAGTGCTTTATCCACTGCACCATCTAGTTGCCCCTGGACCTGTGGACTTTAAATGTTCAGAGGATTTTAGACTTCCCCTCTTTTCACTGCTGTCCTAGCAATGTCCCGGAAACAGCTAGCTGACAGCTGTGTCTGCATAGGGAGCCAAAGATATATTGAATGCAGATTTGAGGTTCTAAAAACTGCCCACTTTTTGGGGAAGGGTTTGAGGGTGTAACAACTACATTATACCTACAGGAAATATTTGAGAAATCCAGCAAAAGAACTTTTAGGAGTTGCCTCTTTGCTGCATTTGCTCTAAGCTTGAGCCCAATTTATTCTGGATTCTGTATGTACTTGTGAGAGATTATGTCACAGATTTTTTGGGAAGATGCTTGTGAAAAATATTCTCATTATACCACTTCAGTAAATACTCTGGTAAAAAACAATCAGTCTGGCTGACCAGTTGATAATCATAATGGGAAACATGCTGGTGGGGGCTCAAGAGCCACAGCATTAGAAAAGATTTCCCAGGGAGCAGCTAGGTGGCACAGTGGATAAAGCACTGGCCCTGGAATCAGGAGGACCTGAGTTCAAATCCGACCTTAGACACTTGACACTTACTAGCTGTGTGACCTTGGGCAAGTCACTTAACCCTCATTGCCCCGCCAAAAAAAAAAAATGCCCCAACCCCAACACCATCCTCAACAACTCTTCAGGGATATCCTTACAATCTGAGGGGATAAGTGGTCAAGCTTTAACTACCCTTTCTATCAGTGTAAATGGGGGATAGGAAAACAGCTCCAAAGCCTATATGTGACCTAAGTTTTCCATGTAGAAGAGCAGGACATTCTGTAGACTGTGTCTTTATCCTTAAGATTAGCTTGAATAGGGGCAGCTAGGTGGCACAGTGGATAAAGCACTGGTCTTGGATTCAGGAGGACCTGAGTTCAAATCCAGCCTCAGACACTTGACACTGGCTGTGTGACCCTGGGCAAGTCACTTAACCCTCATTGCCCCACAAAACAAAAAAAAAAAACAAAAAAGATTAGCTTGAATATTGTGGCTATGCCTAGATTATTTTCATCCTTTAAAAAATTCTGGATAGAGCTCTGTCTAGTTCAAATGGAGGGAAGGGAATGGAATATGAATTTATTAAGCACCTACTATGTCCCAGGAACTGTGCTAAGTGCTTTACAAACATTATTTCATTTGATTCCCACAAGAACCCTGTGAAGTAGATGATCTTATTAATCCCCATTTTACAGTTGAGGAAACTGAGGCAAACAGAGGTTAAATGACTTGCCCAGTGTCACACAGCTAGTAAGTGTCTAAGATTGGTTTTGAATTCAGGTCTTCATGACACCAGGCCTAGTACTCTGTGCATCATGGTACCACCTATCTGCCTCTATGTTTCCTTGCTATTCTGGTCCTCTTTCCTACACTTGCATGCTAGTCTGTATCCTATATTCTAGATTCCTTCCAGCTCTTGCTTTTGGTGTTCTAATAATCTATATTCTTTTTTGTTTTTTGGAGGGGCAATGAGGGTTAAGCGACTTGCCCAGGGTCACACAGCTAGTAACTGTCAAGTGTCTGAGGCTGGATTTGAACTCAGGTACTCCTGAATCCAAGGAGCTCCACTGCCCCACCTAGCTGCCCCCCTAATAATCTATATTCTAAGGTCCATCCAGCTCTTACATTCTGTTTCGAGACCCCTTACAGCTTTGATATTCTGTCTTCTAAGATCCTCTTTTTTTTTTTTTTTTTAGTGAGGCAATTGGGATTAAGTGACTTGCCCAGGGTCACACAGCTAGTAAGTGTTAAGTGTCTGAGGCTGGATTTGAACTCGGGTACTCCTGACTCCAGGGTTGGTGCTCTATCCACTGTGCCACCTAGCTGCCCCTAAGATCCTCTTTTGCATTGACTCTCTATGTTCTAAGTAAGGCCTCTTCTAGCTCTGACAGTCTCTGTTCTAAGGTCCCTTTGAGTTCTAATGATCTGAGTTCTAAGGAACCTTCCAGCTCTGCTGTTACACATTTTAAAATTCTTTCCAGCTCTTTCATTCTGTGTTTTTAGGTCTCTTGTAAAACTGGTATTCTAGGTTCCGATATGGTGGGAAAATAGGGTACGGGTTGGGGTAGGAGTTGGGGTTCTTAGGAATTCCTCTTTAAAAAATTACACCCTCTTGCACACAAAACGTAGTTAGAATAAGGTGATAGTTTATTTAGGAGCAAGGGAAGGGAAGGGTGGGGGGAGGGAAACCATGAAAGAAATCCTTGGACTTTTCATGGGGAGATTTGGCATAAAGCACATGGCTCAGAGGTACCAAATCTCCTCGAACAGGAGATTGGAAGGTACTTTTATAGAGGACTGATGGGGGTAGACCATCTGCCGGTGAAAAGTTCCTTTAGTGAGAGAGGACCATCCCCCACTGGTGGTAGCTGGGGGAACTGGGTGAGGGGTGGCTACGGATCCCTCTTCAGAACATAAAGGCCGAAGCCACACCCAAATTTATCTCCCCAGGGGTAAGGGAGACCAGAATGAAGGGTAGGAATCTGAAGCTAGCTCAGTCCAATTTGGTTCAGCTTATCTCTCTAGGCGTTATCTGTCCTCTGGTTTAGTTTCTCAAGGAGAAGATTCCTTGGTGTGCCCCAGAGAACTTCTGGGGTGCTCTGCACCCCATGACAGTTCTAACGTTCCACTAACTTCCTCCTAAGTTTCCTTAGAATTCTAAGGTTCTAGACAGCTGTGAAAGTCCTGGGCTCTGAGCTCCTACCCCCTCCTTCCTGGATGGATTCTTTAAATGTACCTCTCCAAGGGGTTGGTCTTACAGCCTCAAAGGTCACTGTGAGCTCTAAAGTACCAAACAAATAAATATTACTATTCCCAGATGCGTCGAGAGAAGGAGGGGGAAAGTTCTCCCTACAAGAAATCTTTTTTTTCCCCAACAATTTTCAAAAGTCTAACTCCTTTCTGCATCATTTAGCTGTGGTCACAGAAGACATACCCTTGGCTTGGTCCCTGGGGCCCATCATCCCCTCTGCCTCTCTTGGGTCCTTGGCAATGATTGTTTTTTGCTGGGGGGCGGTACTTCCCAATGCTTGATTGTGGGTGGGACCAGATGCTACCCATTTGGGGTCTGTCCCAGTGCATCTCAAACCCTTGAATGGATAGGAATGAGGCTGGGGGGGGGTCTCTCTGTAAGAAGGGGCCTAGCATCATTGACCTAAGGCAGGAAAGGATCTCAAAGACCATCCAATCCAACACCCTCATTTTAGGGCCTCATTCTGCTACCTGGAGGTAGGGAAGACAGCAGACCTAGAGGTGCCAGGCAGTCTGAGAGTTGGGTTCAGCACAGTAGCTGGATTCTGAGCCTACAGGCTGGGTCCTCTTGCCAGCTCCTGAGCACAGGCAGCCCATTCACAAATGAGTCAGGCTAACCTGAGAAGCCTGCATGGGAGCTCTTAACCTTGGCTCCTCCCTATTCAATTTCCCTGGTGTGACCAACAGTCCTGCTGGAGGGAATCGAGTCTCAGCCAGGAGGCCTCCCAGAGTCAGGGGGAATTCCAGCCAAAATGTACTGTCTCCTCTTCTCCCTGCTTCTATGACCAGCTGATGCTCATGAAGGGTTTCTAGAATACTACTTCCATAGGATTGAGAGCTGGAAGGGACATCAAACCCCTCTAGTCCAACCCCTTCATTATACAAGGCCTAGAGAGGGCATTGGATTGGTTCAAGCTCACCCAAGTAGTAGGTAACAAAGCCAGAATTTGCTTCCCAGGAAGTAAATTTCCCAACTCTTAGCTGACCTGATGCGTTTTATAATCCAGTCCTTTCCTGAACCTTATTTTCCCTTCCCAGAGACTCCTCCAGGCTTTTGGGATCTCTAGGCACATTACAGAAGGGAGGCAATTGGTTCTCTCCATTTGCCTAGGAAGGCATGGGAGACAGAGGGTTAACCAGTTAAGTCGGCTCCACAAAAAAGTTTTCCCTGCTGGCGGCTAGTGAACCACAGGTAATTAAAAGCCTGTTTTCCAAAGCAGGAGCAGCTAGATTTATCCTCCCCCAGGAGCCCTGGGGCTCTCATTAGTAAACACGCCTTTCTGGTGCTTCTTTGTGGAGGTGCCTCGAGCCCAGTGGGAGAGAGAGCTGGTGGGGGAACCCCTTCTTCACAAGGGGAGAAAGAGTTACATGGAAGAGACTGGAGGCTCAAGGGGGCAGAGGTGGATGGGGAGAGATGAAGAGGAAAGGAGCTGGACAGTTCCTACATTAGGGAATGTTTTCTTGCCCTCCATGTTTTAAACATTTGAAGGAGCACCATGGGGAAGAGGGCCTGGCCTTGTTTTCTTGGCTCCACAGGGTAGAACTAGAAGTAATGGGTCTGTAGAGGCAAGTTAGTTTGGGAAAAACTTCCTAACAATGGGAGCTATTTCAAAGTGGAATGTGCTACCTTGGGACCCAGTGGTCCTTCTCCCCTCCCCCTCTCCCGCCATTGGAAGTCTTCAAGCAAAGGCTAGGGATGCACAATTATTGGAAATGTCATTGAGTGGATTCTTGTGCAGGCAGTGGATTGACTCATTGGCTTCTGAGATCCCTCTTAAAGCTGAGATTCCATGATCCTGGTTCCTTAGCCCCATTACTACATTTTGGCCCCACCCCTTGAACCTAGCCCTACCTCTGGGATTTTTTTCTTCTTCTCCATCCAACCAAACGCTGGTTCCATGCTGGTGTGTTTGTCAGGAGCTCAATGTTACATTATTCATCCCCTTTCTAAGCCCTTTTAGCTCACCTCCTCCCTCTGAATCTTCAGAGCCATCTTTGGCATCTTAGGAGAGAGTGTTAGGGACCTACTCCAGTCTGAGCAGATTGTGTGGCACTGTGCCAGCCGACACTGGCACTTCCAACCCTTCCACCCTAGGCTTTCTGACCACTATGGGGAAATCTCTACTTGTGAAGCCTCCCAACATACAACTTTGCAGACCATGTGTGACCCATGTCTGGTCACACTGGCTCTTCTTTGGTGGAAGAGTCCCCTTTTTTATTGTTCAGTTCTGGGTAGAAGAAGTCCCTATAATTTCTCACCAGATTTCTTGGTCATTATTCAGTCTGGTGCAAACCTGAGAGTTTTACTGGAGTAGGTATAAGGGAGATGACTGGTCTGTTATCTCTCTGGGAGGCCATCTTGACAGAAAAACTGCTAGGATCAATCACCATGATAGGAATTGAAGGGAATTTTTTAGTCCCAAATCAGAAAGTAGACTGATAAGGTAAAAGCAAAGAAGTTCCAAAAATGATTTAATGCCTAAGGGCTTCTTTGACTCAGTGCAACTTGGGTATGAGGTCAACCAGTCAATAAACATTTATTAAGTGACTACTATGTGCCAGGCACTGTGCTAAGCATTTGGATTAAAAAAAAAAAAAAGGTAAGATTAGCCACTTGGCTCATGAGCAAAAAGATCTGTTAGATACCACCCTCTATGGAAAAAGAATGCTGAAGTTCAGCAGAGACCATAAGAAAGCAGAGACTCAAAGGGGTAGCCTCTTTTCCCCCAGTGGGTTTCTCTACCACCTCTTCCACCAAGTAGTTTGAGAGCAATAAACTGAGTTGGAGAAAAGGTAGGTTTCATCTGGGACATGGCTCTAGAAGCATGAGTTGCCCTGACTGGGCATGCTGCCTACACACCTGTGCTATCCCTCACATGCTCCATGATCATCTGTGTCCCCTGGTTGTCCTTGTTCCTCATGCATATTCTCTCCCACCAGTGGTATGATGATCCACAAGAGAGTTTACTCTCAGGTATAGGGGAACTATTTGTCTTCCCATTTATTTTATTTTATTTTATATTTTTTTAGTGAGGCAATTGGGGTTAAGTGACTTGCCCAGGGTCACACAGCTAGTAAGTGTTAAGTGTCTGAGGCCGGATTTGAACTCAAGTCCTCCTGACTCCAGGGCCGGTGCTCTATCCACTGTGCCACCTAGCTGCCCCTATTTTATTTTTTAAGTTATTTTTTTTTCAGTGAACAAAGGAGGTGCTCATCAATTGGGGAATGGCTGAATAAATGATAGTATATTATGAAGTACTATTGTGCCATAAGAAAAGATGAAGTGGGGCAGCTAGGTGGCATGGTGGATAAAGCACTGGCCCTGGATTCAGGAGGACCTGAGTTCAAATCCAGCCTCAGACACTTAACACTTACTAGCTGCGTGACTCTGAGCAAATCACTTAACCTTCATTGCCCTGCCCAGAAAGAAAGAAGGAAAGAAAGAAAGAAAGAAGGAAGGAAAGAAAAAAAAGAAAAGAAGCATTTCAGAAAAATCTGGGGCAACTTTTATGAACTGATGCAGAAGGAAGTGAGCAGAACTAAAACAATTTATACTAAAAACAACATTGCAAAAACGAACAACTTGAGAGACTTAAGAATTCTGATCAATTCAGTGATCCCCAATGATTCCATGGTATCATGATACCTACCTCCAGACAGGGGAATGAACTAAAAATGCAGAATGAGATGTATTTTTGGACATGGATAAGGTGGGAAATTATTTTGCCTGACTATGCATATTTCTTTTTTTCTTTTTTTTCTTAAAGTGAGGCAATTGGGGTTAAGTGACTTGCCCAGGGTCACACAGCTAGTAAGTGTGAAGTATCTGAGGTCGGATTTGAACTCAGGTCCTCCTGACTCCAGGGCCGGTGCTTTATCCACTGCACCACCTAGCTGCCCCCTCATATTTCTTTTTGTTTGTTTTTTGTTTTTGTTTTTGTTTTGCATGGGGCAATGGGGGTTAAGTGACTTGCCCAGGGTCACACAGCTAGTAAGTGTCAAGTGTCTGAGGCCGGATTTGAACTCAGGTACTCCTGACTCCAGGGCCGGTGCTTTATCCACTGCGCTACCTAGCTGCCCCTTCATATTTCTTAAATAGTTCTGTTTTTCTTTTTTTTTTTTTTTTCCCAGTGGTGAAGGGGACAAATGAGATATTTGTTGAGTGCTTAGCAGGGTTTCTGGCTCATAGTAGGCACCATATGAAAGCTTATTCGTTTCCCCTTATTGTTTCCCTGAAAAGAAACTGAGTTTTGAAGTTCCTTCCTTTAAACCAACCCCTCCCCCCAATATATTAATATCCCCTGCCCCATGAAGGAAGGTGTAAGCAAACAAGTTTAAAGAGGGAGTTTGGGGCTGATTCTTAGCATGAGTCTAAGAGGCAAAGCTACCCCAGTGCTCACAACATTTCTAATTTAGCACACAGCAGGCATTCTATAAGTATTTGTTGATAAGATGATAACCAGGCTTAACAATCTAGTGCCAAGAAACCATGCCTACCCTGGCCTCAGGGCTCTGGAGCCCTAGCTCTGCCTACGAGAATCCTTTCTATTGTGCAGTGGATAAAGCACCAGCCCTGGATTCAGGAGGACCCGAGTTCAAATCCAGCCTCAGACACTTGACACTTACTAGCTGTGTGACCCTGGGCAAGTCACTTAACCCCCATTGCCCTGCCACAGAGAGAGAGAGAGAGAGAGAGAGAGAGAGAGAGAGAGAGAGAGAGAGAGAGAGAGAGAGAGAGAGAGATTATGAGAGTCAGCTGCTAAACTTTGGGGATAATGATGTTTCAGAGGCCAAGCCAAGCCCTGAAGGATCAGTTCATGTTAAGTCTTCAAAGTTTTCTGAAAGCATCTTGCTCTTCATTTCTTATCGTATTCTATCACAATCCTATACTAGAACTTGTTCAGCCATTCCTTAGTCGAGGGGCATCCCCTCAATTTCCAGTTCTTTGCCACCACAAAAAAAGGCTGCTATAAATATTTTTGTATCCTTATATCCTTTTCCTTTTTCTTTAATCTCTTTTGGGGCCTAGTAATGATATTTCTAGGTGAAAGGGCATACACAGTTTTATAGCCCTTTGAGCATAGTTCCAAATTGCTCTCCAGAATGGTTGGATAAGTTTACAACTCCATCAACAATGCATTAATGGGGGCAGCTAGGTGGCGCAGTGGATAGAGCACTGGCCCTGGAGTCAGGAATACCTGAGTTCAAATCCGGCCTCAGACACTTAACACTTACTAGCTGTGTGACCCTGGGCAAGTCACTTAACCCCAATTGCCTCACTAAAAAAACCCGATGCATTAATGTCCCTATTTTTACACATCTCCAACATTTGTCATTTTCCTTTTCTGTCATTTTAGCCAATCTGATAGGTGTAAGGTGGTATCTTAGAGTTGTTTTAATTTTCACTTCTCTAATCAATAGTGATTTAAAGCATTTTTATTTGAGTATGGATAGTTTTGATCCCTTCTTCTGAAAACTGCCTGTTCATATCTTTTGACCATTTACCAAAAGGGAAATTACTTGTATTCTTATAAATCAGAGTCAGTTCTCTATCTATTTGAGAAATGAGACCTTTGTCAGAGAAACTTGTAAAAAAAATTGCTAATTTCCTGCTTTCCCTCTCATCTTGGCTACATTGGGGTTATTGGTGGAGAAATGTTTTAATTTGATATAATAAAAATTATCCACTTTAGATCCTGTAATGCTCTCTATCTTTTGTTTGGTGATAAGTTCTTTCCTTATCCATAAATCTGATAGGTAACATATTCCATGTCTCCCTAATTTGCTTACAATATCATCCTTTATGGCTAAATCATATACCTATTTTGACCTTATCACAGTATATAATGTTGGTCTATACTTAGTTCCTGCCAGACTGCTTACTGGTTTTCTCTGCAATTTTTGCAAATGGTGATTTCTTGTCCCAAAATCTTAGATCTTTGGGTTTATCAAACACTAAATTACTACAGTCATTTCCTACTGTGTATTGTGTACCCAATCTATTCCATTGTTCTACCATTACATTTCTTAGCCAGTGTCAGAATGTTTTGATGGTTATCACTTTGTGATGCAGTTTGAGATCTGGCACTTCTAAGCCACTTTCCTTCACCTTTTCCCCCTCTATCTGTTTCCTTGATATTCTTAACCTTTTATTCTTCCAGATGAATTTTATTATTCTTTTTTTTCCTAGCTCTACTATTTTTTTTTTTTGGTAATTTGATTGGTATGGCACTGAACAAGTAAATTAATTTAGGTAGAATTGTCATTTTTATTATATTGTCTTGGCCTACTCATGAGCAATTATTATTTTTCCAATTGTTTAGATCTGACTTTATTTGTGTAAAAAATGTTTTTTAATTGTGTTCATATATATATCAGGTTTGTCTTGGCAGGTAGACTCCCACGTGGGGGGAGAGGGAGCTAGGTGGCACAGTTGATAGAGCACAGGCTCTGAAGTTGGGAGAATCTGAGTTCAAATCTCACATCAAACACTTAATGTTGTGTGACTCTGGGCAAGCCATTTAACCCCAATTGCCTTAAAAATATCCAGGGCTATTTCTAGTTGTCCTGATATGTATCTTGCCATTGAACCCATAAGGCTCTGGAGGAAAGAGTAAAGTTGGCGACCCTCCCTCACTTAAATCCAATTCAGTGCAAGCCATGGTCCTACTCAAAAATGAAGGACCAACGAGAAGACTCCCAACTATTTTTTTTTCTTTTTTCTTTTTTCTTTTTTCTTTTTTCTTTTTTTTTGGTGAGGCAATTGGGGTTAAGTGACTCGCCCGGGGTCGCACAGCTAGTAAAGTGTTAAGTGTCTGAGGCTGAATTTGAACTCAGGTCCTTCTGAATCCAGGGCCAGTGCTCTATCCACTGTGCCACCTAGCTGCCTCCCAACTATTTTATATTGCCTGCAGTTATTTTAAATGGAATTTCTCTTTGTTGGTTATTATCTCTTCTAATGGCATAGAACTCAGGCCAATCATGATTTTGGTTGCCTTCCTTTCAATGTTTATCTATCTCCTTCCTAAATTGTGGTGCTTAATTAACACCCTGATGGTGGAATTGTGAATTGGTCCAAACATTCTGGAAAACAATTTTTAATCATTCCAAAAAATGACTAAATTGTTTATACCCCTTTACCCTGAGAATCCACTGTTGGGCAATTTTCCAAGAAGTTCAAAGACAAAAAGAAAGGTCCAACATGCACTAAAGAATACATGCAGGGCAGCTAGGTGGCACAGTGGATAGAGCACTGGCCTTGGATTCAGGAGTACCTGAGTTCAAATCTAGCCTCAGACACTTGACACTTACTAGCAGTGTGACCCTGGGCAAGTAACTTAATCCTCATTGCCCTGGAAAAAAAAAAAAAGAATACATGTGCGCGCGCGCGCACACACACACACACACACACACACACACCCTGCAATCATTGTACGAAATGATAATTTGGGACAAATCAGAAAAACACAGAAAAATTATATAAATCACTGACACAGAGTTAAGCATTCAGAACCAGAAAAACAACTTACAAAAATGACTGCAACAATGTAGTTGTGAATACATTGTTACAATGTAACCAAGACTGTAACAATAAAAGGAACAATAGAACAAAATTTAATGCTCTATCATTATAATGACCAAAACTTGGCCTTAGGAAATAGATGAGGAAATTCACCTCCCTCCTTTACTTGGTAGAGGTGGAAGACTACAAAGTTAATCAATAAACATTTATTAAGCACCTCTTCTATACCAGGCACTGTGCTAAATGCTGGAGATAGAAAGAAAAGCAAAACCAGTCTCTGTCCTTAAGTTGCTTACAATCAAATAGGGGAGATAACATGCAAACAGCAATGTACTAGCAAGACAGAGATAGGATAAATCAGAAGGCACTAGGATGAAGGGGGATCAGTAAAGGCTTCTTGTATAACATGGGGTTTTAGCTGAGACTTAAGGAAACCAGGGCAGCCAGAAAGTTATAGGGGTAGAATATTGCTACCAGATATGATCAGCGTGGCAATGAGTTTTGCTTAACTGCTTCTCTCTTAAGATAGAAGGTTCACTAAGGGGAGAGGAATATCTTTGGAAATGGCCGTGATAGAAAAACAAAAGGCATGAATAAAACTTTAAAAATAAAATAAAAATACACTTCTCAGAACAGAACCCAATGCTCTAAAATGAAGTCAGACTAGGACAGTTTGCAATATGACATCACCTCCTTACTCCTAGAAGGTGAACCTTTCTTTGGGTGGGGGGGCACTGAGGGTTAAGTGACTTGCCCAGGATCACACAGCTAGTGTCAAGTGTCTGAGGTCATATTTGAACTCAGATCCTCCTGAATCCAGGGCCAGTGCTTTATCCACTGCGCCACCTAGCTGCCCCTCAGGTAAACCTTTCTTGATGCTGTCCAAGATCATATGAACTTTTTTGTTATAGTCATATTGAGTGTGTAAATGACTAAAAACCTCAGATGTTTTTCCAAACTACTACCTAACCACAGTGTCCTTGTGAAGCCAATTTCTTGAAACTGTGAAGAGTAAAAATCTAATGTGTGTGTTCTTACCTGCCCCTTGCCCCCTGCCCCCCAGTGTGGGGGAGAAACTAACTTATAAATTAGGAGCTTCAGCAACAGTTTAGGCTTTTAAGCATTTATTAAAGTATATTAAAAGTTAGTAGAGGGGGCGACTAGGTGGCGCAGTGGATAAAGCACCTGCCCTGGATTCAGGAGTTCCTGAGTTCAAATCTGGCCTCAGACACTTGACACTTACTAGCTGTGTGACCTTGGGCAAGTCACTTAACCCCCACTGCCCCGCAAAAAAAAACAAAAACAAAAACAAAACAAAACAAAAAAGTTAGTAGAGAGAGAGCACATGTCTCTGAAAGGATGAAAAAACCCTATCTCCAATCTATGCCTGGAGAGAGAGAAAAACAGTTCCTTCACCTAGTTTCCAAAAAGAGAAAGAGTCCCATTCAGTTCCCCCGGAAGCCCCCTGTTGAACAGGAAGAGGGGCCGTCCCCACACACAGCTCCAAGCTAATTGGGTGGTAGCATTCAAGTCCATTGATTGACATGACTTAAAGGTGGTCTATGAATAGAGGCAACTTCGGGGATGCCAGTCTGACCTTTGACACCTCAGAAAGGTCACTTCATGCTTTCTCGGTTCTCACAAAACCAAGTATAACATTGAACATTTATGCTTATTAAATTTCAAATTCAACCCAATCTTCTAGTCTATCAAGATTTGCCTACTCTTCTTCTCCTATTCAGCTGTGGGCCCAGTTGATTTCCCATCTGCAAAGTCTATCCAAGGTATATCTACTTAGAAACTAAATCAATGAGTTACCTTTTTAACTACCTGTCATAATCTAAATTATGTTTTCCATTCACTTTGTTTTTCCTATGCTCATTGTTAGGCAAATCTCTAAATAACCATGAATTGAATTAATGAAGCCCAGTAGAATTCTCAGGCTTGATGTGGAACAACGGGTGGTAAATTTGTTGAATTCATGACCCTTAAGATTGAGGAAAAAATAAAGACCATTTTTAATTAATTCATGCATGCCAGATCTATACTAGTTAAAAAGGTTAAAGAGTTAAAAAGGAAAAAAGTGGACGTCCTCAACCTTTCAGACCAATATCAAAAAAGAGGAATAGGGGGGCAGCTAGATGGCGCAGTGGATAGAGCACCGGGCCCCGGAGTCAGGAGTACCTGAGTTCAAATCAGGCCTCAGACACTTAACACTTACTGGCTTTGTGACCCTGGGCAAGTCACTTTTTTTTTTTGGGGCGGGGCAATTGGGGTTAAGTGACTTGCCCAGGGTCACACAGCCAGTTAGTGTTAAGTGTCTGAGGCCAGATTTGAACTCAGGTACTCCTGAATCCGGGGCCCGGTGCTCTATCCACTGTGCCATCTAGCTGCCCCCTATGGGCAAGTCACTTAACCCCAATTGCCTCACAAAAAAAAAAGAAAAAGGAGGAATATGCAGGATAATAGAGGGGAAAGAGCATGAGCCTTCAAAGGACTGGGATTTGAGTTTGTTTGGGGTTTTTTTTGGGGGGGGGAATTTGAGTTTTAACTCCCCTTTTACCTAATATGATCTTGGGCAAGTCATTTAATTCCTGAGCCTTAGCTTCTTCATTAGTAAAACGTACTAAAATGTAGTGTTTTCTCTTTCCCTGGAGGTCTCCAAGTAGAAATGATAAAAACACCGACTAGATATATTGTTGAAAACATCCTTGTTCAGGTAAATACTAGCCCTGATGATATCAGTCCATCCAATTCTAGGATTCTGTAAAAGTGGGTATAATCAAATTTTTATGACATACTTCCCAAGTAACATGATATAATAGATTTGGAGTCAGTGTTCTACTTTAAGATAGCTCCAGTGATCAGGAAACATTTTCCTTAGATCAAGCTTAAATTTGCCTTTCTGCAACTTCTGTCCATCATTCCTAGTTTTGCTTCTTAGGACGAAACAGAACAAATCACATCCTTCTATAATATTATCTATCTATCTATCTATCTAAAATTATATAATATAATCCATATATATCCTTACCATAAGATAACTCTGCGTAAACAAGAACTACCATGTCCTTTCTTTTGCTCTGGGCATCTTTCAATAGTTTAGGCTTTGAACAGCTTGAAGGGAGGGATATGGCCCAGGTGACCTCCTTCCTGCCCTCCTGTACACAGGGGGACTCTGGATGATTTGTTTGATCCACAGCTCCTGCTGGGTAGATTAATCAGCTAACAGGAGCAACTCTCTGATCTGCACTAAGCTTTTTATAGACTGTGGGAGCCAACCACCAACCACAGCTTTAATTAGATCCAGGGTGTAAGGACCGCTGTGCGATTCTGCCATTTCCCTCCCAAAGACTTTATCTTGGCTCTGAGCAGGAGGCTGTGGTGTGGCCTCAAGGGCGTTGCCCATGGAGACAGGGACATTCAAAGCAGACTCTCCCAATCCTGACTCTATCAGCTTCCATATAACAGGGGACCAGAGCAGGTGGGAAGGTCCCTGCTCATGGAAGCCATGGCTGTTCTGACTTGCTAACATTTCTTTACATCATTATTCTTTCTATAGCAGAAACATTTCATGAATTCACAACTGTCCTTGCAGTCAGAAAGACCTGAATTTGTAGGATCATACATGTAGAACTGAGAACATACCTCAGCAGTCCTTTAATCCAACCACCTCATTTTTCAGATGAGGAAACTGAGGCCCAGAGTGGTTAAGTCACTTGCCTGTAGTTACACAGGCAGGAATAGGCAGAATGAGGATTTCAACTAAAATGCTTTCATTCTAAATCCAAACCTCTTTCCTCTAGATGACCCCTCAGGGCTCCCAGACAACTTTTAAGACTATAAGTTGTGGGGGCAGCTAGGTGGCGCAGTGGATAAAGCACCGGCCCTGGAGTCAGGAGTACCTGAGTTCAAATCCGGCTTCAGACACTTAACACTTACTAGCTGAGTGACCCTGGGCAAGTCACTTGTGTAATTTAAGATTCTAAATGTGGATTCTAATCTGTTCCCCCAGTTTTGGGGGAAACTGACTAAAATCAGTGATAAAACGAGTTTAGGTTTTTAAGGGTTTATTGAAAAATAGAAAGAAAAAGACTGAGAACAGAATTCCAACAGCCTGGCATTCCTATCTTTCCTCAAATTTCCTGTGAAGTCCTCTGCTGCTACCATCACCATCAAGTCAGGAACCCAAAAGAGTGAGAGCTCTCCGAGCAGGCTCTCTTTCCTCCTTCCTGTGTCCTTCCAGAAAATAGGAGGCTCCTCAAGTTGATTGGCTGGTAGCCTTGATAGGCAGCACCCATGAGCAAACGTTATTTCCTGACGCCAAGGAAAAGCCACATGGCCTTGCCCTCTGAGGCATTTTCCTCATGGCGGAGCTTTCCCACAGCAAGTCTCCAGTAGGTGGCATCATTCCAATCATTACACACTTAACCCCAATTGCCCAGAAAAAAAAAAAGATTATAAGTTGCATAATTTTGATTATATAAAATTAAAGGGCTTTTGCACAAACAAAACTAATGTAACCAAGCTAATAAGAAAAGTAGAAAACTGGGAATTTTTGAAACAAGTATCTCTGATAAAGGCCTCATTTCTCAAACATATACAGAACTGAGTCAAATTGATAAAAATGCAAGTCATTCCCCAATTGATAAATGATCAAAGAATATGAACAGGCAGTTTTCAGGCAAAGAAATCAAAGCTATCTATAGTCATATTAAAAAATGCTCTAAATCACTATTGGTCAGAGAAATGCAAATTAAAACAATTCTGAGGTATCACCTCACACCTATCAGATCAGCAAATATAACAAAAAAGGAAAATGGTGGATGTTAGAGGGAATGTGGGAAAACCAGGATGCTAATCCACTGTTGGAGTTGTGAACTGACCCAACCATTCTGGAGAGCAATTTGAAATTATGCCCAAAGACGTCCCCCCAAAAAGAAAAAGACCTATTTGTACAAAAATATTTATAGCAGTTCTTTTTATGATGGATAAGTATTGGAAATCAAAGGAATGCCCATCAATTAGGGAATGGGTAAACAACCTGTAACATGTGATTGTGATGGAATATTATTGTGCTATAAGAAATGACAACCAGGATGATTTCAGAAAGGCCTGGAAAGACTTGTATGAACTGATGTATAGTGAAGTGAGCAGAACAAAGCGAACGTTGTACACAGTGACAGCAAGATTGTTCAACGAAGAACTGTGAATAACTTAACTATTCTCAACAATACAACAATCCAAGACAATCCCAAAGGACGAATGATGAAGCATACTATCCACCTCCAAAGAAAGAACCGATATTGATTGAACACAATAGCATGCATGCTATTTTTCACTTTCTTTCATCTTTTTTCTTTTTCTTTCTTTCTTTCTTTTTTTTTTTTGGTGGGGCAATGGGGGTTAAGTGACTTGCCCAGGGTCACACAGCTAGTAAGTGTCAAGTGTCTGAGGCTGGATTTGAACTCAGGTCCTCCTGAATCCAAGGCAGGTGCTTTATCTACTGCACTACCTAGCTGCCCCTCTTTCATTTTTTTCTTCAAGTTTTCTTATATAAAATGACTAATATGGTAATGTTTTACATAATTGCACATTAATAACCTATATCTGATTGCTTACTACCTTAGGGAAGGGGGAGTGGGAGGGAAGGGGGGGATAGAATTTGGAACTCAAAACTTTAAATAAAAATGTTTATAATTTTAAAAAAGGATTATAAGTTGCAGATCAGCCACCGATACTCACTTCTAGACTTTCTGGTAATGAAGTCACAGGTCTGATCACACTCTGCCAGTACCTGGCATATAGTAGGTACTTAAGAAATGTCAGTTGACTAACTTCTATGGGCTAGATACTATACTAATTGCTGGGTGTATAAATACAACGAATTAAACAATTCCGACTTCTAAAGAGCTTATATTTTATCAAAGGAGACAAGAAATATATAAAGGGGGAAGGAAATGGAGGGGGGAGAAGGAAGGGAGGAAGAAAGAGAAAATAAATTTAAAGGGAAGAAATACAATATTACTAACTATAAGGTAGTTTGGCAGGAAGGGAGCCAGTACTAGAAGGAATCAGGAAAGGCTCCTTGTAGAAGGTGCTTTTAAATCGCACCTGAAATGAAGAGGGGCCCTATGGGGTGGAACTGAGGGCAGTGTACATTCCAGGAAGAAGGCATGGTCATGTGCAGAAGGACATAGTGGTGCATGTGAGGAACAGAGAGAAGACTTAGGGATGGATCACAGAGTGCAGGAGGGGGAATGATGTCCAATGGAAGTAGAATGATAGGTTGGAACAGAGTTGTGGAGGGCTTTAAAAGCTAAAGAGAGGAATTTTTATATTTTATCCTAGAGGTAAAAGGGAGCCATTGGAATTGAGTAGGGGAATGCTCATTTTGGCAGCTGTGTGAAGGATGGATTGTAATGGGGAGAGACTTGAGGCAGGGACACATTTGAGGCTCTGGCAATCATCTGAGTGGAAGGTGGTGACGGGCCAAACTAAGGGGGCACTGAGAGAGTCAGGTGGAGGGGAAGGATGTAGAAGATGTTATAGAGGTGCAAATGGCTGGATGTGTCCACTGACTGGGCATGTGGGGTGAAAGAGTAAGGGATAGAGGATAATGCTAACATTATGAACCTGGGAGACTGGAGGAATGACGATGCCTCTGATAGAAATAGGAAATTTTGGAAGGAGAGTGAGTTTCAGGAAAAAGTGAATCCTCCTTTGGATGTGTCAGCTTAAGAAACTAGGGTTGTTTGGTCAAGGGGGGAAATTAAGGGAGGAAATTAACATAATCTCCAGGTACTTAAAGTGCTATCAAGTGTTGGAGGGGCAACCAAGTGGTACAGTGGATAGAGTGGAGTGCCAGGACAGAGTCAAGAAGACTCATCTTCATGAGTTCAAATCTAGCCTCAAACACTTATAAGCTCTGTGACCGTGGGCAAGTCACTTCACCCTGTTTGCTTCAGTTTCCTAATCTGTCAAATAAGCTGGAGAAGGACATAGCAAACCATTCTAGTCTCTGGGCCAAGAAAACTCCAGATGGGGTCACAAAGAATCATACACAAGTGAAAACTGACTGTGTGTTAGAAAAATCAAATGTTCTTGGCCCAAGAGGGCAGAACAAGGAGTAATGGATGAAATTGTAGGGGGCAAGATTTTGGCTCCATTTAAGTAAAAACTTTCTAACAAGGAGGTAAAAGTAGAACCATCCTCTTTAGGAGGTAACAGGTTTTCTCTTTACTAAAGGTTTTGAAGAGGAGGCTGAATGGTCATTTGTTAGGAATGTGGTAGAAAGAATTTTGGTTCACATCTGGATTGGGTTTGCTGCCCTCCAAGGTTCTTCCCCTCCCCCCAGAAAAGTGAGGTTTTGTGTTTTGGTGATGAGGGCAAAGGTGGAAAGTTTATTACCATGAGACTTGCTGAGAAGCTCCTTACCCTGTATGGGTATCATGAGGGTACCCTTTTTCCCACATGGGCCCACAGAAAAGCCACCCTAGGTTCAGAGTACTCTGTAAGTCATCACCCATTCAGAATCATAGCTTATGAGCCTCCAAGGGTTATTTCAAACCAGCCAGATGGAGGACAAATTAGTTCAAAATGGGAGACATTTAATCAAATGGCATAGACCCCCCAAAAGAGCCATAAAACAACCCGTGGAGCAGCAAAACCCACAAAAAGATGGGCTAAGATTATCGTCCAGCCAAAGACAGATTAGAGGGCATCTTGCTGGGCCGCAAGAAGAGTTCAACCCCGCAATCAAGCTGACACAGTCCTCAGGCATGCTGTGCCAGAGGAACTTGCCCCCAAGCCTCCAAATCAGCTGCAGCATCAGCCTCTTCTGGAACTAAGCTTACTGTCGGGTAAGAGGACTGAAAGGCAGAGGACTGAATACAGGGGTGTCTTCGGGACCTAAGGAAGAATTCAGCTATCCCACCCCAGGAGGGAACCAGGAAGAAATCGTGAGCTGTGGGAGGCCCAGGTAGGGGACGGGTGCAGGCTCATCGGAGCTAAGAACCACCACAGCACACAAAGTTATACTGGCTGGTTAATTAGCAAATTGGTTTGAGATTATCTTTGGACCACAGAACAGTCCAGGCGAGAGAAAAACCTGCCCTCCCTCAAACCAAAACACTTGGGACCCTCTGAAGCTTGGGACAGTGTAGCTTGGAAGTAGGGCCCCACTGTAAGAGGGATTTAAAAGTCAAGTAAAAGGGGGCAAGATGAGCAAGCAAAGAAAGTTGAGAATTATAGAAAGTTTCTTTAGTGACAAAGAAGATGGAGGTACACCCTCAGAAGAGCATAACAACCTTAGGGCCCCTACATCCAAAGCTTCCAAGAAAAATATGAATTGGTCTCAGGCCATGGAAGCATTCAAAAGGAACTTTGAAGAGAAAGTAGGAGAGATAGAAAGAAGATTTAGAGAAGTGAAGGAAAGAATGAAAGAAATGCAGGAGAGTCATGAGAAAAAAGTCAACAGCTTGAAAAGCCAAATGGGAAAGGAGATACAAAAGCTCTCAGAAGAAAATAATTGCCTAAGAATTAGGATTGAACAAATGGAAGCTAGTGACTTTATGAGAAACCAAGACACAGTAAAGCAATCAAATGGCATAACAAAGAAAGTGAAAATACCACCCAGTCCCCAATGCACACCTCAGGTAAACTCCTATACCTTTTATTCCATCATCAGTGTGGAAGAGCACACACACAGGGAAAAGAAATGGTCATTAAAATGTATGGGGGGCAGCTAGGTGGCACAAACAACCCTAGTGGCACAGAGCACTGGCCTTGGATTCAGGAGTACCTGAGTTCAAATCCGGCCTCAGACACTTTACCCTTACTAGCTGTATGACCCTGGGCAAGTCACTTAACCCCCATGGACCTGCAACCCCCCCAAAAAAAGCCATGTATGAAGGGGGGGCAGCTAGGTGGTACAGTGGATAAAGCATCGGCCCTGGATTCAGGAGGACCTGAGTTCAAATCTGGCATGAGACACTTGACACTTACTAGCTGTGTGACCCTGGGCAAATCACTTAACCCTCATTGTCCCTCCCCCAAAAAAAGTATGAAAGTGAATATACATGTGACTAGGGGAAACTTAAAGCTAGGGCAAATCACGCCTGTCATGTGACAGCACGGTTGATGCCCTGGTGTGATATCATGCTGCTTTCCAACGAGTGCATCATTTTGACAGAGCATGTTACTTCCAATGGGCATCTATTCTGGCTTCATGGTTATTGAGCTTCTCTCTGCTGTCTTCTGCAATATCTTTTCTCATCTACAAAGATACAGTGACTAGAAAGCTACTCCCTTTCAAAGGCTGATGAACAGTTTGTTATACCATAGCTAAAGCTATAGTACTCCTAGGCTAAGATTAAGTCTATCCTTTTGCTCTAGTCTGGGGCTGATTTGAGGTCTGTGGTCCCATACGGCCACCATATTTAGAGTGAGAAAAATCTTTTTGATTCCATTTAACTTCAAGTGGGGATTTTGGTACTCCTCAAATTTATTTCAGAAACTCTGCAAAACAAAAAACAAAAGTAAAAAAAAACAACAACCCAATCCCTGCCCCCCAAACCCAGAAACCCCTAAAATTCCAAGATCTTCTTTGATAGACATGAAAGTAAAGATGAGCTAGAACAAAAGCTAAAAAGCAAAAAGGCACTTATTAGTTGTGTGGCCTTGAGTGAGTCACTTAATTATCTTGGGCCTTGGTAAAATTAGGAGGTTGAACTAGATGGTCTCTGAGGTCCCTACTAGCTCTCGAGTTATGATAAAACAAGGTCATTGCCTTCTGGCCCACATTACTGCCTATATCAAAAGCCCTTGACTTTTGCCCTTTATGCAACATGTACCAGTAAATAAACAATGGTGAAGGCTGAGAGAAAGGATTTTATCTAATACAACTTATCTGAATTGTGAGCAGCTGAGTGGGTTTCTATTTTCAAGACTGTACTTAACTGAAGTGGGACGCTGGGTAACCTGTTTTCTAGTCTCATCTCAGTGCAGTTTTGACAAAACATTCTGTTTCTTGGGTTTCAGTCTCCTCCTCTGTAAAATGCAGGTAATAATGCTTGCATTACCTAGCTAGGATCACAGGCTTTCAAATTGCAAACAACTTTGGAGACCATCTAGAACAACCCCTCATTTTTAGAGAAAGAAACTGAGGCCCAGAGAGGGGAAACAATTTACCCACAACCATCTGGATATAAAGTAATGGAGACAGGATCCAAATCTGGGTCTTATGCGTCCCTATATGGTGCCTTTTCTATTAGGGCATACTTATCTCATTCAAAGCAAATCCTGAGGGTCAGGTTTTCCTTCAGATGAGAAGCACACACTTTCCTAGGAATTAAAAACAAAAACAAAAACCAGAACCGGATGTGGCTCTTTCAGAGAACAACCCAGGGAATTACCTGGGTTAGAAGTGCGGCGGAAGGTTACAGTAATAATAGATCAACAAAAATACGCTGACTAGGGACTCTAAATTGCAATGCCCCCTCTCCCCACACCTCACCCCGCCCTGCGTCTGAAAGGGTGGTTCTTTTTCAGCCCACCAGAGGGAGTAACAGCACTGCATCCCAGCCTAGCCTAAAAGGCCTATGGGAGATGTAGGCATAGAAAGCTTAGCACAAGGAAAGCGAGGAGGAACAGCGATGCCCTCTGGGAATCGTAGTCCTTTCTCCAGAAGGAAAGCCCCACTCCAGATGGTGCACGATGTTTTTTGGGAATTGTAGTACCAAACCGAGGGCTTCCTCAGCGCCCGCCAGCCTCACGCCCTCTTCTGGGAACCGTAACTCCCAGAGGGCAGCGGGGCGTGGGGCGGGGTTCCTGCTCTCACCTCCCAGCTTGCAGCTCCCGGCTTCTAGAAGGTGAGAGGGAGTTCTGAGTTGGGGTAAGTGTGACTTGTGGTAGCCCCCGGGCCCTGTACCCCTTCTTGAGCCCCTTCTTGGCTCCCTCCCATGACTCTCGTCCTTGACCCCGGGACACCAACACTGTCATGGCCCCCTCACCGACCCCCTCATAGTCTCCCTTTCTGGCCCCCTCAGTGAACCCTCATAACCGCCCGCCCCCACCCCATGGCCCAACTCTTCAGGAACCTCCAAAGACTCCTCATAACCCCTCTTACAGCCACACTGCAAACCCTTCAATGAGACCCCTTGACTCCTCACAACCCTCTTAACACCCCCAAGCCCCTAGTGGCCTCCCATGGCTCCTCACAGCCCCCGTTACTGATCTCCAGCCCTTCAGTAACTCCCCACCCCCAAACTACTCATAGCCCCGTTACTGACACTTAATGAGACCCCATGACCCCTCTCAGTCCTCTTACTGATCTCCCCAATCCCTTAGTGACCCCCTAACGACTCGTTAGAGCCCCCTATTAATCCCCCAAGCCCCTCAAGCTGACTCTTCGAAGTCTCCTTTACTGATATCTAACCTTTCAGGAACCCCCGAAGACTCCTCATAGCCCCTCTTACAGCCATACCCCAAACCCCTCAGTAAGACTCTATGACTCCTTACAGCCCCTGTTCTTGATCACCCAGCCCTTCAGCGACCTCAGGTTCCTTGTAGCCCCCTTACTGACACCCCCAAACCCTTCTGTGACCCCCTAAAGACTCTTCATAGCTTCCTTATACTCCCAAATCTTTCAGTAACCCTGCCACTGACTCCTCATAGCTCCCTTACTGATACCCCCAAACCTTTCAGGGATCCCCAAAACCTCTTACTAACATCTCTCAAACTTCCTAATGGTCCCTAATGACTCTTTAATGCCCCTCTCTCAAACCCCTCACTGACCCTCAGGACTCCTTATAGCCCTGCTCCCATACCCCTCAGGAACCCTCCATGACTTTTCATGGCCTCTCTCACAATTGCTTTACTGATCCATCTCAGATCCCCAGGGTCCCCCCCACCAATAACTCCTTATAGTCCCTGTTAAAGCCCTCTTACTAACATCTCTCGAACTTCTCAGTGATCCCCTCCAATAACCTAGCCCTTTTAACGAGCCCCTACAACCTCTCGGTGATGCCAATTACTTCGAATATCCCCTCCTTATTGACCCTTATTGACCCCCCAAGTGCCTCACTGACCCTCCCTAATGTCTCCTAATATCCCCCCACCTACCTGACCCCCCTCAGATCCCTCATTGACCCTGATTCTTCAACCTTTCTTCTGGTCTTCTCTCTGATTTCTTCAGTGACTCTCTACTGACCCCTCGAATCCCTCTCATAGATGCTACCTCCTATACTGACAAGGACTGTTAGGTTGACTAGAGTTTAAAAAGAGTGTGAGATATGAACACTGGGAGAGAAGACTGGAAAGGTGGAGGGAGTCCAATTCTGGAGACCTTTGAAGGACAGGATAAGGAATCTGGATGTCATCCTGTAGGCACTGGAGAGCGGTAGAAGATATTTGAGCAAAGGAGTGACCTGATCAGACCTATGCATTAGAAAGATGAATGCACCAGAGTATGCTGGATGGATCAGGTCACTCAACTGGAAGAGATTTGGCTTTGGTTACTGACCACTTGGTCATTCAGAAGCCATCCCTTGACTGGTTGGTATTTCCATTTACTTAAAATGAGGATGGTTTCTCATCTCATGGGGTTTCTTCCAGGGCCTCCAAGAAGGCACCAAGGACTTCTTTTAAATTCCATTTTGGAAAGGAAATTGACATGGACATTGAGGAAAGCTTTACCTAGCCAATTTCAGTAGGGGTGGTCTTTTGAATTCTGTCCTTTACCCAGTCCTGCTGCCCAGTCCACCAGGGTCTCAAGAACAGATGGACAGATGTAGAGTTGAGTCTAGAGCCTAATCCTTTTCTGAGCCCCTTTCTGTGGGTGGGGGCATTCCAGGTTCTGGAAGAACTCTGAGAATAACTCCAGTGCCTAATAGATTGGTTGGAAAAGATTAAAGGAGTTTAGGGCTAGAGAACTGGACCAGTTATCAGTTAAAGGGGAAGTGTCAGGAGATAAGGAAAGAAAGTGAGGCAAGGCCTTTAGTCAACAAATTTATCTAGTCCCCACTTTGCGGTAAACTCTTTCCTACCTATTAAGCTACAAACTCCATGAGAGAAAAGTTGGTAACTTTTATGTATGTACCGATAGCTCATGGGATCATAGCTTTGAAAGTTGAAGGAACCTTAAAAGCCATCTAAGCCAACCCTCTCATTTTATAGATAAGGAAACTGAGGCTGAAGACATGAAGTGACTTACCCAAAGTCACATAGGTTAGGAAGTGGCTGGGCTGGGAGTTGAACTCAGGCCCCCTCAATGTTGTCCTGCCTCCCTATTCTCCACACCTTTTCTCCTGGAGCAGTGGTGTCAAACTTTAGTAGAAATGAGGACATTTGAGTACTTAAAGATCCCCGGGATTGCTTATTAACTTAGAAAACAATATAATGACATTATATTCATGTTCTATATTCTATTGTATTTTTGTTTGTTTTGTTAAATATTTCCCAATTATATTTTGATCCGGTTTGGGGTACACTTGGGAGGAATGTTTGTGGCAGACTGGAGTATATGATCTTCTTGACTCCCAGAGGGAGCAGGAAGAATGACACATGATTTGTGTGTTAGGAAGATTAATCTGTTAGTCCATGCAGGCTGGAGTGGAGAAAACAGGAGGTGGGGAAGCAAAGAGTAGACACTGAATGCAGATAAAATGGGGGGGGGGGGGGAGGCTGTGTAGAATAGTAGAACAGGCACAGAATTTGGAGGCAGGGGATTCTGGCTTTGAATTCTAGTTCTTTCACTCTTCAGTGGTGAAGCCACGGGCAAATCACTTCACCCTTAGTCTGTGCTGCCTCAACAGTGAAATGCTCAAGACTCTGCAGTGGCTCCAAGTTTCCTCGAGGAGAAATTACTTGGCATTTAAGACCCTTCACAATCTGGCTCTAACCTACCTTTGCAGCCTGATTTTATATGACTCCCCTTCCAGGGCTTTTTATTCCAGCCAAGCTAGAGCGTCTTTACAATCTGTTCCCCACATTCTATGTTTGCACAGGCTCTTCCGCATGCCTGGCCTCCACTCCCTCCTTAGCTCTGCCTCTCAGAATTCTTTTCTTCCTTGAGTCACCTCCTTGTTGACTGCATTCTTTTAACCTCCTCTCTCTAGCCCCATTTTGTTACTTCTCTCTCCCGCTTATCATCATCTTGCATTGACTCATATCTGTGTTCTAGTTGTGTTCTCCTGCAAAGTGGCTGTCCCGCTCTGTGGGGTGAGGGACTCTTTTGCCTTTGTATCCCACCCATGTGTCTTTGGGGGGGGGCTTAATAAATATTTATTGAGCCTAGTTAAATTACATACTACTTATGCTTGTGGGATGATTGTGGGAAAAGCATTTTGGAAACCATCCACCACTATAAAAATAGGAACGATTACTCCCCTCACAGATCAAATGAAGGAATGTAATAACAACTCACATTTTTATAGTGCTTGGAAAACACGTTAATCACAACCACTCTGTTAGGGAAATGGTTTGTTATCTCCATTTTACAGATGGGGGGGAGGGGCAGCTAGGTGGTACACTGGATAAAGCACCGGCCCTGGATTCAGGAGGACCTGAGTTCAAATCTGACCCAGACACTAGACACTTATTAGCTGTGTAACCCTGGGCAAGTCACTTAACCCTCATCGCCCCACCAAAAAAAAAAAATGGCTTCATTTTACAGATGAGGAAACTGAGGATGTGACGGGTTAAGTGTCTTGCTCTAATCCCACAGCCAAGGCAGAATGGATTGCTCCCATTTGCAAAGCATTTCATGTATGTTTTCTCACTTAATCCTTGCTACCACTCTGTGGTAGCCTGTTTAGCCTCTGTTAGCCTCATTTGACAGAGAAGGAAACCGAGGCTCTGGGGAGTTAAATCATTTGATGAATGCCACACCTGCTATAGAGTATGCAGTGGTAGAATTTGAACTTAGGTCTTCCTGACTTCAGGTTCACCGCTCTATTTCAGAAATGACATGCAAACTTTAAAGTGATATAGAACTAGCCAGTCAGTAAGCAATTATTAAATGCTTGCTGTGTGCTAGGCACTGTGGATTCAAAGAAAGGCAACCAGCATGGTCCCTGCCCTCAAGAAGCACCAGTCTAATAGGGGAGATAATATGTAAGCAAGTGTACATATACAAGGTACAGATATATAGTGTAGCTGGAAGGCGGTCTTGGAGGGAAGGTGCTAGCATTGAGGAGGAGTCAGCAAAGACTTCTTCCAGATGGCAGGTGCAGTCTTTAAGCCTGCCAGGAGGTGGAGCATCCAAGGTATGGGGGGACAGAAAGGAGGAGCAGCTGGTCTGGCTGAATCAGAGTGGAGGATGTGGAAGGGAGTGAGAAGACTATTTCATCAGGGTCTATCTTTTGCTTGTCTTTGTATTACCAGCACTTGGCACAGTACCTGACACCCAGGAGGCCCTTAATAAAGCTTATTTACTGCCTGATCCTAGAGATAGAGTAATAGAGAACCATTGGAGGTCACTGAGTCAGAGGGGGATGAGCTTAGTCTTGTGCTTTAGGAAGATCACTTTGCCAGCTGAGCGGAAAAGACTTGACAGAGGCTTGAGGGAGAGAGACCAGCCAGCAGGCTATTGTAGTAGTCCAGGCAGGAGGCATTGAGGGCCTGTACCAGGGTGCTGGCTGTGTCAGAGGAGAGAAGGTGGGCATTTACAAGAGATATTCTGAGGGTAGAAATGACAAGACTAGGCAACAGGTTGGCTATATGGGGTGCAAGAGAGTGAGGAGGGAAAGACAACACGGAGGTCGTGAGCCTGGGTGACTGTGGGTATGGCGGCTCCCTGGTAGGCCTTAGGAGGAGAGAGAATGAGTCCTCTTTTAGACCTGGTGAGTTTGAGATGTGCCACAGAGTATTCAGTCTGAGATGTCCATTAGATTTAACTTTAGATTGTTATAACTACAGACACGAAACGAATGTGTATGTTCCTTAGCTACATAGAGATGACTGTCACACCTGGTGTGTGTTATTGTTGTTCAGTCATGACCTCATGGACCATAGCACACCAATACTGTTCATGTTCTTTTTCTAGCAAAGAGTGGTTTGCCATTTCCTTCTCCAGTGGATTAAGGCAAACAGAGGTTAAGTGACTTGCCCAGGGTCACATAGCTAATATGTATCCAAGGCCAGATTTGTACTAAGGTCTTCCTGGCTCCAGGCCCACATACTATCTACCTCTTAAGACAAACAGAGGCTAAGTAACTTGCTCAGGGTCACACAGCTAGTAATAATATGAGGTCAGATTCGAACTCAGCTTTTCCTGACTCCAGGCCCAGCACTCTATCCACTGAACTATCAAGCTGCCTCTAAGGCAAACAAATTTTTTTTGTTTGTTTGTTTGTTTTTTGTTCTTAGTGAGGCAATTGGGGTTAAGTGACTTGCCCAGGGTCACACAGCTAGTAAGTGTTGTGTCTGAGGCCGGATTTGAACTCAGGTACTCCTGAATCCAGGGCCGGTGCTCTATCCACTGCGCCACCTAGCTGCCCCAAAGGCAAACAAATTTTAAGTGACTTGCCTAGGGTCACACAGCTAGTAAGTGTCTGAGGCTGGATTTGACCTCAGTTCTTCCTAATTCCAGGCCCAGCGCTCTATCCACTGAACCCTCTAGCTTCCCTGTATGTTATTACATAGGAATATCAGCTGTCCCATCTCCTCCCACTGTGGCTGCGAACACTTCTGTCCTCTTGTTCATAAATTGGCCAGAGAGAGGAAAGAAAACCTTCGTCTCCCAAAATCTGAATGGCATCTTTAATCCCTATCTAAAGTGTTACAGTTAGGACAGACATGAGAGCCAGCCCAGGGTCACGGGTCTGGAGCTGATAGCCACGTTTGCTTCAGTGGCTCTGCTCCACCCGCCCCTCCCCGGGGGCCAGGCATCCAGCTGACTTAGCACAAACCACCGCATGTGCATCTCCTGACAGTGAGTGGGCACTGGTCTCTTCCTGTGTGTGGGAAGGGTTTAGGGTTCGGGGTTTGGTTCTTTTTATGACCACTTTAACAAAGGTCATTCTGCTTCAGCCTGGGGTAAAAAGCAAACAACCCCCCAGATGTTCACTTTCCTGAAGCCAAATAGAAGCATGTTTTGGCCTGAGAGTGTGCTCCTTCCATTAGCAGGGATGATTGAGAAATGAGTTTTTCACTTGAGCCCCACTGTGTCCATGAGAGAAGAATGGAGCTTATCAGCTCTAGAAAAAACCAGAAATGAGGGGAAGAGTGTAGTTAAAACAGGAATCCTGAGCTTTTTGGTCTGTTGTTCGGATCCTTATACATGAAATGCATACTTTGAATTCAATTCGGGAAAGATTTATTGAGATCATACTTTGTACCAGGCTCCATGTTGACACTGCAATTGAACAGCCCTTATGGCATTGAATGGTCTACTGGGAAGATACAACCAGTACACAAATAAGTATAATACAAGGTAAACTGAGGGAGGCAGCACTTAAAGTGGGGTTGGGGGAGAACTGGGAAAGCTTCACAGAAATGGAGACACCTCAACTAAGTCTGGAAGGACGTCAGAGATTGGGAGAGACCAAGATAAGGTGGGGAATGCATTCCTGGGACAGGAGATGGCTTCTGAGAATGTTTGAAGGCTGAAAATGGTAGATCCAGTTTGGGAAACAGCTAGTATTCCAGTTTGGCCGAAACATTGAGTTTTTGAAGGGAAGTAACAGGAAACAAACTGGAAAGGCAGGGAGGAATCAGATTGTGAAGGATCCTAAACACCAAGCTAAGTAATTTTCATTTTCTCCTATTGGCAGTGGGGAGCCACAGAAAGTTTTTGAGCATGGGAGTGAGCCTGTCTTTGCTTTATGGAATATTTTGGCAGAGGTGTGGAGGATAAATTCGAGACTGGAATCAAGACCAATTAGGAAGCTACTGCAGAAGTTCAAGTGAGAGATTGAACTTAGGCAGTGGCAGTGCTGCAGAGACAGGGGAAAGGCTCCAAGAGATGGGGAATTGAAATTGATAAGACTTTGGCTCCTCTTGTGGACTCACCATGATCTAATTTCAGTTGCACGTAGTCTGCATAGATGTCTGAGCAGAGACTGCCCACCTCCTCTTCTGCCACAGTTGGCTCTCTTTGGCAGTGGGTCAGGGCTGAGTTTAGAGACCAGAGTAAACCCAGGAAGAACTGAGCACTCCCAAGAAGGAGCAGGTAGGAATTCTTAGGTGAAGACAGGAGGTGAGAATATCCTAGGGGCCACTCATTAATGCACAAGGTTGTGATGGACCCACAATGACTCCCTTGGCTTGGAAGCAGAGAGAACAGCTGCCCAGATCTCTGATGCTTCACCCCCTTCTCCAGACACACCCACCCCGGGGTGCCCTCCTTGGGCGTTTCTCCCTAGCTGCCTCCCCCCGGTTTTGCTGCTATGGTGTTTCTCCTCTCTTCTTCCTCATGGCTGTTTCCCATAGGTCCAGGCTCTCTGCTTTCCAGGGTGACAAGAAGCTACTTCAACCACCTCACTCTACTAATAGGCTAATTCAGTGTAATAAAAATCTATTAAGTGGCCACCACAGGCCCTGTGCTTGAGACTGGACAAAGATGAAAAAATGGCCCTGTCGCTGACCTCAGGCTGCTTATGCTCTGATGGGTCTGGGGGAGGAGTACAATACGGGCACAGATGAGTTTGATACAAGTGAGAATGAGATCAGTTCCCAGGAGAAGCCCCAACTGTGAGAAATTTGAGGAGGGAGGGATCCCTTTTCCTCTGAGGAAAGGAGAGAGGGAAGGTTTCATGAAGGAGATGATACCTAAGTTGGGCCCTCAAGGAAGGAAGGGACTTTCATGGATGGGGAGGAGGTCTGTGCATTTCAGGCATGGAAGAAAGTTATGAGTACAGGCACAGAGAAGGGAGAAGACAGGATGAATATGGAGGGAGGAGAATAGTCCAGTTTGGGGAAGACAGAGAATTCATGAGAGTAGTGTGAGATAAAGCTGAATGGTCCCTCGGACCCTGTTTGTATGGAGGGCCTTGAATGCCAGAACCAGGAGTTTGTCCTAGATATTCATCAAACAATAGGGAGCCACTATCAGTTTTTGAGTGGGAGAGGGGCATGGCTAAGAGATGTGTATGAATGAGCAAAGTTGTTTCCATGGTGGGAGGCAGATATTTTAGAGATGAGATAGACTGAAAAGCAAGAAGAGCAGTTATGATAGGCCAGGTGGAAAAAAGGGTAGAAAACGGAGAACTCATTTAGATGGTATGTTAAGGTTCCCAAGCTTTCGCACCCATGCTGAGGGGCAGACAGTGCTGATGCTATCATCTCTGCTTTAGAGAAGAGGATACAGAGGTTTAGATAGGTCAGGTGATTAGTCCAAGGTCACAAGACTAGAAACAATCAGAACCAGTTTTCATAACACCAGGTTGCTTCCTACATTTTCACCCCATGATCCTTCATAGTGGGAGAATGCAGTCTCAGGCATGCCCAGACACAATGAGCAGACAAACATGGCAGCGCCGAGGGCTCCTGGAGAAGTATCCTCTGCCCATAGGGGCCAGATCTCCAAATGGCCGCTTGTTAAAGGATTTCACAAGGATTCTGGGCTGAGCCCGTGGTTTCAGAAGCAGCAGCTTCTTGCCTTTCTTTACTTTACTTTCTCCCCCACCTCAGGGCTGAGAGCCAAAGACCTCAATTCCAGGCCTTGTTCTGCCCCTCTGCAGAGTAGACTAGTCAGTTCTCTGTGGGACCCACTTTCCTCCTTTGTTAAGAAGAGGGGGTTGGGTTAATTGTCCTTAAGGCCCTTCTAAGCCCTGACATGCTACATTCTAAGCCCCTCCCAGTGCTAACATTCTGTGTTCTAAGGTCTCCTCCAGTTCTGACATTCTATGATTCTTATCTGTGTCCTATTTACTCATTTTTCAAGACCCAACTGAGGCCCCAACTCTTCCCCGAAACTGTTCCTGACAGCACGCTGATCTTTTCTCCTGTCTGCACTACTGTACTTACTTACACTTAGGACTGCAGTTTAACACTCACTTGGTCTGGAAGTGTTTCACACATGTCAGTTCTGGTTCTCAGCTGGATTATAAACTTCTTAAGGGTGGGGAAGATATCTCAGATGGCTTTCTGGGGTCTGTAAGCTCAGAATCATCTTTAGCTCTTTCCTTCGCTCCTCATATCCAGTCTGGTAAAACCTATCTCCCTTGGGGACAGCTAGGTGGTGCAGTAGATAAAGCACCGGCCCTGGATTCAGGAGGACCTGGATTCAAATCCAGCCTCAGACACTTAACACTAGCTATGTGACCCTGGGCAAGTCACTTAACCCTCATTGCCCCTCAAAAAAACCAACCAACCAAACAAACAAACCAAAAACCTACCTTCCTAACCACTTCCCCTTCTCCCTACTCAACACAGCTACCAAGCCCTGTTCAGGCCCTCCTCCCCTCTTCCTAAATGATTTGTCTTTCTCTCTCCACTCTGTCTTCCATTCATCTGCCAGATAAATATTCCTGAAGTACAGATCTGACCATGTCACTCTGAGCCTCATTTTCTTGGTGGAGCTGCTGGCTCCTATTATAGGATTTGGTTTCAGTCAGGAGATTAAGAGCAGCTTTAAGATGAATCATGAGGCTTTCTTGAAGCAGTGCAGTGATATAACCCTTCACGGACACGAGGCAGTGGATACCGTCCAGAGAACTCTGTGCTACTTTCATGCCAACAGAACCACAAAGACTACTACGCAGAGAGAGGCAGTTCCTCCCTGGGCAGCCGCAGGTTTCACAACTGTTCTTGGGCTGATAGAAGCAGAACCAGGAGGGCCATTTGGTAAAGAGTAACGACTGTGATCCAGGCAGAAATAGGTACTGTGGCAGGCATTTCCTTTGGGGTTGCTTGTTTCCAGCTGCTTGGTGCATTTCTGGCCTGCTGCCTCTCTTGGTCTACCACAAATTACCAATATGGGATCGTGTGAGCTGGCGGTTGACAGATCTGTACCTCTCTGACCAAACTTTAGGACGTTATTCTCGGCTCCCTTCCTTGGAAGACACTTCATGGCCTTCGGCTTGAAAACTGCCAAAAATTGTATGAACAGACTGATCCGGTCAAGGCCTGGCAGTGGTGAGTCCTCCCCCAGTGCCTCCCCCAGCTCAGCTTCTCATGGCCAGGGGAACATTAAACGCTATTAACACAGGAGGGGATGGTTCGTGTGTATTATGAGAGCAACTACATGCCTTCTGGCCTGTGGCCGGCTGGCTTTCTTTCTGTGAGGCTCTGTGGTCCTATCGTCCCTGGGTACGACCAGACCTTGAGATTGTTTGAATATATAGCTCTCCTCCTTTTTGGTGCTTGGGAAAGTGAGCCCTGTGCCCACAAGAGGCTCTCCTGCTGGGCACAGAGCTCACACATGAAGCTCAAGAAGCATCACTGGCTCCCTATTGCCTCTAGGATAAAGTGCAGCCTCCTCTGATTCTCATTTGACTCCACCCTACTTTTCTAGGCTGTTTGCACAACTGCATCGTGATCTTGACGTTCCAAGCCTACTGGCCTGTTTGTCCCTCCCCATAGTCAACATTCCATCTCCCGCCTCCATGCCTTGGCAAAGCCTCTTCCCCATGCCCAGAGCATCCTCCAACTCAAGTGCTCACTCCCTAGGAGGCTTATGGGGAGCCCTCTAGTTAGTGCTTGCCCTCCCTCCCCACTCTTCCTTTGTATTGACTTTCTACAGCTATACTTTATACGCTTGCTTGTGCATGTGTTTTCCTGCAGTACTTTTTAAGCTCCTCCAGGGAACTGACCATTTCATTTTGGCATCCTCAGCTCCTAGGACAGGCTCTGGCCCAGAAAGCCAGGGACAACACCTGGGATTTCACTAGTTTCAGCAACCCTCAGATGAGAAAACTCCCTGAACAAACACCAACGACTCCTACTTCTCAGCAATTTGTCATCTTAGAGAGTTACCTGGAACACTGAGCGACTAAGTGATTTGCCCACGTACACAGCCAGTATTTGTCAGAGGTGAGGACTTAAACCCAGATCTTCTTCACTCCAGAACTGGCTTTCTCTCCATTAAACCATGCTGCCTCTCACCTAGCACATCACAGGTGCTTAATAAACTTGGTGAGTGATATCACGTGTAAAATTTAACAACAAGGTAAACTGAGGCAGTTATCCAAGATAGGTTTTGGGGTTTTTTGGGGGCGGACGATGAAGGTTAAGTGACTTGTCCAGGGTCACACAGCTAGTAAGTGGCAAGTGTCTGAAGCCGAATTTGAACTCAGGTCCTCCTGAATCCAGGGCTGGTGCTTTATCCACTGTGCCACCAAGCTGCCCCCCCAAGATAAGTTTATTAATTGGGCCTCAAACCTATTAATAAAGGATGGGTCAATGCCTCTTGCCAGAGACCCAGAACTGAAGGTGCAACTCGTTTTTATAAGCATGGAACAAAGAATAGAACAGAAATATCATTGGTTATGGGATTTGCAATATGGGGGGTCATGATTGGTTACATTCGAGAGAGTAGGCATAGCCCATAAATGGGATGAAGACCGCCTCTCTCTATCTCTAAGGAATGCTTATGTGAATTAATGGGTCCTAGCTGCATTCTGAGGTCACTGATGTTACCCTGATATGGTGGCTCCCTGGCCCCTGGGGGAGTTGGAGAAGACCACCTTTTCAATTGCTAAAGATGGGACAAGATCGGTTAGTCCAGCTTCTCAAAGACAACATGCAGACCTTGCAGGAAATGCTGAGATAATGTTTTATGAGAGTACTGAGAACAGAGTTGTTCTTAAACTAACAGCGATTGTGGTTTGGTTTCTAACTTCGGAGAGAGACTGAACCTTTGAACTCATGAGCTTCTCCCCTCAGAGACAGCAGAGGCTAAGATTTATTACATAGAATACAGAATATGGTTACAGAATGAAACCACTCTCAAAGTAAAATCAAATATAAAATGAGTTTTGACAGTGAAGTCTTGGCATCTAAGTGGTGCAGTGGGTAGAATGCTAGGCCTGGAGTTGGGAAGATGAGTTCAAATCTAGCTGTGTGACCTTAGGCAAGTCACTTAACCACTGTCTGTCTCCGTTTCCTCAGCTGTAAGATGGGGATAAAAATCTCTCCACCATTTTATGAGGATTAAAATGAGATGATTTTTGTGACACATTTTTCAAACCTTAAAATATATAAATTCTAGTTATTATTTTTGTCACTAATAATTATACTTTAGGGGCAGCTAGGTGGTGCAGTGGATAGAGCACCGGCCCTGGATTCAGGAGGACCTGAGTTAAAATCTGGCCTCAGACACTTAACACTTACTAGCTGTGTGACCCTGGGCAAGTCACTTAACCCCAATTGCCTCGCCAAAAAAAAAAAAATTAATTATACTTTATACAGTATTTGGAATAAGCACGTGGTGGTACCCAGTAAATGCAGTATAGTTAGTGGAAAGTTATCATTTTAAGGGAAACAGAAGGTTGCCATCCTCTCTCCCCTCTGCCCTTGTCTGAGCTGTTCTGGCTGAATTAGCATTGCACAAGTCTCAAAGTCTAACTAGTGGATGGTGGGAGTGATCAACAGGAAACACACAGAGGAAGCCAGCGTCGGGCTGTTCCCTGCACCTCTCTCTCTCTTCTTCTGCCCCAGCCATAGACTCGGCCGCCTGTGTTTTCCTCTAGGTTTGACCAGGCCATTGAACGCCATGGGAGTCAGCCCTTCCCTGGGGCTCCCACCTGTCGCCGGCCCCCATCTTGTAGGCTGTGGAGATGTGATGGAAGGCCAGACTCGCCAGGTATGCGGTGCTGCCTCAGTTCTGCATCTCTCCCTTCCCTTGTATGCTGAGAATCCTCTATTTTCTCCATTTCTCTCAACATTTCATATGATGGCAATTTACTTCTAGTTCCCAAATAGGGAAACTGAGGCCATTCTGGTGATAGAACCCTGAGGATCAGTCCCCTTAGAGTCTTCCCCTTTCCCATTAGAAAAACCCTTAGAGAGGGTTAATGGTTGGTTTCCCAGGAAAGACTTGGAAAGACCTCTAGAGTTCAGGCACCAGGGACATCTTTCAGGTCCATTAACCCTTGTCGGGGGGAGGGGTTGCAACAGATGCACTAATGAGACAGTTCTCTGATCTCATCCTTAGCTGCTTCTAAAAATGGAAGAACAGATGGATCATGGGACAGACTGCATGGTGCATCATCTGTCTGACTCTTAGAAGTCAGGTTGACCCCTCCGAGGTCAAATGTCGACATACTCTGGCTCCCTATTTCTTCATAGGGGCAGAAATTCCCTCCTCTCTCAGTACAATCCTCACCACCATCCTTTCCTCTACTCCTCCTCCCTCTGTGTTTCTAGCTACTGCTTCTTGCTTTATTCTTTTCTTTTCTGTCTCTGTTATTTCCCATTTTCTCTCTTTCTCATTCTCATTTCTCCCTTACCGTGGGCACTCAGTTGCTGCTAGCTCTCCTCCCTCTTGCTTTGTAGGATAAATGCGTTGCTTTCTTCTTGTGACCAACCAGCAAAAGCCATCCTAGCAGTCAGCGAGTCCTACTCCCAGGAGTACTGGGCTACCTTCTCCAAATTGCAGGGACTCAGGCCGTAGTGGAGCCGGGAGGTTGCCTGTCCTGAGCAGCCATTGCCTTCTTATTTCCAACAGGGGAGCTTCTTCCGCCTCTTCTACCCCTGCCAAGAGCCCGAGGGGGAAGTTGAGCAGCCCCTGTGGATCCCCCGCTATGAGTACTTCGTTGGCCTGGCTGACTTTCTGCAAATCAATAAGCGCTGGGGGGGGATGCTATTCAACGTAGCGATGGGTAAGGGGAGGACTGACCTCCTGCTTCTCCTTTACCTTCTCTCTTCCTGGAGAAGTCCCTAGACAGGCATGGCAACTGTTGAGGTGAAAGGAACAGAGCCTGCCAACCCAGGTTGCATTGGATTGTCCCAGTGAGCACTGCTCAAAGAATGGGCTTGTACCCATTGCTTTTGGCAGTGGGCTGACAAGGTAGCCTGCATGTTCTGCTTCCCTGTTTTCCCCTGCTGGGTAACATCATCTACCCCTAGAAGCCCTACCCCATAGAAACACTAATAACCTGGGTTTTTCCTCAGCTCCATCATCCTCCTTCACCACACTCAAGATCCTACCTTTCTGGATTGATCCCCCTCTTGTACTATTCTCATTCTCCCCAAGAGACTGCTAGGATAGTAATGATATAAGTGATAAGCACAGCTGCCTGGGGGAGGTGGGGGTCAGGGAGGGCAGTTGCTCCCACCCATATTCTCTTGGCCCCTACAGCTACCAAGTCTGGTGTCACAGGAGTTCCATTTGCCATGTTTTTCCCAGGATCCTGCCGTCTACCCATCAGCTGGAATGGCCGCTTTAAACCACAGGGCTCTGGGTACCCATTGATCATCTTCTCCCATGGCTTGGGAGCCTTCAGGTAAGAGCTCTTCTCTGCTTCTCCCATCTCTTGCTTGGCGAAAGCTACTAACCATTAACCCCGGAGGGTCACACTGTCAGAGGGCAGCGGCCAAGCAGAGAAATAGGAGGTTTTTGCCATTTGCTAACCATTCCATCTTGGCTCACGTTCCTATCATAATCTATAGTTTACGAAGCCCTTGACTCAGGCAGGTACTGCAGTGTGAAGGTCATTATTCCCATTTTGTAGATGAGGAAAGTGAAGCCCAGAGAGATTATGACTTGCTCATGATTATACAGTTGGCAAATAGCACAGACACTCCAACTCTTGCCTCTTGACTATATCCAGCATCCCAGGCAACTGTTCTACCAAAATTCCCCTTCTAGTAGAGTTCCTTCTCCATGAAGGCTTTCCAGAGTGACCCAGACCCTTCCCCTCTAACACATTCACCGAGTTGTTGGGTTTTTTTTTGGTGAGGCGATTGGGGTTAAGTGTCTGAGGTCGGATTTGAACTCAGGTCTTCCTGACTCCAGGTCCAGTGCTCTATCCACTGTATCACCTAACTGCCCCTATTCACTGAGTCTTTTTTTTTTTTGCGGGGTAATGAGGGTTAAGTGACTTTCTTTATCCACTGTACTACCTAGCTGCCCCCATTCACCAAGTCTTAAAGAAGATTTACCTCCAAGAATGTGCGATGGTGTATAGAAAGCCAAGACATACTTCTCAGGCTGAATGGTGCCCTTTGTTTTCATGGGGAAATGGCCCCAGATTGCCCTCCATTGATAAGCCAATCATGATCCTTGATGAGATCCTTAATCTCCAGCTTCCAGACATTGGTCTGGGCTCTCTGAATTTTGTGAGTTTTCTCCCTCCATTTTTGTTCATTGCCAGACACGAATCCAGGGCTAATACTTGAGTATTCATTAGGGCACTTCTTCCTCTGATGTAGGCCAAGCCCTGCTTCATCTTCAATGACAAGTCTTCATGAGTTGCTGTAGTCAAAAATGTCACCTCTAGCCTTCTAGGGATGAGTTGGGTTCTCAGATGGCAAACACATAGTAGATTTCTGTGAAGCCCTTCCAGCCTGGTAGGGTCTGCCAGAGCTTATACCCAGCTAGTATAGGTTTTGAAAGACCAGAGGGCCCTCTGTGCCACAATAAAGCTTTGGAAGAGAACTTTGATGGGGGACCGTTGGGTGGCCAAGGATCACATCATCCTGATAATCATTCAGTTCATTCATCAAATATCTATTGGGTGCCTAGTGTTTACAAGACACTGTCCTCCATAGTGAGAGGGATTCAGCCTCCCTTCAGGGAGCTGCAGTCTAATAGAGAAATTGAGAAATGTGCATAGGGAAATACAGTTCTAGACGGTGAGAGCCATACCACTGTCTTATTGTCAGCAATGGAATTGCAGGGGGAAAGATGAGCTGGGGTGGTTAGGGAAGGCTTCCTTCAGCAGAGAGCATTTGAGCTAGCCCTTGACCAGATGGGGAGGTGGAACTAGAGCCCCAGGGGATTTCAGATGGGCGTAATTGCATGAAGAGCCAGGACATGGAGGCTGGAAAGTGCCCAGTGTTTTCGTGGGTTGGTGATTGGGCAGGCTTCCCCAGAGCAGAAGGCTTATGTGGGGAAATGGGAATGTGAGGCTGGCAAAGACAGGAAGGGGCTGCAGAGTCCTAGATCTGGATAATAAGAATCACTCCTATTCCTTTTTCTTTTTCTTTTTCTTTTTTTTTTTTTTTTTGGCGGGGCAATGGGGGTTAAGTGACTTGCCTAGGGTCACACAGCTAGTAAGTGTCAAGTGTCCAAGGCCGGATTTGAACTCAGGTACTCCTGAATCCAGGGCTGGTGCTTTATCCACTGTGCTATCTAGCCACCCCCAATCACTCCTATTTCTATGGCACTTTTAAGAACTACAGAGAACTTTCTTACAGCATCCCTGCCTGTGAGGTGAGTGGTGTACGGATCACTCCCATTTTACAGGAGGTTAAATTAGTGCCCAGGTTGGCTAAGGGATTTCCCCAGGGTCCTTTAACTAGAGAGTGCCAGGGCTCAACTCTGTATCTTTCCAAGTCCCTCATTTTACAGATAAAGAAACTAAGGGACAAATTGATGACAAGCCCCCCACCCAAAGTAGCAGAGGCAGGAATTAAGCTAGGCTCTAGTCCCGAGTTCTTTCCTTTATGCTACTTTGCCTTGTGGAAGGCCTTTGGATGCCAAGCTAAGAAGTACCCTCCGACCCATGTCTGCAGTGTTAATACTGTTGGCTTGAGGATTTGTATCTGACTTTCTAGCTTCTGCAGATCTGATTAGAGATGTTCACCCCTATCTGAGTGAGTAGTAATACTTCGATGGGGAAAGATACCGCAGGGTATTGGGGCAGGCGAGGGAGGCTTCCCCAGCTTCCTTCCTTCCCCTTATTTATCTTCCTCTGCCACCTTCGCCATGATAGCCAACCAGTTATCTGGGTCTCTGGGACTCTCCTTGCTCCTAGTGACGGCCCCCCTATTGCTGCCAGACCCTTCCCTGGCCATGGTGGAAGAGAAATCAGAGGCTAGGGGTGAGGGATGAAGTAAACAGGACCAGGCAGCAAGCACTGAGTAAGCACTAACTACCTGCCCCAAACTGTGTTAAGCCGTGGAGATACAGATATAAGCAAAAAGAAAGGCAGGAGCTGGGGCAGCTAGGTGGCGCAGTGGATAAAACACCGGCCCTGGATTCAGGAGGACCTGAGTTCAAATCCGGCCTCAGACACTTGACACTTACTAGCTGTGTGACCCTGGGAAAGTCACTTAACCCCACTTGCCTCACCAAAAAAAAAGAAAGAAAGAGAGGTGCTGCCCTTAAGAATCTTCCATTGTAGCCAGGGAAGCTACCACATATGAGCCACAGGAGGTACCTGTGCGGGGGAACAGAAGAGAGGTATAGCCATAAAGCCAGGGCTCATCTGGGGCCTTCCCCAAAATGGATGTTCCAGGAAGAGCTCACCAGCGGGACAAGGGATGGAGAGAGGAGCCAGGCAAAATGTAAAGTGCAGAGCATGAGCAGGAAGCAAGAAAGCTCCCCTTTCTGGGAAGTCATGGGGGAAAGCCCGAGACCCCCAAGAGTGAAACAGCCATTTAGGTCCCGTTTTCAGGAAGGCTTCCTGCCCTCCAGGAGTTCACAGACTAATAGGAGATCCAGGATCAACCCAGTATCTGGGATATGGTCCAGGGGATTCATGGGCAGGTTCGGTCGGGACTCTGGGACAAGGCCCCACTCAGGTGCTGGGATTCTATAATCAGTGGATGTAGAAGAATGTCAACGTGCCTAGAAGGGGAAGGACAACGTCTGTGATTGTCTGGGCTTAGAGAATGTGCTGCGTGAATTCCCCACGGCTTCCTGAAGAAGGTGATCTCCAGCTGAGCTCTCAGCAGTAGAAAGGGAATAGGTGTCATGGGCAGGAGGAGGGAGCCTGGAAGCGAAGGAGGCCTCCCCAGAAGCAGCCTTTGTGGCCACTGTCTTTGTTGTTGTTGTTGTTGTTGTTGCTGTGGGGCAATGAGGGTTAAGTGACTCACCCAGGGTCACGTAGCTAGTAAGTGTCAAGTGTCTGAGGCCGGATTTGAACTCAGGTCTTCCTGAATCCAGGGCTGGTGCTTGATCCACTGCACCACTTGTCTGCCCCCAACGGCCACTGTCTTCTGATCAGCCTGTCTGCTCCCTCCTGTATCCTCAGGACTGTGTACTCAGCGTTCTGCATGGAGCTGGCGTCTCGGGGCTTTGTGGTGGCCGTACCAGAACACAGGTGAGGGATGAACCCTCAGGGGGAAGGTGACACCTCTTGAAAATGTCCTCTAGCTTCCTTCTCCAGCCAGGGCCTTGGGGGGCCCAGAAAGTGGCATGGGCCAAAGTCCAGTCCCCAACCAAGAGCCGCAGAGGGGGCCAGTGGGGCTGAGGAGTGCCTTCTGTCTTCCCCTCACCTTCCTCCAGACAGCCCTATGTCTTTCAAGGGACCATTCTGCTTCGGCTACCTACTTCTACAAACGTGCAGTGGGGGAGAGCTGCCCTCCAGCCGAGTCACTGGAGGAGGAGTGGATTGCCTACCGGAGGGTAGAAGAAGGGGAGAAAGAGTTCCGGATTCGTAACCCCCAGGTGCGTTTGTGCAGGTGAAGGGAGGGCCAGGTTGGGTATCTTGGCCTCTCCCCCACTAAGAGGCCCTATTCCAGAGGGTCTGAGGCAGTCCATCAGGATTGTGGGACAGAGCAGTCCTGCAGCACAGTTAAGAAAAGGATCTGGTGAACCTTGGCTAGAAGGCCTCATCATTGTGGGTTTTCATTCATTCACATTTCTCCAGGACTCTTATTATTCACAGAGCTCTCACGTTGCAGTAATCCAAGTATTATTACCCATCTTTTAGAAGAAAAGGAAACTGCAGCTCACAGGGGCAGTATATTGCCCCAGGCCTCATAACTAGGAAATATCTGAGTTAGGATTTGAACTCAGGTCTCAGAGCCACAAGTAGAAGGCTATCCCCCTTATTCTTCCAAACGGCAGTCAGTCAGCTACATAAATGGGAGGTCTGGATAACCCCCAGCAACAACTAAGCAGAAAACCATTAACACTTGACTTGCCAGTGCATATTTTACCTTCCTCATTACAGTTGGCTCCAGTTTACAGCAAAATGGGTTTGCAGTCCCTGAGCGCAGGGGCCTGGGCTGGGGCCCTGCTTGGGATGGAATAATTGTCTCCTCATGGGCATAACTGAGTTGGCTCAGATCATGGGCTGGGAGAATTGTGACACTTAGAGGATACCTTTTTGAAGGCCCCGTGGATATAATCTTTATGTATTGCACACAGGCATGCATACATGTATGTACACACACATGACACACGTGCATAGCACTCTCAGAGTACACTGTATGTGCAATACATGTACATGTGTGTGTGCATTATACACATGTGTGATATACACATATACATGTATCTGTACATATTTTCCAGCACATTACATTTACGTGTTTTTTCTTTTCAACCATTGCCAAAGATATTCTTAGTCAACCTCATCCATACTGGTGCGTACATTTTACCACATGAATTTCTCTAGAGAAAACATTAACAAACAGTCCTCCTTGATGGCTCTCAGAAGGCTTTTGTTAGGCTCAGTTGGGGCCCTGAGGAGCTCCCATTGTCTTCAACCTTCCCAGTCTCTGATCTCCATCCCCTCCTTTCCAGCTCCATTTCAGCCATCCGAGTTCATACCTTAATATAGCTGGATTCAGTTACATAACAGAAGACAGTAACTTCTTGAACTGTTGTTCTTCAAAGCATTATGGTTACTTTGTCTGAATCACTGACTAAAATATAACCTCTTTATCTGGGCACCTTCCGTGCTGCTACCTCCTGAGCACACTCTGTTCTCCTGCCATGCAGTCCGTGGAGTAGCCAAGTGAAGTGGAAGGAACACTGAACTTGGAGTCCAGGAGAGACAGGAGAGGACCGTAGAAAGAATACTGATTTTGGAGTCAGAGGCCCTAGGTTTAGATCCCACTTTTGTGGCTCACTCTGTATGTCCTTGGGCAGGTCACTGCACTTTGAGCCTCCCTCAAAGGAAGCACTAGAACACCGCTAAGAAAGAACCTCTAAGATCCCTTCCAGGCCTTCATCTATGATCTTGTGATGTGGGCTAGAATACTAACTCTGACATATCCCAGCCAGGGGACCTTGGGAGGGAAGAGAAGGCACCAGGCATTTCTATAGCACCTATTATGTGCTGAGTACCTACTATGTGTTGAGCACTATGCTAAGGCCCTTACAAATATTAATAATAGCTAACATTTATATAGTGCTTAATTATATGCCAGCTACTTTGCTAAGCACTTTATAGTCATTATCTTATGTGATCCCTACAAGAGTCCTGGGAAGTAGGTGCTATTATTATCCCCATTTATAGATGAGAAAACTGAGGCAATCAGAGGTGAAGTGACTTGCCCAGGGTAACACAGCTAGTGTCTGAAACCAGATTTGAATTCAGGGCTTTCTGACTCCAGGCCCAGGGCTCTATGCCTGGGCCTCCCAGATGCTGAATAGAGTATAAACTCTTGATTCTGGTGCTCAGGCATCTGGGGCCAGCCTAGTTTTCAGCCTTCTCTCCTTTATGTACACTATAAGCCACTGTCAGGGCCAAATTCAGTATGGGGAGAGTTAATTGGGCGGCTCGCCGTAATATTGGGGTTCAGAAAATAATGAGAGACCTCTAGGTCCAAAGTTTCCCCTTCTGCAAACTGCCTCTTTTTCAGTTATGTCTCCCAGACTGATAAGAAAGGAGATTAACAGCCTCTTTTCCACAAACAAATCACGTTTTATTAATGGTAACAAATTTACAACACAAGTAGAGTTAATAAAGCCAGGTACAATGAGAAAGGGGATAGAGATAGTTAGAATAGTTTGTCTCGGGGCAGCTAGATGGCGCAGTGGATAGAGCACTGGCCCTGGATTCAGGAATACCTGAGTTCAAATCCAGCCTCAGACACTTAACACTTACTAGCTGTGTGACCCTGGGCAAGTCACTTAACCCCAATTGCCTTACTCAAAACAAAACAAAAAATAGAATAGTTTGTCTCAAAAAAAACTGACTCAAACCCCAAACTTGTTTCCAGCTCAGCTGGCTTAATGAGCCTGCCTTGCTGGAAGGAATACAGATTCACCACCACCTGGAATCTTTAGTTCTAATGAGAATCAGCTTTGCAGTGTCTCCTGGTTAGGTCCGAAGATCAAACACACCAGCCTGCCCCCCCCTCCCTCCCTCTCCCTCTCCCTCTCTCCCTCTCTCCCTCCTCTGTCCCTCTCTGAGGGTACTCTTCTCCCCCTTCCTGCCTCTCTCAGAGGCTGAGTCTCCAATTGGTTTAACATACATACACCCTGGGCTGTCCCCACCACAATTTGGCCAGGCCCATGTGGGTGTGGGGGAACCCCCCAGGTGGGGACCAGGCACCTCAGTTTGATACTTTGAATCAACAAATGTTCCTTGTGTTGTTTGTTCTATAATTTCTTAAAGTACACACCCATCTTCTCTGTAACGATTGGAATGACGCCACCTGCTGGAGACTTACTGTAGAAGAGTTCTGCCCAAGAAGCGAAGGTCTTTGAGGGCAAGACCAGGAGTCTTTTCTTTGGCGTCAGGAAGTGACGTTGGGTAGTGGGAGGAGGAAGGAAGAGACGGGCGCTTGGTCTCACGCTCTTTCCTGAGGACTCTGGTGGAGAGTGGAGCTAGAAATGTGCTCTCCCTTTAATAGATAGGAATCTAGGCCTTTCTCTCTCTCTTTATCAAATTCTTATTCTCCTTAATAAATGCTTAAAAGTCTAATTCTTGCTAAAGCTTATAATTTATTGGCGACCACTCATTGGATATTTTAGACAGTTTAGCTAGAATTTTAGCCCTTAACATCTCTTAGGCTTTTTTTTTTTTTTAGTGAGGCAATTGGGGTTAAGTGACTTGCCCAGGGTCACACAGCTAGTAAGTGTTAAGTGTCTGAGGCCAGATTTGAACTCAGGTCCTCCTGACTCCAGGGCCAGTGCTCTATCCACTGCGCCACCTAGCTGCCCCTTCTCTTAGGCTTTTAAAGCTTGCATCTTTTCAGTCTGACCACGATGAAGCAAAGATGGGGTTATAAAAACTCCAAATCACAATTAATTCCTTACACCATCTTTCCCTCCTGCTTTTCCCTTTGTGAGGACATGAAGCCAGACTCTGTTATTTTCCATCCTCTTTTCTCATTTGGGCCTCTCCCACCTCGGGCTATATCCTCTGCATCCTTTGAAATCTCTCCCTTCCTTTAAGACCCAACTCAGGTGCCCCCTCCTTCCTGGAGCCTTCTCTGCCTCTTCTCCTTAGGTGAAAATGATCTCTCCCTCCTCAGATGCCCCATAGCCCTTTACTTTGCCTGGACTCATTCGCATTCGCATTCGCATTCGCATTCGCATTCGCATTCATATTGTGCTCATTGGTGCCCTGGTTGAAATCACTCCTTCCCATTAGATTAGAAGCCTCCTGTGCTGTGGACACAGTCCTTAACCTTTCTGTCACCAGAGCACCGAGGGACAGAGTCTGGCTTATGGCAATCACTTCATTAATCATTGTTGAATTGAATTAGCACATTAGCCCAGCCAAATTATTAGATTAGCCGGTTGGCACCTCCAGAAGGTAACAGAAGAAAGACAGGAAGAGCCTGCCCTAAGGGAATGAAACCTGAGTCAGAAAAAGTCTAGCTAGGAAAGGGGAAACCCAGTGGTAGCAAGCCTTGGAGCCAAGGAGGGAGGTTCATTCACTCGGTCAGCAAGCAGTTATTAATACTGACTGCCTCCCAGGCCACATGCTAGGTGCTAGGGATTCAGAGACAAAAAAATGAAATGCTTTCTGCCCCTCCTCCCAAAAGCATACATTTTATTGGGGGAGGCAATGACTACATAAATAGGTGCAAAAAAATACCCCAAACTAGCTGTTGGGACACCTGGGGGGAATCTGTGGTGGTTTGGGGGAAGTGGGTGAACTATGAAAGACCCAGGCCCACACTCTCCTTCCCTCAAACCAGAGAATCATTGTCCCTACTGAAGGCCCTTCCTTGTACGTTAAGGAGAGGTTCTTCTTCTCCTTACCTGTTGAATTCCTGCTCATACACTCTGATGGACACTCAGTTCATTTGGTGTTAAAGTAAATAATGCCTCCAAGTTGGGCACAGCGGCACACCCTCCCCAGGGAGGGCAGCCCAGCAGTCACCTCCGGCGGGGAATGGGAGGCCGTCTGTGCTCGGAGACCTGCCAAGTTTCTTTGCTCAGACATGTATGCAGACTCAATATGTTGCCAATTAGAATATGGCAAATGTGTAGTAAGAACACAAGCCTCCGCTCTTTCTCTTCAGTGTTTCTCACATTGGACCCTTTTGCTTTCCTCCCTACATTCCCCAAATTTAGGCCTAAATACCTCTTGCAGAAGCCTCCCCTGTGGTCTCCCTGCTTCCCTCCCCTCCCCTCCCCTCCATCCGGCTTCTACACATACAGGTGCAAGAACAACCAAATACTGAATGAACCTGTCCATCCTCTACTCTGGGACCCTCAGAAGGCAGTTCATGGCCAGTAGGCTAAAAAATAAACCCAAGCCAACCTCTTTTGTCTCTTTAACTCTGCTGCTTTCCTTTGTAACTGGCATTTTAGTCCCGTCACAGCATGGCTACCTCCTTACCTTCCTGAACTTTGTCACAGCTTTAAAGGACCAGTAATTGTCTAAGCTTTCCATCTTGGGGTAGGCACCCCATGCACACACTCCTTTCTCATCCCTGCCTCTTCAAGGTCAAGAGACCTTCTTCAAGGCCTTCCTCAGTTGACTGGGCACATCTTCAGTTCTGTGAAATTATCTTGGATCCCCCCACTTAGTGTTGTCTCTCTCCCCCTCAGTTTACCCTGTACTCTTATTTAGTACATTTTGTATTCCCTGGTACAGTGTAAGGTCCCTGAGGGCAGGGACATGGAGAGGTACCCTGGCTTAGCACAGAGGTGTCAAACTGCAGTAGGCCAAGGGCCTCTAAACCCATACATAAGGAGCCCTGGGGGCCACATATAGAAAACTACAGTAAGATTATCTATGTTCTGTTATATATTTTTTGGTTAAACATTTCCCAATTATATTTTTAGAATGTAGTTGTGTTTTTTTCTCACATTCCTGTAAAAAAAAAACCAAAACAATTTTTAACATTCACTTTTTGTAATTGTTGAGTTCTAAAGTCTCTCTCTCTCCTCCCTCCTCCTTGAGAAGGCAAGCAATTTGATACAGATTATACATGTACAGTTATGCAAAACATTTCCATATTTGCTCTATTGCAAAAGAAAACACAGTCCAAAAAACCCCCAAACAAACAAACCCCAAAACCCAAGAAAAATTAAGTTTAAAAAGTATGCTTTGACCTGCATCAGACAATGTCAGTTCTTTCTCTGGAGGTGGATAGCATTTTTCATCATAAATCTTTTAGAATTGTCTTGGATCATTGTATTGTTGAGAATATCTGACTCATTTACAGTTGATCATCGCAGTGTTACTGTTACAGTGTACAGTGTTCTCCTGGTTCTGCTCGATTTACTCAGCATCAGTGCATGTAAGTCTTTCCAGGTTTTTCTGACAGCATCCTGTTATTTCTTAGTGCACAACAGAATTCTATCACAATCATATTCCACAACTTGTTCAGCCATTCCCCATTTGATAGGCATGCCCTCAATTCTTTGTTACCACCAAAAGAGCTGCTATAAATCTTTGTGTACATATAGGTCCTTCCCAGTTACATTTTTTTTTGCAGGGCAGTAAGGGTTAAGTGACTTTCCCATGGTCACACAGCTAGTAAGTGTCAAATGTCTGAGGCCAAATTTGAACTCAGGTCCTCCTGAATCCAAGGCCCGTGCTCTATCCACTGAGCCACCTTAGCTGCCCCTCCCAATTACATTTTAATCTGGTTCCTATGCAAGGGCATGTGTTTGACACCCCCAGCTTAGTGTATAGAGCACTGGAGTTGGAATAAGGAGCACCTGGGTTCAAATCTCACCTCGAGGACTTACTGGTTGCATGACCCCTGGACAAGTTCCTTAACTTCTCTGGGACTGAGTTTCCTCATATGTCAAATGAAGGTATTAGACCTGATGACTTCTAAAATGTCCCTTTCAGGGGGCAGCTACGTGGCACAGTGGATAGAGCACCGGCCCTGGAGTCAGGAGGACCTGAGTTCAAATCCGGCCTCAGACCCTTAACACTTACTAGCTGTGTGACCCTGGGCAAGTCACTTAACCCCAATTGCCTCACTAAAAAAAAAAAAATTGAAAAATTAAAAATTAAAATGTCCCTTTCAGGAACATTCAGGAACTCTTTAACTTATTCTCTGATCCTATAATTTTCTTGTTTTTGACTTTGACTCCCCAGTACCTCCCACAGTCACTCCTACATAGCCAGACTTAATAAGCCAGGCGTTGGATCACTTCCAGTCGTGTGAATCAGGGCAACCCTTTATAGAGGAGGAGGTAAATGAGTGGAGCCTTCAAGGGTAGACGGTGCAGTAGGATAAATAATGAACAATGTGAGAAAACACCATGAGATGGAGAGTGTGATGGAAATTTAGGGGTTGTTGACACTAGCTGTGTGACCCTGGGCAAGTCACTTAACCCTCATTGCCCTGCAAAAAAAAAAAAAGAAAGAAAGAAAAGAAATTTAGGGGTTGTGATGGTAAAGTAGTATGAGATATTGTTATTAATACTAATAGTAAGAGTCTTATATTACTATCTACAAAATACCTTACATTCATTATCTCATTGGGATAGGTAGGAAAACCATGATTATCTCCATTTTTCAAATAAAGTATCTGAGGCCCAGAATGGAGCCAGACTATGGAGGGCCATCAGGCAGCTAGCACTTTCTCTTTAAAAAATTTAATATTTTGGGGCAGCTAGGTGGCGCAGTGGTTAAAGGACCGATCCTGGATTCAGGAGTACCTGAATTCAAATCTGGCCTCGGATACTTGACACTTACTAGCTGTGTGACCCTGGGCAAGTCACTTAACCCCCATTGCCCCACAAAAAAAGTTAATATTTTATTTTTCCCCAAATTACATATAAAAAGGATTTTTAGCATTAGGTTTTTAAAAATTTTGAGTGCTAAATTCTCTCCTTTCCTTCTCCCCTCCCTGAGGTGTCCAGATGAGAGGTGATAAGGCCTAAACAAGCAAGTGAGTGGATAGAAGGGGAAGGACACAAGGAATATTATTGGGAAGTAAGCTCCTCATTGAAGAAAGAGACTAGTTTTTGTTTTGACTTTTTAACTCCACTGACTAGGACTGTGCCTTGTATGTAATAGTTGATTTCTCCACGTGTTGGCTTAGATTTTAAGCTGATCGACCTAAGACATATTGCGTCCATAATTTGGAACCCACATTCATTGTGTCTTGCTGACCATATGAAACCCAAACTCCTCCAGCTGGATTTTAGACTCTTCTTGGGCCCTGTGTTACCTCTCTTCCACACAGATAGGTCTTTGGGTAATCCTGATAACTAACATGTCCAGAGAGCCCTTTAAGGTTTATGAAGTGCTTTCTTCCCAACAAGCCTTTAAGATAGAAAAGTGTGGCTCCTGTCCTCCCTATTTTATGAGATGAGAGAAGTAAAATGACTTTGATAGGATCACGAAGAGTAAATATCAGAGCCAGGGCCAATGCTCTGAATCACTTAGGCTACTTGAACACAATGTCCCAGTGTCTGGGGGAGTCTTGGCTTTCTCAGGCCCCTGGGAATCAAGCCAATTACTTCTTCATGGGGAGGAACATCATATGATGGGCCTCACCAGGAAAAATGCCTATTGCAGGTGCATCAACGAGCTAATGAGTGTGTTCGGGTGTTAAGGATCCTGCAGGACATTACCATGGGCCAGAATGTCTCCAACATCCTGCCTGGAGGGTTGAATCTAAAGACTCTGAAGGTACAGTGGCTTTTAGTTTACAACAGGTCTGTTTCCTATCCTGCAGGGGACATTTGGTCTTAAGGTCCTTCATGCATCCTCCCCTTCAGGGCCTTGGCCTGATTTCCTCTAAGGAGACATGTCTTGTCGAGCCAACAAGTGTTTATTAAGCATCTGGCAGAGATCAGGTGCTGTGCAAAGTGAGTCCTGGAAGGACTAAAGGAATCTGGTACAGCCAGCACTGGAATAGGCATCTTTTTTTTTTTTAATATCTCCCGACAAATGGCCATCAAAGCCCCACTTGGGGACCTCCAGCAGAGGAGAGTTCACAACCTCGTGGGACGGTGAATGCACCATCTCATGAAGCAAGCCAGTCCCCTCAGATAGTGCTAATTGCAGTTGATTCAAAATTTGATCCCTTAGTAATTCAACAGACAGAAAACACCAGCTGAATGTATGTGACAAGGGGGAAGGAGACCACCAGAGGCATAGCATGAGCAAAGGCAAAGGTGGGAGAGTGGAGATAAGGGAGATGGGAATAAGCATTTATGTAGCACCTACTATGTGCTCCACATGGTGCTGAGCACTTTCCAAATGTTGTATCATTTTCAGGGTGTGTTCTCTCAGCGGAGTAACAGTCTAGTTTGGCTGGAATGTAGGATGTGTGAAAGGGATTAATGTGACATAAGGTCAGAAAAATAGAGGGGTACCAAACTGTGGAGGCCTGGAATACTAGACAAAATAGTTTGAATCAAAATGCACGGAAAACAGAGAGCCTCTGAAGATTATTGAGAAAGGGAGTGATTTGACTAGATCTTCCTAGTACCATGAAGGATGGATGGAGACAGTAGAGGTGGGGGCAGCTAGGTGGCACAGTGAATAAAGCACTGGCCCTGGATTCAGGAGAACCTGAGTTCAAATTCAGCCTCAGACACTTGACACTTACTAGCTGTGTGACTCTGGGCAAGTCACTTAATCCTCATTGCCCTGCCCCCCCCCCCAAAAAAAAAAAGTACATGATAAAAGAAATTGTTCATGAAGCAGAGTCTTAAAGGGGAGGTCAGGAGGGAATGAGATTGATGGTAGAGGCAGAGGTGTTCATTTTAGCCAGGCAGGGAGATACCTTCTTTGGTAGCTAGGGGAAGGAGGTGAGTCGGTTGATGATGCTGACAAATTTTGTGCAATAGAAGAGCAGTTAAAAGGGATGGATGGTCCCAATTTCTCCTCATGAATTAGAAGTCTAATCATGTACCATAAGAACATAAGTGTGAGAGAGGGAGCTGGAGATAGAGATTTAGGAGGAAAGGGAAAATCTGCGAGTGAAATCTGTGCCAAGAAGAAAATAGAAAGTCAATAAAAGCAGAATTTTCAGGGAGTCCTTTATACTGAGACAAAATCTCTCTCCCTGTAACTTTCCCCTGTTGTCCCTAGTCCTCCCTTCTGGGTCTAGCAGGACCAGTGCAATCCCTCTGCCATATGACTGCCCTTCAGATCTATAAAGCCAGAAATACTATCTCAATGTAAGGGGAAAGTACCTAACAATTAGAATTACCTGAAAATAGAATAAACAGTTTTAGGAAGCAGAGATTTCTCCCATCATTGGAAACCTTCCTGCAGAGGCTGAATGACAGATGTTTGGGATATTGGTGAGGGGACTTGTGATTCAGATGTAAACTGACCTAGATAATCTCTGAGGTCCCTCTGTACTCTGGGTCTGTTGCTTTGGTTCATTTGTTTATTTATTCATTCATTCATTCATTTATTTTTGCAGGGCAATGAGGGTTAAGTGATTTGCCCAAGATCACACAGCTAGTAAGTGTCAAGTGTCTGAGGCCAGATTTGAACTCAGATCCTCCTGAATCCAGGGCTGGTGCTTTATCCTGATGCTTTGGTTTAAAAAATTCTTTTCTTTAAGCAGAAAAACTACAAGTCCTTCAACAGATCCTAGTATGGTCAAATTTGGTTGGTCAGACATTGGCAAAACGATTATTGTAGACATTGAACATGGGATACGTGTTAAAGGAAAGGTTCAGGGACTGAGTCTTTCTCAGAGGAGCTCTCCAAACTTGTAAAAAGAGTGACAGGGCACACATTTGTGGATATGTGCTCCCAGTTGGCTGAAGAATTCCCCAGGTAGTTAGGTCAATGTGGTGTATAGGATGGATTGGGTGATCAGCTTCACTTCCTCCTAGCAGCCAGCCACAGTCCTGTGAGTCAAGGGGACTGAGAAGCAGAAGAGCCCGGGGCATACTCAGTTTTATTCATCTACCAGTCACCAGTCACCACCCTCCTCCCCACTGGACTAGGTAGGGGTGCAGACAAAGGAAGACATTCCTGCCCTCTGGGCAGACTGATGAGGAGCTCATGCTCCCTGCCCTCAGGGAGCCCCTTGTCTGATGAAGGAGACACTCTGAGCCTCCAAGGAGGCTAGAGGGTTGATTGAGCCTCTGCCCTCCACTGGTCAGGCGCTTCTAGCATCAGGAGCTGCTGAGAGGTAGAGTGGGCTGCGTTGGGGAACTCGTAAGTAATATCCTGATCATTGGATATTGAGCAGAGGTTCAGTATTGTCACTTATCCGCAATGTACTCGAGGTGATTCCTGCTCAGGTACAGGTTGGAATGGATGCTAGTCGAAGTCCCTTCCCACTTCTGTGTGGATGGCTGTTGCTCCCTCCTCTCCTATTTCTTCCTCCATGATGCCTGGGGAAGAGGGATCATGGTGGCTACCATTTAGCTAAGGCATTTCCTCCTCTTCTCAGGGCAGCATCGACCTGAGTAGGGTGGCAGTGATGGGACACTCATTTGGAGGGGCAACGGCCGTTCTAGCTCTGACCAAGGACATCCGTTTTCGGTGAGTTTATCATTGATTCTAGAGGTCGGGCATGACTGGAACTGGAGCCTGGGAATGCCCATGGTAGAAATGGCAGAACCAGACTCTCTTTTTTTTTTTTTTAAACAATGAGTTCTCTCATTATTGATTTATTTATTTATTCGTTTATTTGCAGGGCAATGGGGGTTAAGTGACTTGCCCAGGGTCACACAGCTAGTAAGTGTCAAGAGTCTGAGGCCAGATTTGAACTCAGGAAAGTTCTGGGGGCAGCTAGGTGGCGCAGTTAGGTGGTGCAGTGCATAAAGCACTGACCCTTGATTCAGGAAGACCTGAGTTCAAATCTGGCCTCAGACTCTTGACACTTACTAGTTGTGTGACCCTGGGCAAGTCACCTAACCCCCATTGCCCCACCAAAAAAAAAGAAAGAAAGAAAGTTCTTGGGAGTGTGGGACCATTCCCTTCTTCTTGGACCTCTTCCTCCCCACCCTTTGAGATCGAGGTTTTCTTTGGCCAGCTTTCCATGGTCCTTGGTGGCTCAGCTCCTTGGAGTTGCCCCAGCATGTACCATGACTCAGTCCCCAAGCTATATTGAGCATCCATCTGGGTGGCAGATGTGGAGGAAAGATTCCTCTGGGCTTTGCCCTTAAAGAGCCTACATTCTGATAAGAAAGCATAGAGTGGAATTGAAGGAGGTCACCCAACCACAGTTAGGTGCAGGGGCCTCTAATTCCCTTTTTTGTGTGTGTGTGGCAATTGGGGTTAAGTGACTTGCCCAGGGTCACACAGCTAGTAAGTGTCAAGTGTCTGAGGCTGGATTTGAACTCAGATCCTTCTGAATCCAGGGCTGGTACTTTATCCCTTTTATAGAAAGTGTCTGTCCTGCTCCCAGTATGTAAAAGGTGAGCCCTACAACCACAGCCTTGCAGTCCTGGGTTCCAGAACAGCTAGCCACCCTCTCTAGGTGTGTGCTCTCATTCTAGGTGTGCCATCGCTTTGGATGCCTGGATGTTTCCCCTGGAACACAACTTCTACCCCAAGGCCCGAGGTCCTGTCTTCTTCATCAACACTGAGAACTTCCAGACAACTGAGAGCATCAGCCGAATGAAGAAGGTCTGTGCCTGTCACAGTCAGACCAAGATCATAACCATGCTGTGAGTCATAATCGTCATAATAACCATTCTCCAACTAGCCCTCTGGGCCCTTCCATTTTACTGGGATTTCCTGGAAAAGTGTTTGGATCCACCTCCTAAAGGAACTATCTGGGAGCCTTCTGGTTTATATCAAATTCCATAGCTGTCCTTGAATAGTATGACAGAACGAGTATGGGACTAGGAATTGGGTCCAAGGCCCAGCTGTACTGAGGTCCCCTCTTTGGGCCTTAGTCAAATCACAATGACAAAACTTCAGAGTCTAATCTGCCCGCCTGGCAGATGAGGAAACTAAGGAACACAGGATGTGAGAGTTGGAAGACATTATTTTGGGTTAGATGATCTCTTAACTTTCCTCTCAGAAGCTTGGTGACACAGTAGATAAAGCACCAGGCCTGGAATCAGGAAGACTTGTGTTCTTGAGTTCACATTTGGCCTCAGACTCTTCCTAGCTGTGCGACCTTGGGCAAGTCACTTCACCCTGTTTACCTCAGTTTCCTCATCTGTCAAATGAGCTGGAGAAGGAAATGGCAAACCACTCCAGGATCTCTGCCAGGAAAACCCCAAATGGGGTCATCGAGATGAACAACGACTGAACTGAACCAGGTTCCTCTCAGCTCTGCTCCCCTTTGTTTCACATTCTAGGTTCTCAAGTTCCTTTCCCAATTGAACATTCTGACTTTTCAGTATAACTGTAGTATCAGGGCATCTCCCTTGGCACAAGAACTTAGCTACGATTTTTCCACGGCCCCTTATACATAGTTTCTGTAGCTTGTGCCCCTACCTGGGGAAACTTGGGATCAGAAAGTATCTGGCTGGTTCTTCCTGCACGATCCCTTTGGTTTGTGCCACTGCCCAAAGAAACCTTGGGAAAGTCAGTATCTGGTCTCATTCAGCTCAGCTGCCCTGCAGGTCCTCAGGCCGATGTTAAAAGAACAGGATGACCTCATCTTTGAGCCCCTCATCCATGAAGAACATTCTGCTTGTGCTTCCAGAAGGCATCAAGCAGCCTTCCCTTCTGGTGGCTACTGCCTTCTCTCTATAGACCATGTGATTCTCAGGACCAACGAGGGTAAGGTGGGTGGGCCGGCTCCCCTTTACGGCTGGCTCACCACTCCCCAAGCGCACGTGGTTCCCTGTTGCACTGATCTCTCCATTTTCATCAGAGGAAAGATCTGAGACTTTGTTCCTCTGAGACTCACTATTTCAGCATCCGTGCTGGGAGTCGCATGGGACCTGAAGGTCTCCTGTGCCATTTGATGTCTCTGTCTCTTCCTCACGGTTTATAATCTCTTCTATCCCTGGGAGCAGCTCTAATTCCCTCTTACTTAGAAGTGAGAACCTTACCTGGATACCCATTATATAGGAACCACTCTGCTCAACATTCTGTGATTCTCTAAACCCCCTTTAGTAGTAGCTTATGTGTCCTCATCCTCGGTCCTGTGACAGGCTTAGCTTGCTGCTTTCTGAGCATAAGCCAGTGAAGTCTGAGTAGAAGGTGCGGTGGTAAGGAGGGAGGGGCATTTTTCTGGTAAGAATCCACAAGGGCAGCTAGGTGGCACAGTGGATAAAGCACCGGCCCTGGATTCAGGAGAACCTGAGTTCAAATCTGGCCTCAGACACTTGACACTTGACTAGCTGTGTGACCCTGGGCAAGTCACTTAACCCTCATTGCCCCTCCAAAAAAAAAAAAAACAAAAGGGGCAGCTAGGTGGCACAGTGGATAAGGCATTGGCCCTGGATTCAGGAGGACCTGAGTTCAAATCTGGCCTCAGATACTTGACACTTACTAGCTGTGTGACCCTGGGCAAGTCACTTAACCCCAATTGCCTCACCAAAAAAAAAAAAGAAAGAAAGAAAGAAAAATAAAACGTAAGGGAGCAGCTAGGTGGCACAGTGGATAAAGCACCAGCCCTGGATTCAGGAGTACCTGAGTTCAAATCTGGCCTCAGACACTTGACACTTACTAGCTGTGTGACCCTGGGCAAGTCACTTAACCCCCACTGCCTTGCAAAAATATTAAAAAAAGAAAAGAAAAAGAAAGCACAACAGGTGTTAAGTACCCACTATGGGCTAGTTACTGTGCTAGTCACTGGAGACACAAAGACAAAAACAGAACAGTGCTTGTCCTCAAGGAGCTTGCATTCTGCCAGGTAGCTATAACATATACACAGATAAATATAGTACAAGGTATATTGAGGGACACTAACTGGGGGAATCAGGCAAGATTTTACAGGGGAGAGAGCAGTACTTGGGTTAAGCCTAGAAGGAAGTCAAAGATTCTGAGAGATGGACAGACAGACAGAGAAAGAGATTGACAGAGAGAGAGAAAAGGAGAGAAGAGAAGAGTGGAGTGGACAGCAGGGTTAAGGGACAGCCTGTACATGCACACAGAAGGGGAGAAAAGTCAATCTGCCAGACAGATAACCAGTTAGACTGTACAGTGGAACTTTGACTCACTACTCTTCACTGGTCCAAGAGCAGTGATTTAAAACATTATGATGTGCAGGGGGAATGTGTTGGAGAGCTCTGCCCATTCCCCAGTAGCCCCACATTTTCCTTCTTCTGAGGCATTTTTTTGCTATGTGATTTATTATGAACAAACAGCTCCTTTTTTAAAAAGCACCTAATCCAACTCTCTATATAGTCTTCAGCTTCCTTTCCAGTGTTTATTTATTTATTTATTTATGTATTTATTTGCAGGGCAATGGGGGTTAAGTGACTTGCCCAGGGTCACACAGCTAGTATGTGTCAAGTGTCTGAGGCCGGATTTGAACTCAGGTACTCCTGAATCCAGGGCCGGTGCTTTACCACTGTGCCACCTAGCCACCCCCTCCTTTCCAGTGTTTATTAATGGACATGCCTGTTCTAACATTCCATGTTCTAAGCTTCCTTCTTTCTGTGTTTTTAAGATTTCTTCCAGCTCTGACATTCTGTGTTCTAAAACAGTAGTGTCAAACTCAAATAGAAATGGATTCTGTATCCATTGATTTAGAAAACCACAACTTCACATTATCTATGTTGGTTTGTATTTTTATTAATTTTGTTAAACATTTCCCAATTACATTTTTTCTTATATTTTAATTTTTTTGTATTGAATAGAATTTTATTTCCAATTACTTTTTTTTTTTTTTGGTGAAGCAATTGGGGTTAAGTGACTTGCCCAAGGTCACACAGCTAGTACGTGTCAAGTGTCTGAGGTCGGATTTGAACTCAGGTCCTCCTGACTCCAGGGCCGGTGCTCTATCCACTGGGCAACCTAGCTGCCTTGATGTTCTATTTTCTAAGGGCTCTGCTAGTCCCAGTCTTCTCTGATTCTGTGTTAGACATCGCTACTCTAAAAGTGGTTGTTTGTTTCTCTTCCCTTTTAGTGGTTGTGTTCATCAGAGTCAATCCGATTTCACTTTTGTGACTGGGAATCTGCTCGGTAAATTGTTCTCTACCCAAACCCGAGGGAAGCTGGACCCATACAAGGGTCAGGAGATCATGGTCCAGGCCATGCTGGCATTCCTACAGAAACATCTTGGTAAGGGAGCAGTCAAGGGGCTGCAGGAGGACTGGGGAGGAGCTTTTTGGAAGAGAGCCAGAAAAGGGAAGAAGCAAGGCCTTGCATTTCCCTGTAGAGGCTGATTTATGTTGAATGGACTGGGAGCTTAGAGATTTGCTGGGGTGGAGCGGGGAAGGAAAATGTGATTAGGGAGGAGTGGAATGAAATGTCTCATAGAATGTGGAACTAAAAGTTGGGCTGCCTAGGTTTAAGTCTCAGCCCTGTCACCGACATGCTGTGTGACACTGGGCACGTTACTTAACTACCCTGGGCCTCCCTCAGTGTCTCACCATGGTAGGGAGGTCACCCTGAGTTCCTCAAGGCTCTTCCAGTGGAGCAGAAGCTTCATCAGGTCCCACCAGGTTAGAAAGGCCTAGGTCATGTGCTTCTGTCCCCTGAAGACCAGCTTAGCTCAGGGCAGAGGCTAATTTATCACCAATAGGTTGCTTAACCTGACTAATCTGGAAATGTTTCGCATGACTACACATGTATAATTTATATTGAATTGCTTGAGTTCTTTTTTTGTTTGTTTGTTTTTTTAGTGAGGCAATTGGGGTTAAGTGACTTGCCCAGGGTCACACAGCTAGTAAGTGTTAAGTGTCTGAGGCCGGATTTGAACTCAGGTACTCCTGACTCCAGGGCCGGTGCTCTATCCACTGCGCCATCTAGCTGCCCCAAATTGCTTGAGTTCTTAAGGTGGGGTGGAGAGGGAGGGAGGAAAAGAATTTAGAACACAGAGTTCTAAAAATCGATGTTAAAATTTGTTTATACATATAAGGTGGGGAAAAAATAAAATTCTAAAGGGAAAAAAAAAAAAAAGAAAGCATCCCCTTAAAAAAAAATAGATTGCTGACCAGGAAATGAATGTTTTTGGCCACAGTATCTTATGAAGCTTTTGGATAAGGCATTGTGGGGTAGGGGTGCAACTTGTGTTGGTAGGAGAACCCAAGTCAAGGAAATTGTGGATCTTTTTTTTTTCTTTTCAAATATTTTTACTGATAAATCATTTCAATTCTTTTTTGGGGGAGGTGGGAGCAGTTGGGGTTAAGTGACTTGCCCAGAGTCCCACAGCTAGTCTGAAGCCAGATTTTTTTTTTTTCCCTGAAGCCAGATTTGAACTCAGGTGCACTTGATTTCAGGGTCGGTGTTCTATCCACCGGAGCATCTAGCTATCCTATCCTTTCATTTCTAACATATACACATGGGGGCAGCTAGGTGGTGCAGTGGATAAAGCACCAGCCCTGGATTGAGGAGGACCTGAGTTCAAATCCGGCCTCAGATAGTTGATGCTTACTAGCTGTGTGACCCTGGGAAAGTCACTTAACCCTCATTGCCCCACAAAACAAAACAAACAAAAACAAAAAAACACATCTCACACACACACACAAACACACAAATAGACCCTCTACCTTGTAACAAAGTAGAGTCACACAAAAGCCACACATTGGCCACCTCTAAAAACGTATGCCTCATTCTGCACCTGTGGTCCACCACCTCTCTGCCAAGAGCTTCACCAGTGACCAGAGCTCTGGCATCCTTTCTATGTCCTTTTTCCTTACATTATTGTGGTCCTTGTTCATCCCTCTCTGCATCGGTTCATGCCTGAGTTCCTAAAGTTCTCCAAATTCCTGGTTTTCATTGTTTCTCATGGCACAGCGATAGGCTCTTTCTTCATATATTGTCACTTGTTCAGCCATTTCCTAAGCCATGGGCACTTACTTTCCTCCTGGTTCTTTTCCATAAATGTTTTGGTATATGTGGGACCTTCCCTCTGGCTTTGACCTCATTGGGTTATGTTCCTAGTAGAAGCATCAGCTGGGTCAGAGGGTTTACGTGGTTTGGTGACTTGTTTTATCTAATTGAAATTATGCCCCTATGGAAGAAAAAGTGAAGTTCGCTTATTGTGAATGAGAGAAGTAGGCTCAGACAGTGTGGCCCGTGGGGCAGGGACCTTCTCCCTCAGGCTTCATGCCCCACTGAACTCCAGGACCTCCATTCATGAAGATGCCCTCCTCACTTGGGCACTTGGTGGCATTTGGTAATTGAGTTTGTTTCTCTGTCTTATTGTCCTCCAGGTTAGTCCTGAGGGCATTGAACTTGTCTCCCACCCCTCAGCCTCAGAGCTCCCTAAGAGCAGGGGCTGCCTTCTCCATTAGTCGAAGAGATCCCAAGGATTGGCCAGGAGAGTCTGCTTCCAGAGAAGTAAAGGTCTCACCTCCTTTCTTTGTAGCACCCAACCACAGATCCCCATTCACTGGGGCTCTTAGCCAGTGCCACTGATTCACCAGCATCCCAACTTAATTGCTTTTTCTTCCAACAATGGTTTGGTGTTGCTGACCCATGCCCACTCCTGGCCCCAGTGGTGTAAGAGCAGGTACACTGGTCTGCGAGTCTAAAGACCTGGGTTCTGGTCTTGGTTCTGCCACTAGCTGTGTGACCCTGAGCTGATCAGTTTTGTCTGTTTGGGCCTCAGTTTTTTCATCTCTGAATTGGGGGTAACAATACTTACATTCCAGTGTGTCCACCAGTCTTCACAGGGTTGTTATAAGGAAAGTACTTTCTTTTTTTTCTTTCTTTCTTTTTTTTTTTAGTGAGGCAATTGGGGTTAAGTGACCTGCCCAGGGTCACACAGCTAGTAAGTGTTAAGTGTCTGAGGCCGGATTTGAACTCAGGTCCTCCTGACTCCAGGGCTGGTGCTCTATCCACTGCGCCACCTAGCTGCCCCAGGAAAGTACTTTCTAAACCCTGAAGCACTATGTAAATGTGAATAATAGTCATCTATTGTTTATATAATTATGTTGATCATATTTATGATCTATGAATAAAGTATCATTATTTACATAACAATATAATATACAATAACACTGTTATAATTTATTCTTATTAGCATCTTCTTTGGCCTTCAAGCAAAGAAGAGGCCTCCTTGCCTTGCACTAATATATGAACCCTCTCCTTCCTTTAACAACCTACTACAAGAGTTCAGTTAGGCCAAAAGGCTGAATGTGAGATGAGGCCCAAAAGCTCGGGCCTAGCCAGGTTTTCTCTCTTTTCCTCTTTGTTTATCCACGTTCTTTTCATTGCTGCTTCCTGTTGGCTCCTTCCTTTCCCCAGTAAAACCATCCCTTGTAACAAGGCATAGGTCTGCCAAGCAATTCACCGTATCGCATGTTCAGAGAACATGTCAAGTTCTTTGCAGCCCTTAAAAGCCTACAAAAAGTGTTAGCTTTTCTTCTCGGGCCACTCGGGCCTCGTGATCTTTCTGCAGCTGCATCGGACCCCTCCGTGAGGAGAAGGCTGCAGTCGTTGGTAGGATTCTGCAGGTTACCACAAACTGCCTGAAACCCTTCGAGGTCAGTCAGTGGTCAACATACATCTGCTAAGCATCTCCTCCATGACACTTGTCATGTTTCACACCGCTTGGGGAGGGGCCTCCACTCTCTCCCACAGTGCAGCAGACATTTACCAAGTATCTGCTGTGGGCAGAGCCCTGACTAGGCCGTGGGGGGTGGGGAGTGGGGATACCGAGTTGGGTAAAGTAGAGCTCTTCCTTTCATGGAATGTAGCAGAGAGATAAGACAGATCCTTTCAGTGTGAACAGTACAGCAGGTGAGGTGAAAGGGAAGCAGGATGTGGGCAGCCTGGGTCTGAGTTCAAATCCCAGCTCTGCCACTTACCTGTGTGACCCTGAGTGAGTCACCTGATGCCCTGGGCCTTGGTCTCATCTATAAAGTGAAAAGGCTGAACAAAACAATCTCTTAAGCTCCCTTCCAACTCTGTGTCTGTGAGCCCATGGCCCTGTAAAAGGCTGCTGCTGACAGTGGAGAGCAGGGACTTTTCCATGAAGGAAATGCCTGGCCTCAGGGATCTTTGAGTTGCTAGGGGAGACATGACACACACAAAAGGCATGGTACAAGCTAGGACAGGGTAAGGGTGGGACACAGACAATTCTTTGTTTTGTTTTTTTGTTCTTTGTTTCTTGGTGAGGCGATTGGGGTTAAGTGACTTTCCCAGGGTCACACAGCTAGTAAGTGTTAAGTGTCTGAGGCCGGATTTGAACTCAGGTCCTCCTGACTCCAGGGCCAGTGCTCTATCCACTGTGCCACCTAGCTGCCCCGACAATTCTTTGTTGGGTGTGAAGAATGTCATTTCATACTGGGAAGAGCTGGTTGTGGGGCAGGGCGCTCAGGAGGGGGGTCGTTACGGGAAGCTTCCTTAGAAGTAGGCCTTGCAGTAGGATTTGACAGGTGGAGATGGGGAGAGGGCAGAGAGGGAGGAGAGGGCATTCCAGGTATAGGGAATGATGGGTGAGACAAGAAAAGCTGGGTATGGTAAGCACTTCAGTTAAACTGCAATGTTGAGTATAGATAAGACTGTTGAGCTGAGCTGGAGTGGGGGCAGATTGGGGGAGGGGACCTGGTCCTTGCCATTGGTGAACATACCCCATTCCTCTGAGCCCCTTACAATGACTCGTCATTATCACCTCTCCCAGCCCGATCTTTGTTCCCTTCTCATCCCACAGAGCTGAAGGAAGATTACAATCAGTGGGACAGCCTCATCGAAGGTGTTGGACCATCTGTGGCCCCTGGGGCCCCACAACATCTGAGCAGTCTCTAAAGACATTGGCCATCTGGTGACCGGTGACTTGAGCCAAATTTCTCTTTCCGTTTGGGTGGGGTTGACCCAAATTGCCAAATTCGTGGGGCGTCCATGGTCTCTTGTTGGAAAACTTCCAACAGGGCAGTTCTGGACAAGAGTAAGCAATCATGCTGCTGATTGAAGGAATTGAGCACTTTGATTTTTGACTTGCTGATTTGAAACTCACACTTAGAACCTGGAGATCCCTCAGAACCAGACAGTGGGCAGATGTGAAATTCTGGAGCCTTTTACCCTGAGGGCACATGGAACAGCTGGGTGGGCCAGGCACCTGGGGCCCCTCCACCTCTGTAAGGAAAGGTGTGACTTCAGGGCAGGACAGAGCCCTCACATCTGGAGAGGACTTGGAAGAAAATCCAGAGGTTGTCTCATCCGTCCTTCTACCCCATGCAAGAATTCCTGATATGCAGCTCCCTAAATGCTGCTCGAATGCTTCCCAAAGCAACTGTGCCATTTTTAGGCAGCTCTCGTTTTCTTAAATGGAAATGTTCCTTTTTCTGACTTCCTTCCATTCATCCTAGTTCTCTCCTCTGGAGTCACCAGAGTGGGTATAATCCTCCTCATTCTGTGGGTCTCCACCAGAACTTGCTTTAGGCTAGTTGGTTGAGACACTATACACAGAGGCCTCTGAAAGTCCCTGCTTATTCTCCTTCCGTGTTGCCTGGGCCCCAAGAAAGCTTACTGGGGAGCACAGTCACTGGCTAAATCTGACACTGTTTCATGTATTTGAGAACACTGTTTTCTCCAACCACAGACAACATTGCTCAAGTGCCCTGAGGGACTTTGAGGGGCTGACTAGTCCATTCTCTTTGTCTTTGGAAAAGACTGTCCTAATCCATGAGCCTCAGACTGGGCTCTGTCCTGTTTTTAATACCCAAGGGAAGGAAACTGGTCACTTTCACAGGGACTTTTGTCCCTCCTCCTTAACCCCTCAGATTCCACCTCAGACACTTCCTAGCCGTGGGACACCGAGCAAGCCACTTTGCTCTTTCTGCTTTACTTTATCATCTGTAAAGTGAGGGTGTTGGCCTCAATGACCTCTAAGATCCCTTTCAGTTCTAAGTCTTTGATCTGTGACCTTATTCCTCTCCAACGACATTTGATGAGATCAGAGCACTTTCATTTCTGTACTGTGAGTTCCAGAAGGGGCTAGATCACACCATATACTAAATCTGCACAATGGTGAGCCCGGTGCTGGGCACACAGTTGCTTGAAAATACTTAATGAATGGACCCTGGGCCACACTGTTTCAGGTGGGGAGGCACACAGAGAAAGGAACTGAAGCCTGGGGGGTTTGGTGTTTCAGTGCTCTTGGGTTTCTCCAGGGCTTTGTTAATAATAATCTCAGCTCAGGAGGAGGGTGAGCCCAGGACAAGAACAATAGTCTTATTAAGCATCTCCTTGTGCCAGCCACTGGTAACAGAGGCCAGTTGGTTCACTTGACTCTCTGGAAGAGGCTGGGCAGCAACCTGCATTTTCGTTAGATTTGGGGGGGTGGGGCCTGGACCTTGCTGGAATAGGTCATGATTGACGTTGAGGTGCCATCTTGCCCAAAAGTACCTTAGGTCTCTGAAGGCTATGGAATAACTTATAAGCACAGACTCCATTTTTTCTACTGTGATCTGTCCCATGCTTTGGTGTTTGGGAAATCATGCTAAGATGAAGACTCATGTATCTGCCAAATGATATATATTGTAATATTCTCTTTGAAATCTGCATTAAACCAAGATGGAAAGCCATCTGGACCTGGTTTTACCTTCTGTCTGCTTTTCTTCTCTTCCATCCTCCAGCACAAGAGGCAAGAGTCCTCCCTACCCCCCACTCCATGGACCTGATTTGAAGCTATATTTACCTCATCAGTCTGAGCCCTGTACCCACCCAAAAGGGGACAGAGGTGAGGTGAGGACTGTTTCTAAGACAAAGGCAGAACCCCACCTCTGAGCCTCTCCACCCATGTTGTGGGAACTGTGTGTGGGTGCTCTGAGCATTACAGATCTCCCTCCATGGGTCCCTTGATTTTAGGAATGCTGCGGCAGAAAGGGTCTGGCTCCTCTGGGGTTGAGGGGTGTGGGGAGTGGGAGCCAAAGCCCCAGAGAAGCAGCCTTGTTTGAGGGACTTCCAGTGATCCAACGGGAGATAGCCTTTTCAGATCGAGACCCCCTCAGGAGCCAAGCCCCGAGATGCAAAAGAAGCAGACACTCAGGAAACAGGTTCTCCAAGGAATTCTGGGAGATTTCTTCTGACGGAGACATTGTGTGTGAAACCCAGCCCAGCCCTTGAAGTGCCTGGTTGTAGTGCTTGGATCAGAGCTCTCTCTGAGGGTTGGTGGGGACAGAGGTGCCTGGGTCAGGAAGTACCTTGTGATGAAGGACATGTGGTCACTGGCCCCCCTCTCCAGTTCTTGTGATAGGGAACATGATACAGTAAAAGATTTGGATTCAGATCCCAGCTCCACCACTTCCTAGCTGTATGACCCTTGCCAGCCACTTGCCTGCGCTAGGCCTTAGTTTTCCTGTCTGTAAAATGGAAATAAGAATATTCATGCTTTCTATCTCATAGTTCATGAGGTGCCTTGTAAACCTTAAAGCACTGCAGAAATGTGCATTTTAATTATAAATGGTGAAGAGCTATTATTGAAAGGGTTAAGATGGGGAGCAGGACAACTGGAAACCTAATTCACCTCCTTTCATCAGCAAGCATATATGCCCTTAGTGCCATAGTAACACCTCACTTGCCCAGCATTGTTAGGAAACGAACTGCAGGGAGGAAAAGAATGAATTTTCCACATAACTGGATTTTTTAAAAATTTAAATCATTTTTTTGTGGAAACCTTTTTTTTGGGGGGGAGCAATGGGGGTTAAGTGACTTGCCCAGGGTCACACAGCTAGTAAGTATCAAGTGTCTGTGGAAACCTTTTTACAATGTTTATTACATGTTGTTGTCTCCTTTAGATAGAAGATAGCACTTCTCCCCTAACAGGAGGTTGCAGCTACTTCCTCCCTTAGTAGATGTGGCCCAAAAAGGGGATTCCCTGGAGGGGGTGGGGCAGCAGGAAGCCTCTCCACACTTAGGCTGGGCCTACACTGGAAACCTTTCTAGCATGGTGGGATCTCCCAAGGCCTCATCCCCATTGATGCAACCTCCATGTTTTGATGAGTGAGGCATTAGTTGGGAAAATAGAGTGGGGGCTTACTGAACATATTAACTTTTTTTTTTTAATGACTCAGGGATCTAGGTTATGCTACTCAAATAGTGATGTGGGCCCCCCCCCCCAAGAGATAGAATGGAATATTTGGCCCTATCCTCAGTGAGCCTGGGCAGCATCTCCTTTTAATTAATTTTTTTTTTTGGTGGGGCAATGAGGGTTAAGTGACTTGCCCAGGGTCACACAGCTAGCAAGTGTCAAGTGTCAGACTGGATTTGAACTCAGGTCCTCCTGAATTCAGGGTCGGTGCTTTATCCACTGCTCCACCCGGCTGCCCCCCAGCATCTCCTTTTTGACATTTGTCATGAGTCACTTGGCTCTCATTATACTCTGTACTGCTGATTCTCCCCACTAACCTTCTGTGTGTGTGGTTCCCAGCAGCCTCCCCACTCAGTTTTGCTCAGCTGCTGAGGGGTAGGAAATCCAAAACAATGAGGTGGAGTGGGAAGCATCCTCTGTGGGGAAGCTGGGGGCTCTGGCTGGAGTCCCAGCAGAGCTACTGATTACCTGTGTGAACTCCAGGGGATCCCTTCACTTCTTGGCCTCTTGAGCTCTAAGTGCCCTTCTAGTTCCAGATCATATGCTTTTTCTTAGATTCCGTGAGATGAGTTCAGGTGAAGCTGATGGTGGAGGCCCTTTAGATTTAGAAGGGACTGTCAGAGTCATCTGTTCCCTGACTTACTGTCAGAGTCATCTGTTCCCTGACTTTACAGATGAAGGCCAGAGAGGTTGTGATTAGATCTGAGTTATCCAAGTTAATTGGCCACTAGGTGGTGCAGTGGATAGAGTGCCAGTCCTAGAGTCAAGAGGACCTGGGTTCTCATGTGGCCTCAAACACTAGCAGTATGAGCCAGTCGTTTGACCAAGGAACTTTATTTAACCCTGTTTGTCTCAGTTTCCTCAACTGTAAAATGGGTTGGGGAAGGAAATGGAAACTAGGACAGTATCTTTGCCAAGAAAACCCCAAATGGGGTCAGGAAGAGTCGGACACAACATCAACAAAAACAAACAAACAAAAACAGGTAATAAGTGTATGAGCTAGAACTCCAGTCCAGATCTTCTGACTTATGTTCTTGCCACACTATACTATGCTCCTCCTACCCTTCCCAAAACACACACACACAAAAAACCACGCACACACAAAGCTCAGAACAACAGCCCATCTCCCTGACTAAACCAGCCAGGCCAGCCAATGCCCTGGGTGCCCGTTTTTTATCTTTACAAACGAAAGAACAAATGGCTTTGTAAATGAAGGAATACCTGGCCAACCCTTTGCAGGGCAGCTACTGGGTCAGCAGTGAGGGTGGGATTGGTTGAACTCTCTCCACATTCCCCGGTCCCTCCTTTGACCTGTAGCAGATGAGAACAAAAGAGGAAGTGGGTGACCGGTTTTAAGGTATGCTCTGTAGTCTGGGTTTGAAGGTGCAGCCTGAGGTTGTAGTGATACAACCTCTCTAATATCAGTGTCTAGATTAGTCTTAACACCAAGAGGCTCCGCCCCCTCCCACCCAATAAACAAATGAAATCTGATGTGATTTTAGGCTGCATTAATAGAATGCTAGTGTACCGGAGGCCAGATCTTCCAGGAGTTGGCAGAAAGACCACAGGCCTTAGAGTCATAAGGTCTGGCTTCAGGCTTCCAGGATGAGCCCTACTTTCCTCATTTGTACAGAGGGGATAATCTCCCTTGGACTGCTGACCTCCCGGCATGGTGGTGAGGAGAGCGCTTTGTCACCCATCCAGAACCGAGAGATGTGAGCTGCTAAACAAAGAACCCGGAGCTGTTGAGCGTTAGTATTCACAAGCTGCATGTCACATTTTAGGCTTGACACCCATTTGGAAAAAAAAAGTCTTTGTGGGGCAGGGAAAAGGCTGGATTTGGAGTCAGGACCTGGGTTCAAATTCTGCCTGTGCTCTTTATTCTACTATAAGGAGAGTTGTTTTTCAGAGACTGGTTGATCTAAATGGCTTTTGAGGTCCCTTCTAATGCTGAAATCATGGCTGGGGGGGATGATTCTGTGAAAGAAGTGAGGATTTAGAGTCTTGAGTTTAAATATTGCCTCTACTATCTACTTCTTTTTGGGTGGGGAGGCAGGGCAATGAGGGTTAAGTGACTTGCCCAGGGTCACACAGCTAGTAAGTGTCAAGTGTCTGAGGCCAGATTTGAACTCAGGTCCTCCTGAATCCAGGGCCGGTGCTTTATCCACTGTGCCACCTAGCTGCCCCCTACTATCTACTTCTTAGGGGAATCACTTAACCTCTCTGGGCCTCAGCTTCTTTGTCTGCAAAGAAGGAGACCAGCCTAAATAACTTCCAAGGCTCTTTCTAGATTCAAATTCAGACCCTTTAACAAAAAGTGTGACTGGAACTGAAAGCAGGAGATCCAAGTGGAATCAGGAGGTCAGGTCCAGGTGTCCAGTCCTGGGGATCCAGGTGAAACAATACATGCCCAAACCCTGTGTAAACAGAAAGTGATTCCTATTTGGAAGGTGTCAGTACCCTGATTGTGTCACATACTCCAAGCCCCACCCACATCTGCCTCCATCTGACATCATCCAACAGAGGCAAGCTCCAGGTCCCTGAGGAAACCCGGTCGTCGCCAGTTCCCTACCCGCCGGCGCCCTCCCCCCCCCCCCCATCCCCAACAGGGGCTTAGAGAACACGGCTGTAATTCCTGCTGGTTCTATAAGGGACCCTTCGGATGATGAAAGATCGGGAAAGTAAAACCCCAGTGCATTCTGGGTTTACAGCCTGGAAGGATTTTAAAGGTCACCTAGTTCAAGGTCTTCATCTTATGGTTGAGGGAAACTAATCCCTAGGGAGGTTAAGCAACTTGCCCATACCTGAAACAGACTCCTCCCTACTTTGTACCCTATGAGGAGAAACCTACTTTGTCTCCAAGATCTACCCTCTTATTTTCCCATAGCTCCAAGTGTCAGGAAAGGCAAAAGGGAGGAGGACCCTGGAGGGTTACGGGATCAGAGAAGTGCCAAGGCAGAAGTGAGCATAACCTATTCAGGAAAAAGTCATCAGGCAGTCAGGCAGTAGGTAAATAATGCCACTTCCTCAAAACAGTCCCCCCCAAATCGACCCTTGTGAGGTCCTTGATATATGGGTCACAAACAGATCTGGGCATACTGGACCGGCCAGGCTTCCCACTCAGCCAGACTTTCCTCTTCTTCTATGACCCAGCCTACCTGCCACCCTTTCCCACAGAGTCCCTGCTCCTCAGACCAGAACCTGCTTCCTCTAGGACTAGAGGGGGTCATTCTTCCTCTCTGTGTTTGTCCATGAGGTTCCCCTTTAATCCCCCAACACCCCAACCAAGCTCCCTACTGACTCCTTAGATATGGACCATCCAGAGTTGGTGGCATGCCCCTCTAGTTGCCTATGCCCTCTCCCCAGCTCAGGACAAAGCTGCACCTAACTTTTCAGTGCTGATTGATAAAAATTGATAAAATAATAAAAATTAATAAAAATGGATAAAAAATAATTCAGGACTGATGATAAAAATACGATTTCCAGACCTGTGACTAGTGTGGATGTTCGCTCTACCCACACAAATCACAACCCCTCTACAACTTGGCAGATGCTATTTTGAGAGTTGCTATAGTTAAAAAATAAAAATAAAAATTCGATTAACCTAGTGATGTACCTGTCTGAACCTAGGCTGGTCCTCATAAGACAGATATACCGCAGTCTGTCCTGGGCTTGCACTGACTGGGGAGAGTCTGCCCAAGTATATCCTCCATAGATAGAGCCTTCAAGACGACTCGGTCATTCCAGGTCATGATGAAGCATCGGAATCATCCTGGTGGAAGAATAAAAATAGCATACCAGTGGGATATTCTTTTAAAGGCTCGAAATTTGCTTCATGGCTGCTCACGTGCCTTTCCTGGAGGTTATCAAAGGAGTTTCTTCTTCCCTACCTGATAAATGGAGAAATAAAGGCCCAGAAAGGATAAGGGACTTATCCAAGGTCTTATGTGCTCAATCAAATAAGATCTCAGAGTGGAAAGGGACCCCAGATGTCATGCAGTCCAACTGGAAATTAAGCAGAATTCCCCTTAGGACATCCAGCTTCCACTCAAAGTGACAGGGAGCTCACTACCTACCAAGGCTACCCATTTCTACTTTTGGCCCAATTTGATGATTAGAAAGTTTTCCCTTATGTTGAACTACAATCTGCCTCACTGCCGCTCCCCGCCCCCCAAATGCTCCCATGTCTGTCCTCTGGGGCCCGAGCAAAACAAATCCAATCTCTCTTCCACAAAACAGACTCAAATACTCCTAGACAGCTTCTTTCGTTACCCTTCTGCCATGACTAAAGCCTTTCCCCTCTGGGTTCAACATCTTCCTAGTCTTCAGCTCTTCACCTGATCAGCTTAATGGTATGATCTGCAGTTCCAACACTCTTCTTTCTTTCTTTCTCTCTTTCTCTCTTTCTTTCTTTCTTGTAAGGCAATTGGGGTTAAGTGACTTGTCCAGGGTCACACAGCTAGTAAGTGTCAAGTGTCTGAGGCTGGATTTGAACTCAGGTCCTCCTGAATCCAGGGCTGGTGCTCTATCCACTGTGCTACCTAGCTGCCCCAAAATGTATTCATGATCCACTTTTTTTTTCTTTTTTTTTAGCAAAGGAACATACTCAGATATTTTTATTTTATTTTATTTTTGAGGCAATTGGGGTTAAGTGACTTGCCCAGGGTCACACAGCTAGTAAGTGTCAAGTGTCTGAGGTCAGATTTGAACTCAGGTCCTCCTGAATCCAGGGCCGGTGCTCTATCCACTGTGCCACCTAACTGCCCCAGTTCCGACACTCTTCACCACCACACACACCCCTCCCCCATATCGTGGTTATAAAATGGTGGGGTCGGGGGAGTGTGCCTCCCCCAGTCACTAAGGAAGCCTGGGTTCTGAGGCCAGTGGCTCCCCTCTCCTCCCCATCCCCCTTCCTTATGGGCTGAAAGCAGCTCCAGGGTACTTGTTTGGTCTAGGTGGGGCTGACGAGCAAAAGAAAAGGAAGCTTGGCCTCCTTCCTCCAGTTGAGACGGGCAGGAGGTTGGATGGAATAACTGGCAGCCAGCTTTCACCCCCCCAACCCCCCCCCCTTCCGGCCTTGCAGTTCACAAGGGAGGGGACAGAAAAAGAATGGGTGGAAGTCTCTGTCTCAGGCCCTGGGCCTGTGATCCTGACCCCTTTAGGTAACCTCAAAGGGGAGAATGCCCAGTGAACCCCAGCCCTAAGGACAAACAGAGATGACAGCAGCAGATAAGACGGCAGTCAGTAAACCCTTTGGAAGACCTGCCTCCAACAGGCAGAGCCCTGTCTCTGGAGCAGAAATTAGGAGGAATGATTGTGGGCTCTGGATATTTAGAGCCTTAAAGATCCTCTAGACCAATCCCCTCACTTTAAAGCTGAAAAGGAGGGGAGAAGGTATTAGGTTACAAAGTACTTCACATGTACTTCCTGACTGGCCCTCTCAGCAACCCCACGAGGTGGGTGGAATAAGTAGCTGCTAGAGCTGCAGAGAGAAGTGACTACGGGGGCAGCTAGGTGGCGCAGTGGATAGAGCACCAGCCCTGGAGTCAGGAGGACCTGAGTTCAATTCCAGCCTCAGACACTTGACACTTACTAGCTGTGTGACCCTGGGCAAGTCATTTGACCCCAATTGCCTTACCAAAAATTAAAAAAAAAAAAAGAAGTGACTACGAAGTCGAAGAGCTGGTAAGTGGAAGGGCTGGATTAGAACCCAAGGCTTCTCCTTCTGGACCCAATGCCTTTTCTACTGCCTCAGTGATCATAGTCAACCGATATATGGCCCCTTTATGATACCTAATGATTTTTCATGCATTATTCCATTTAATCTTCCCAACAACTTGAGAAGTTAAGAGGATCATTAGTATTATCATTAATCTTACTTTGTTGATGAGAAAAGTGCTGCTCAGTGAAGTTAATAACAATAGCTAACATTTACATAGCACCTACTATGTGCCAGGTAGCAAGCTAAGTGTTTTACATTTATTATCTCATTTGTTCCTCGAAATGCCCCACAGGTGCTTTGCTATTATTATCCCCTTTTATAGATGAAAGCAAACAGAGGTTAAGTGACTTGCCCAGGGTCACACAGTTAAGCGTCTGAGGCTGGTGTAACAATTGGAATGATGCCACCTGCTGGAGACTTACTGTAGAAAAGCACTGGATTTGAAGTCAAATCTTCCTGACTCCAGAGCCAACACGCTATCTACTGAACCACCTTGATGCTCTATGACTTGGCAAAGGGCACATGGGTAGTGTAGCTGAACCAGGACTTGGATCCAGGTCTTCTCATTATCTTCTCATTCTAAGTCCAACATGCTTTCTACCAGTCTATCCAAATCTTACCCATCCTTCAAGGTCTGCTTCCTCCATGAAGTCTTCCTGGATAACATTCAAAGTGATCAAGGCACCTAACTGTGTTCAATGCTTTATGGTACAGCCTGTTTCCATTCCCTTACTCTTTCGTGTGTGTGTGTGTGTGTGTGTGTGTGTGTGTGTGTGTGTGTGTGTGTGTGTCTTGTCTCGACAACAAGACTGATCTGGCCAGGGATCTCGGGTCCACGTAGACTTTTTTTGTTTGTTTTACCTCTGGGAACCTCTTGTCTGATGAAAGAACCACAGCCCCAGCTCCCAGGGAACCCTTGATCTATGAGAGATGGAGTAGATATAGCCCCTGCCCTCAGGGAGTTTCCAATCTCATGGTACGCAGAGCTGTCAGAGAGCCCTCTGACATCTCTGTGGTCCATCATTTGTGTGGCTGCCAAAGTGACTTTCCTAAAGCCTGGGGTCTGACCCTGTCACTCATGAAGCTGTTTGGGATTTTAAAACCATTCCCAACTTGGCTCCCCTTCACATACTCTCCTGTCCAGCTTAAATGGGCACTTTTGCTGTTCCTCAAACCCAACACCCCCATCTCCCACCTCTGGATCTTTGCACCCAGTGCTCTCTTTTCTTCACTTCTGCCTTAGAACCCCTAGTTCCCTTGAAAGCTAGTCTCAAATACCACTTCCTACTTAAAACCTTTCCTGACACACCCTCCTGCCAGTGCCAGTGACTTTCACCTGCAAATCACCCAGTATTTGTTTTACAAATTTAAGGGGGCAGCTAGGTGGTGCAGTGGATAAAACACTGGCCCTAGATTCAGGGGGACCTGAGTTCAAATCCAACCTCAGACACGACACTTACTAGCTCTGTGACCCTGGGCAAGTCACTTAACCCTCACTGCCCCCCCCAAAAAGATAAAAGATAAAAAAAAGTCACTTAAGAGTTGTGATCTGCTCAGTGGAAAAAAATGCCTATGTGGGGAGCTGCATACATTAGAAAAATGCTTGTTCCTTCATACAATACAATTCAATCAACATTTATTCAATGCCTACTGTTTGCCAGGCAGAGTGCTGAGCTGGGGCTGTAAATAAGCAAAAGAAAGACAGCTCCTGCCTTCAAGGAGCTTATGATATAATGTGGCGCGGGGTGGGGGGGGGCAGAGAGACAGCACACAAAAGGAAGTTTAAAAGGTGGGAGAAGGTATCCAGAACCAGAACCAGGGTATGATGATGGTGGAGTTGGCCCCAGGCACTAGAACTGGCAGGAGATGGAGAATTGACTGGGCTTCTGAACCCTCTTTAGATGGAGGCTTTGGGAGGAAGCTCTGCCCCACCCCCCCAGCCCTTCAATCTGAGGGCATAAGCTACTGAGGGCAATGATGAAGTGTGAGTACCAGAGCTGATGCAGTCTCTATGGTGACAAGTTCTTGGTGATGAACTTTTCCTGGAAAAGCCTGATGCTGCTAGAGTCTAGCCAAGCCATGCAGATGTCACGGAATAGCAGAGCTGGAAGGCACCTACTAGATCCTCCAGTTCAGACCTCCCGTTTTACAGAGGAGAAAACTGAGGCCCAGCTTGGGAAGGTCAAAATGAGATAGTGGCAGGGCCCAGAATTGTATGGAGATAAAGCGTTTTGCATATATTTTGTATGTAGGGCATATATACACATATATATTTACACATGTATATGTATACACATTATATTCCCCCAATAGAAGGTAAGTTTCTCATGGGCATAGAGTCTGTTTCCTTTTTATCTTTGTATTCCTAGAGCTAGTACAGAATAGGCACTTAATAAATGCTGGATGATTGATTGGTCAATGTACAAAGTCCCAGCCGTGAGAGTCTTTGGCCTGGATTGCGTTGAGGATTAAAAGAAAGAATTCCCGTGTGAGTGGCAACAGCAGGTGGACAGTGTGAGATAGTCTTAGGGAAGGCTCCCTAAGGAGCCTAAAGAAAGTACATGTGGAGCAGTGTTTGGAAGAAGGCTAAGAGACCCAGCTTGTTAGAGAGAAGATGGGGGTTGGGGACTGCATCCTCAACAGGGTGGAACAATGGGGATGCAGGGAATGAGACATGGGCAAAACGAGGCATGGAGGTGGGAAGGAGACCTAGTCTGTCTGGTAGGAAGCTGAGTCAGAGCTAGAGAGTAACCAACCGGATGGGGGAGGTAATTAAGGAGATCTGAACCCACCACTGAGGATCACGATCAATTCAAGCAACAATTGTGTTTCTTTTTTTTTTTTTTGAATTTTTTTCTTGCAAAGACTTATATGAGCTGATGCAAAGTGAAATGTAATGTATACAAAATAACAGCAATTTTGTAACATGATCTGCTGTGAATGACTTAGTTATTTTCAGCAATACAATGATCTGAAACAACTCTGAAGGACTTATGAAATATGCAATCTACAGAGAAAGAACTGATAGTATCTGAATACAGATGGAAGCATAATTTTTTGTTAGTTCCTTTTTCTAAATTTTTTTGTCTGTTTTCTTTTACAACCTGACTAATGTGGAAATGTTTTGCATGACAACACATGTATAACTTATATTGAATTGCTTGAGTTCTTAAAAGGGGTCGGGGAGGGAGGGAAGAAGAGAATTTGGAACAAAGTTTTAAAAATCAATGTTAAGGGGCAGCTAGGTGGCGCAGTGGATAGAGCACTGGCCCTGGATTCAGGAGGACCTGAGTTCAAATCCAGCCTCAGACACTCAATACTAGCTGTGTGACCCTGGGCAAGTCACTTAGCCCCAATTGCCTCACCAAAAAAAAAAAATCAATGTTAAAATCTGTTTTTACATGCAATTTGGGAAAAATAAAATTCTAAATAAAAAGAAAATTTTTTTAAAAGAATGTAAAAAAAATTTACTTTTTGAGTTCCAAATTTTTCTCCCACCTTCCTTCCCTATTCCTTCCTGAGGCCAGCAAACAATCTGGTATAGGTTATACATTACAATCATGTTAAACATATTTCCACATTAGTCATGTCATGAGAGAAGAATCAGAACAAAAGGAAAAAATAACACAAGAAAGAATAAACAAGAACAATAACAAAAAAACAACAACAAAAGTGAAAATAGTATGCTTCAATCTGCATTCAGACTCCATAGTTCTTTTTTTGAATGTGGAAAACATTTTTGACCATAAGTCTTTTGGCATGGTCTTGGATCATTTTATTGCTGAGAAGAGTTAAGTCTATCACTTTTGATCAGACAATGTTGTTGATGCTGTGTACACTGTTCTCTTGGTTCTGCTCGTTTCACTCAGGTGGAAACTTATTGAGAGATAGGAGAAGGAACATTTGAATGGGGATCAGGAGACCTGGATTGTAAATCCTGGCTCAGCCACTCACTGTGCATTTTCCTTCTGGGGCCTCAGTTTCCTTATCTGCTTATGGGGAAAGCCAAGTATCTAATAAAGCAGAGCAAAAAAGAATATGAAAGACTTGGCTGCTCTGATCAAGACTATGATCCAAGACAGTTCCAGAGGACCCATGATGAAAGATGCTCTCTACCTCCAGAGAGAGAACTGATGAACTCTGAGTTCAGATTGATTCAGACTTTTTTACTGTCCTTATTTTTCTTGGGTTTTGTGTGTGTGTGTGTGTGTGTGTGTGTGTTTTCTTTTGCAACATGGCTAATATGGAATTATGTTTTGTATGATTTCACATGTGAAAAAAAAGAATGATCGGAATAGTATGGATCAAATATACTGTGGCAGGTAGTTAGCTCAGTGCATAGCAAGCTAGACCTGGAGTCAAGAAGTCCTGAGTTCAAATCCAGCCTCAGATACTTACTAGCTGTATGACTCTGAGCAAGTAAGTCACTTAACCTGTTTGCCTCAGTTTCCTCATCCATAGAATGGGAATAATAATAGCCCCTACCTTTCAGGGTTGTTGTAAAGATGAAATTAAATATTTGAAAAGCCTTTTGCAAGCCTTAAAGCATTATATAAATGCTAGTTAATATTATTATAAACATATAACTTGTCTTAGGTATTGAAAACTCATCACACAAACTGGCTCCAGGTTTATTCCTGTGTATGGACTATCTCCAGTTCAGCTACACAGGCCTTCTTAATGACCTTCACACACAGCACTCCATCTGTCTGCTGTCTCTGACCTTCTGAACTGGCTAGCTCCCATTCCTGGGATGTGCCCCCGGCTCATTGACTCTTGGAATCTCTAGGGGTTTTTTGCTTTGTCAGAGCTCAGCTTAAGCACTGGCCTTGGGCCTTTTCCAAAACAAATATACAAAAAGAAATCTAACTTGTCTTTATTTTATAGATATATGTGTAATGTGTGTTATAGTTTATAGCAATAATAATCGCTAACATTTCTATAGTGCTTCCTATGTGCCAGGTACTGTGCTAAACACTTCACGATTATCTCATTGGATCCTCACTACAACCCTGGGAGGTAGATACTGCTTCTATCCCCGTTTTACAGATGAAGAAACTAAGGTAAACAGAGGTTAAGTGACTTGCCAAGAGTAGTATCTGAGGCTGGATTAGAACTCAGGTCTTCCTGACTCTGGAGTCCCAGCACCAGCTAGTTGTCCCTACCTGTTGTCTCCTCTCAAGGAATGTAAACCCCTTAAAAGCCTTGCACGGTGCTTGACACATACTAAGCACTAGTGTTTGTTAATTGACCTGATAGAACAAAAAGTATTTAAATGCCTACTGTGTGCCAAATACTCTCCTAGATAGGCTCTAGGGATCCGGAAAAATGATAAGAGCTTACATTCCACTAGCAAATGGGGAATGGGAACAAAGTGCATGTACATAAGGAAATAGAAATATATACCAAATAATCTGGGGGAAAGAGAAAGGCCCCAGTGATGGCTCAGGAGGGGCCTCTGCAGCTGAGCCTTGAAGGATGCCAGGGGGGTTATCTAAAGGTGGAAGACAAAGCTGCTTCAGGAGGTCAATGAGGAGGCTAAGATCAAGCAGACAAAGAAGATAGCAGAGGATAATGGGAGACAATGTGGTATATAATCACTGAACATGGTTACTCTGCTGTTGACTCTATCCCCAAAGGACCCTCCCTTAGGCCGAGTGGTTCCTTTAGTAAAGTCTCAGTACATCACAGTGATAATGAATCACAGGTGATATCATACTACCTGTGGAATCCCTTTCCCTCTCTTGGCCTCAGTTTCCTTACCTGTAAAATGAGGGAAATGGGATGAAAGTGCTTTATAAAACACCTGAAAGCACTGCATAAATGTAAATTGTTATTACTTGTCTGGATCACCTCTAAGAGTCCCTACCAGTTCTAAAATTCTATGTTTTAAGATCTCTCCCAGTTCATACATTCTTTGTTCTAAGATCCCTCCAGGATCTGGCAACTCTTTGTTCTAAGGCCCCTTCCAATACCTAGATCCTATGATTCCATGATGATTTTGATGAAATTTAAATCAGTGAAATAAGAAAAATATAAATTTAAAAAATGTTTTTAAAGAGACTTCACATTTCTGTTTTATATGAGTTCAGTTTGAAATACGGTGCCTCGATTCCAAATACCTGCATTGGTTCAACATGCCTGATCTATTTTCATCTCTCCACTCGTTGCTTAAAATAAAAAGCCCATTGCTATTCCGTTCACGGCCATGTTTAAATCATAACTGGGAGAATACATTTTTCTCCCTCCAAGTGCTGGTTTTATCTTTAACAGACTCCACAGGCTCCCAGCCCACGCACCCCCCCCCCCCTCCCAGCAGTAGTCTGGGTCTGATCCCAAGGTAATGGACAGGCACGGAAGGTCCCAGAGCTTCCCCCTCCCAGGAAGGAGATCCCACTGGTCCTTGTCCCCCCCCTGCCCTCCCCAATTCACCAGCAAGCACGTGACAAGCTGCCGGAGCCGCCGTTTTGTCTCTCCCTGTAGTTCTCCCTTTCCCTCCGTATCTCATTTCTTCGGGAAAGGATGGAGGAAGGGGGTGGGGCTGATGCGTACTGGAGGGAGAATCAGATCTAGTAAGACCGATTTCCATCTCCACAAACGTCTGTGTTGAAAGCTCCTTCTGGCTTTGCATCTGCTCTGACTTTCTTTCTGGAAGGCTGAAAATCAGTAAGATAAAGAATTCAATCTACTCCCCTCCTCCCCCCAAGGAGTGGTCTGCTCAGAAATGAATGGACGAATGCATGGAGATGGCCCCGGCCCCCCAGCTCCAGGCTGTGCTTTTGCTCCGAGGCTCTTGCTTTGTTATCATCCCTCCTCTCCCACCTCTCACCCCGACTTCTCCCCATCTCCCTCCCTCGCAGGGAAGGGTCACAGTTATTATCATTTCACAAGCAACCAAACGGGCCCCAGAGGGCAGACTGACGGGCAGAGCCCAGATTAGGAGGTGGGGCCCTGCTCAGTCTCCAGACTGAGCCATCCCGCCATGCCTCATTATTTTCACCATGGTGGAGTTTTCCTTTCCTACTGTCACCTTAAGCAAAGCACTTCCCTTTCTCAGATCTCAGTTTCTTCCCAGATCTCTGAAGTCCCTTCTAAAGCTCTTGTACTGAGAATCCCCATTGCCTCAGACCTCACCTAAAGTAGAATGTAATAAGGCAGTGAGGAAGAGGTATTATCCCCATTCTACAAGGAGCTTGGGGGAAACTGAGGCCTAGAGGGGTTGGGGAGGTGAGAGGAAAGGAACAAGCATTTATATGCCACCTGCTATGTGCCAGGCATTCTGATAAGCATTTTACCCAGATGATCTCATTTGGTCCTCACAGCAGCCTGGCGAGGTAGACGCTATCCTCCCCAGTGTCACAGAGAGCCAGAAATATAAAGATTTCCATTGGGACTCCTCTAGCCCGAGACGTAGGAAGGTGGCACCATGTCTCTCCCTCAGGAGGATGGGAGCTTTGAAGTGAGTTAATTGTTTTCTTCTCAGCAGCGGAGACAGGGTTCAGTGAACTATCCCTACTTCTCCCCAGGGTACACCAGACTCTGGGAGTGAGTTTTTCCTCTGATTGGGTTATACCAACAGAAACTGGACCCGTGGTTTTGGCTTCCACCAGTCCCAATTACTGAAAGCACAATGGGTTCCCCTTGGGCCCAGACCCAAATGCCCTCAAGGATAGACTAACCCTGGCAAGAAACTCCCTCTGTATTTCTGACTTCTCCACAGGGTAGGCCCCCTGGAACATTGAACATTCAGCCAGTGTGGTTTTGCTTTAGTGACCTCTTAGGTCTTCCAATTCAACAAACATTTATTAAGGGGGAGGAGAGGGAGCAGAGACACAAAGGTGACAAGTAAGTACTAGTCCCTGGCCTCAAGTTGCTTACAGTTTAGTGTGTGTGTGTGTGTGTGTGTGTGTGTGTGTGTGTGAATAATATATTCAAGCATTTATTAAATGCCTATGATGTTCCGGGCACTGTGCTATGTGCTGGATACAGACAAAACAGCCTCTTCCTTCAAAGAGCTTAAATTCCATTTGGTTATAATGCGTTTGCAAATAACTCTGATACAAAATATTACATATGTATGCGAGAGCTGCTCGTAGTTCTCTCCAGTTTTCAAGAATACCCTATATCCTCTCATCTCAAGAGGTCTTCTTCCCTTGACCCAGTTTCCAAGTGGGAGGAAACTCCTCTCTGCCCATACCTCTTCTAAATCTTAATTGTCTTCTGCTGATGGGTGGGGTGGGAGAGAGAAAGGACTTTGAAGCTCTTGCCCCCCGGGTTAGCAAACCAGATGGGTGCAAGTAAGGGGTCCCTCTTAAGGTATCCAAACTGGCAAAGCACAGAGCTGAGAAGGCCTGGGAATTACTCTCCCCGCCAAGGACAGAGGCTACTGTAAGGGGACCACTCCACAATAGATCTCCCTTTGCCATCTGCTCTGGAAAATCTTGCTTGGAGCCTCGAACAGCAGCTGGAGAGTGTATAACGAGGGGGTGCGTTTGGAATGTGAATTGTCTTACGATTATAGAGCAAAATGGGCTGGGGTGGGGGGAGTTGGCTTGATTTTCCCCTTCCTTAGAAGGTAGCGTTTAGGGAGCCGATGGAGAGGTGTTTTGTTTTTTTTTGTTTTTCTCTTGGCTCAGGCCTCTCCTCTACTACTCCTGCACATTACCTCCTCCCCCACTCCAGCAGGACCAGTCTATTCCCTTATTTTAAGTAGGTAGGATCACGGTACTTGGAGCTGAAAGGACCATCTAGTCCAACCCTTTTATTTTACAAAGAGGGAAACTGAGACCCGGTGAGGTGAAGCGTCTTGCCCTGGGTCATTCATAGCAGGGCTGGGATTTGAACCCAGGTCCTCCAATTCCAAATCCCAGGGCTCTTTTGACTACAACACCCGTCTCCAACCTGGGTAGATCAGGCCCTTGCCCCAGTTACCATGGATACAGACAGGCAGCAGCTGCAAAAAAGGGGTGGGGGGAGTGGGGATAGAAGAAGCAGAAGCTTTCTCTCCTCTTCTTGGTCCTTAAGGTGGCAATGGCTGCTGGCAGGGCCCCTCTCCTAGAGTCTACTTGCCTTGGACTACGAGAACCACCCATTCCCCAGCCCTGTCAGAATGGCCAAGATCCCACCTTGGAGTGGAGGTGCTTAAAATGCAGCCACCGAAGGCCAGTTTGGCCCAGAGCTCTGTCTGGGCCCTTTCTCAGAGCAGACCCAGGCAGGGGCTGCATCAGGGAGCTGAGCAGCTTTGTCTAGTCTCTAGACACTCTGTTTCCAGGCTCCGGAGCCAACCTTCCATAAATGACAGGCTTTATTGTTCCTTCCGACGAAGGATCCTCTGCTGATATCGCCGGAGACCCTGCCTGACACACAGCCCCCCCCCAGAGCCCCCTCCTCCTCCCCAGAGCCGGAGCTGAAGCAGCCTTTCTGCTTCCATCCCTCCTTTGCATTCTGTCTCTCAATGGAAGGCGGTCTGGTGGCCCGGCATTCAGGTCGCTGCCTGGATCCTCTTTCTCATCAGAGCCTCAGAAAGGTGGAGCCGGCGTCTCCATTTCGTCGCCTTTGGTAAAATGAGAAATGGGGCCACTGCTGTTTTGGCTGGTTGAGTTCCTCTGCTTTGGGTGTGAGCAGAATGTCGTTACATAAGAAAACAGGAGGCTAGTATTAAGGTGAGAGCCGGAGAAAGACAGAAGAGAAGGCTGACACAGAACGTTAGTGCCCCTGGGATCTTTATGACATAAAATATTGGAGCCTAGAACGGTAGAACCGAACATGGGCTGTGATCATGATCGCAAAGAGGCTTTAGAAGAGAGAATGGAAGGAACCTTTGCAGCATAGAATTGTGGCACATAGGACGCCAGAATTATTAGATGCCATCTCATCCCATATCTTTGTTTTTAAAGAGGGGAAAACCAAGGCCCAGAGGGGGAAGTATCTTGCCCCAGGGCACACAGGAAATAAATAAAAAGGCCAGTGTCAGAGTATGGGCCCCCGATTCTCCCTCGGATGCTCTTTCAGCCCCTGCGAGATGACAGAGGCTGAAGCTTTTATTTTAGGAGGTTTTCTTTTAGCGTTCAGGTGAAAATTCTCAATCCTGATATAAGAAGAGCTGAGGGTAAACAGGCTGACTGTGGAACTGGGATTCAGAAATAGCTATCTAGTGGTTAACAACGGCCAGCGATAGCTACCCAGGATCAAACAATTAAATATAGAAACATTGTCAGGGGGATAGATGATTTGATTACGCACTGAGAGATTAAATGTTTGTTAGAGGGGAAAAATACATTCTGCCTGTCAGAAACGGAGAGGCTCGGGCTAGGAAAAGTGGTAGGCAGCATAGGGGGTTTTAGAGCTGAAAGGGGCGTTGGGACTCATCTGTAAAACGAGGGGCTAAAGGTTAAGTGATTTCTAAGGTCCATCCTCCTGTAAATCTGCGATCTATGACCCTTTCATTTCATAGCTAAGGAAACTGAGGCCTGGAGAGATTAATTAACACACTCAAGGTCATAGAGACAATAAAACAGTAAAGACCAGATTTACAATTTGAGTCTTCAGGCTCTAAATCCATTGTTCTTTCCAGGGTACCACATCGTGGGCTCCCTCTAATGAAGCCAACCTTGTTAGCTTCACTACTACTGTAGAAAGCAGAGGACAAAACCAAATAAATGAGGGTTGCCCTTTAAGAGGGATGCAGCTCTCAAATCTCTCCGTTTGACAAATCAGATTCCAAAGCATGGTGCAAGAGGTTTGGAATCCCAAAACCTAGGTTCGAATTCTGACTCTGTGATTCCCAAATCACAGAATCTCAGAGATGTTAAGGACTTCAAAGTCCTGAATAAGAAAAGGGAGCTCTCTTCTACTTATAAAAAAGGGGGGGTCATCTAGCCTTTGCTTGAAGACCACTTCAATGAGGGAAGAAGGCCCCCCTCACCTCCTATGACAGCCCATTCTTCTTTTGCACATAGCTTTGTTAGGAAGCATTTCCAGACATCCAGCCTGAACCAGCCTTTTGCTAATTCTTCCCATTGCTCTCCAAGGTGAGTGGAAATGAGGATGACACCAAAGCCATGAACCCAGGGTGACTAAAAGGACATTGGTTTCCTGAAATTTTGGAAGAGGAGTAGGTTGGCTGGGAGAGAGGGGGATGGCAGGGTGGAGGAAAGACAGAAATAATAAATTCTGCTTTGGACATGAATCCAAGATGCCCATGGGAATCTAGTTTGAAATGTCCAGTAGGCAGTCATTAATAAATTACTGGGGGAGAAGCTAGGTGGCACAGTGGATAAAGCACCGGCCCTGGATTCAGGAGGACCTGAGTTCAAATCCTTACACTTACTAGCTGTGTGACCCTGGGCAAGTCACTTAACCCTCATTGCCCTGCCCCCCCCAAAAAAAAAGAAAAGAAAAAAGGAATCAAATAAATCACTGGAGAGAGAGAGAGAGAGAGAGAGAGAGAGAGAGAGAGACTAGAATTGGAATCATAGATCTGAGAGCCATAAAGCATAGAGGTGCTAATTAAATCCATGTAAGCTTATGAAAGAGAGATGGAGAGAGAAAGAGAAAAAGGAGAGGAAAGACAGAGAGGAGAAATACAGAGAGAAAAGAGGGAGAACAGGCATGGGGGGAGTCAGAGAGAGTACTCACCATGAAGCTTTGGGGCACCCCCAAAGAGGGTCTGATAAGGATGATGATCCAGAGAAGGAACAGGCAGATGGGTAAGAGGTAAAGAGAGAAAAATGTTATGAAAACCCATAGAGAAAGCAAAAAGAAGTGTCAAAAAGAAGACTAAAGACTAAAAGAAGACTGTCAGATGTGATAGTTAAGTCAACACTGGTAACTTTGGAGGGAGCAGTTTCTGTTGAGTGACGACCCTGAAAGTCAGGTTGTAAAGGGTCAAGAAGCAAGTAAGAACAGTTGTAATATTGGAGAAGGTGTGGGAAAACTAGAACAGTAATGCATTGTTGGTGGAATTGTGAACTGATCCAACTATTCTGGAAAGCAATTTGGAACTATGCCCAAAGGACTATAAAATGGCTAAAGGGGCTATAATACCCTTTGGCCCAGCAATACCACTACTAGGTCTATATCTCAAAGAGATCATAAAAAAGGGAAAAGGATTCAATATACAAAAATATTTATAGCAGCTCTCTTTGTTTTTGGTTTTGTTGTTTTGTTTTTGTTTGCAGGGCAATGAGGGTTAAGTGACTTGCCCACAGTCACACAGCTAGTTAAGTGTCAAGTGTCTGAGGCTGGATTTGAACTCAGGTCCTCCTGAATCCAAGGCCAGTGCTTTATCCACTGCGCCACCTAGCTGCCTCCAGCAGCTCTCTTTGTAGTGGCAAAGAATTGGAAATTAAGGGGATGCCCATCAATTGGGGAATAGCTGAACAAGCTGTGGTATATGATTGTAATGGAATGCTATTGTGCTGTAAGAAATGAAGAACAAGTAGATTTCAGAAAAACCTGGAAAGACTTAAGTGGACTGATGCTGAGTGAAGTGAGCAGGACCAGGAGAACATTGTACACAGTAACAGCAGCATTTTTCAATGATTAATTATGATAGGCTTAGCTCTTCTCAACAATGCAATGATCCAAGAAATTCCAAAAGACTCATGATGGAAAATGTTCCTCATCCAGGGAAAGAACTATGGAGTCTGAATGCAGATGGAAGCATAGTCTTTTCACTTGTATTGTTTTTTTTTCTTTCTTGTGTTTTTTCCCTTTTGTCTTTATTATTCTTTCACAACATGACTAATGTGGAAATAGGTTTAACATGATTGTACATATATAACCTATATCAGATTGCTTGCTGTCTTGGAGAGGGGGAAGGAAGAGAGGTTGGGGAAAATGTTGGAAATGAATGTTGAAAATGATTTTTACATGTAACTGGAAAAATAAAATAATATTAAGATTTTAAAAAAGAAGAAAATGTAGAGGCAGTGAGTGTAGATGGCTTTATCTAGATTGGCTGAAAAGGGGAGAAAATATGGGATAACAACTTGAAGGGGGTAGGGCTTAATGAGGGGTTTTTAAGCAGGACAGTGACTTGAGCACCTTTACAAGTAGCAAGAAAAAACCAGTAAATAGAGAGCGATTGAAGATAAAGGAGGGAGAGAGGATGCTTGTGGAAGCGAAATGCTGGAAAATATGGAAGAGGATGGGATCAAGGGTGCAAGCAGAAGGGGTATCCTTGGTGGTGAGAAGGGAATCAGAGAAGGGAATGAGATGGGGGAGGGGAGAAGGTGATAATAGGAAAGAAAAGGGAGCTCAGGACAAATAACCTCTTTTTTTCTTAGGTAAGTAAGAAGCAAGATTCTCACGGCTGGGAGGTGCAATTGTATTGGAGGCTTGAGGAGAGAACAGAAGGTGTAGAACAGTCACTGTGAAGAGGAGGATAGAATATTAATTAGAAAGGGGTAAAACAATTGCTTTGTTGCACTGAGGGCCCAGTTGGGATCAGATGGTATGACTTTGTGGTGCATCCAGTCGGTGTCAGCTGGGATTTTCTTCAGCAGTTGGTCAGTAGGAGTAAGAGGAGTTAGATGGTGGGAGTAATCCAGGATTGGGTTTTGGCCGACTGAGAGCATCAGTAGAACAGGGGAGCAAGAGATTCAAGAGTCAGTCAGTGGGTCAATTATGAGCTTACTAAATACCAAGCATTATGCTAAGGTCTGGGAATACCAGTATAAGTAAGCAGGGCTAGACTCCACCGTACTCTGCCCTGTTCAGATCCCATCTAGAGTGTTATATTCTGGGTGCCACATTTTTTTTCTTTCTTTCTTTCTTTTTTTTTTTGCAGGGCAATGGGGGTTAAGTGACTTGCCCAGGGTCACACAGCTAGTAAGTGTCAAGTGTCTGAGGCCAGATTTGAACTCAGGTACTCCTGACTCCAGGGCCGGTGCTCTATCCACTGCACCACCTAGCTTCCCCTGGGTGCCACGTTTTTAAGAAGGATATTAATCAGCTTGACAACAACCAGGGAGGACAGGCAGATTGGTGAAGGCCCTTGAGAACAAGCATTATGAGTGCTGGACTCAGAATTGGGGATAGTTAACCTGAAGAAGAGAAGACCTAATGGGAAATAAGAAGGTATCTGAAGGTCTTTTTCAGGGGAACCATTAGATTTGTTCCTCTTGACTTTATAAGGCAGAAATAGGAACAATGGATAGAAGATGCATTGAGGCCAATTTATATATAAAGTCAGGAGGAACTTCCTGATAATTAGTACTGTCCAAAAGGAAAATGGGTTCTCAGTCAATGGAGGCCTTCAAGCAAAAGCTGGATGACCATAAGAGATTCTTGTTTATGGTGGACTGGAAGTCCTCTGAGGTCCCTTCCAAATAGTAGATTTTATAATTCAGAGATTCCTACAGTCACCTAAGTGGTTTTGCAAATGAGGGAGGTTATTTCAGAACCCAGATCTCTTGACTCAAAGGCCACTGTTCTTCCTACTACATTTTGTTACTCATAAAATCATAATGTCAGTTAGTGGCACAATAGATACAGCACTAGGCCTGGAGATAGGAAGACCTGAGATTTAAATACAGAATCATCCAAGCTGTGTGACCCTGAGCAAGTCACTTAACTTCTATTTACCTCAGTTTCCCCATCTGCGAAATGGGGATAATAGTAGAACCTACCTCCCAGGGTTGCTATAAGGACCAAAGGAGATGATAATTTTCTTTAGTTTAATTTTAATTTTATTTTTTCCTGAATTGGGAATTAGGTGGTGATGGAAATGGTGAGCAAGGGAGGATCTGTCCTGACGCTCAGTGAATCTATGCTGTTTTGGTGTCAAGCAAAAAGTAGGACTGAATGGATGGAATTTGGGGTCAATGCTTAATACGTAAACTGAGTGCTTAAAACACTCTCCCAAACCCCCAAGTGTTCCTGAGACATCATAACATATTCAAGATGGAAGGGCACTTAGTGATCATCTAGTCCAATCACAGACACTGTGTCTGTGACCCCGAGCAAGCCACTTAACCCTATTTGCCTCAGTTTCCACAAATGTAAAATGATCTGGAGAAAGAAATGGTAAACTGCTCTAGGATTTCTGCCAAGAAAACCCCAAATTGGGATCACAAAGAGTAGGACACAACCAAAAAATGACTGAATAGACCAGTCCCTTCATTTACATAGAGGAGGATACTGAGGACTAGATGGAAAGAGATTTGTCCCCAAATCACACAATTAGTTAATGGCAATGGAGGGAATAGAAACTTGGTCTCCAAAATCCTAGGCTGGTGCTTTTTCCACTTCATAATATCCTTTTTTGACTAAGAAAAAAGATTTGTGTATAAGAGATAGGTAGTTTTCAGTGGAAAAAATGTATTCAGGCTTTGATTTTCCCTTTCTCCCCTACTTCCAGAAACATGATAACCTAGAAAGTAGAATTTCATTCTTCTTTAATCATGGTGGAGTTGTTCCTTCATTCAACAATTATTTATTCTTTATTTAAATTTTTTTTTTTTGGTGAGGCAATTGGGATTAAGTGACTTGCCCAAGGTCACACAGCTAGTAAATGTCAAGTGTCTGAGGCCAGATTTGAACTCAGGTCCTCCTGACTCTAGGGCCAGTGCTCTATCCACTGCACCACCTAGCTGCCCCCAACAATTATTTATTGAACGTTCACTTTGTGTTATTATCGTATTTGGGCTTTTCAAACAATCCCTCCATCTCTGTCTTATATGTATCCCCAACCCCATTTATCCTCAGTGTCACCAATAAAGCTGTAATTCACTTTTCATTCATTCATTCATACCATAAATGTGAGTGCTTACTAAAACAATATTAGATGACATTTTTATAGCATTTTTTGGTCATGAGAAAAAAATTGCAGGTGGCCCAAAGGGTAATAGAAACAAATATGGCAGACATAAGTAGGCTGCACCAAATTACTAATGATAACTTGTGTGCAAGAAGGGATATAAAAATATCATCAAAGAAGTATGATAGAATAGGGACGGGAGCTACTCCTATAGCAAGAGTGAAGGCTTGAGTGGACGGTCTTCATGTCGCGGTGGTATTTGTAGAAATTTAAAAGATCCAGAGGAACGTCTCCCACACATTGGCTAGGTCTTCAATAGGTAGACATGCCTGGTAATGACACAGGATGAGTAAAATGGCTGTGTTGTGATCTGCCCCACTGGAGGAGGGAGCCACATGGATAAGATCACAGAGCCTTTGGAGTTTTGAAAGATTGATGGTCTCAAAGGCTTTCACAGCCAACAAGCATTAAGCACCTACTGTGTTAAGCACTGGGATTACAAAGAAAGGCAAGACAGCCCCTGCCCCTAGGAGCTCACAGAATATGGGGGGAGAGACAACTTGCAAACAACAAGCTACAGACAAGGCACAGACATGATCATTTGATTCGCCAATGTTCCCATGAGGTTGGTAGCACAAGGATTATTATCTCCGTTTTCTGTATAAGAGTGAGCAAGTCCCTTCTCTTCTCTGAGAGTATGTCCTCTATAAATAAGGAGGTTGGATTAGATAATACCTGATGCCCCTTTTGTTGTTGTTGTTGTTGGAGTTGTGTTCGACTCTTCACGACCCCATTTGTTGTCTTCCTGGCTAAGATACTGTAATGGTTTGCCATTTTCTTCTCTGGTTCATTTTAGAAACAAGGAAATTGAGGCAAACAGAGTTAAGTGACTTGCCCAGGGTCACACAGCTACTAAGTGTCTGAAGCCAGATTTGAACTCAGGTCTTCCTGACTCCAGGGCCAGCACTCTATCCACTGTGCCACCTTGCTGCCCATTCTACTTCTAGATCTATGACCCTATGATCTCTTCTAAATCTAGGGTGGTCCTTGTGTCTTCTGTGCCTTTCCTTCACCTCTCCTTGCGCACCTTTAACACGTGCCTTGCCACTGTTCTCACATCCCCAAGATGACAACAGCCTGTTGTTCTGAGTGTCCTGTCTAGGGCCTTCCCCTCATTGCTCTGATGCCCTTCATGAAGGACCCAGGCTCCTGCTTCACAGAATCCCAGCTCTTCATCTTCCTATGTGACACTGAGCAAATCATTTCTCCTCTCTAGGCTTCAGCTTCCTCCTCAGAAAAATGAGGTTGTACTCCATGAATGTTAAACTTAATGAACTCTAAATCTGTGATTCAGTGATACTTGGCCTTCCTTGAAATGTGTCTGGCCAGGCCTGCCTTCATTCCAGCTTCCCCGGGCAGTCGTCATGGTCATGATCGCTAAAACCACGTCGGGCTTAGGCTGAAGCTATTAAAAGCCGTTTATCTAAAGGGGACCATGCACAGAAGGTCTTCTGCTAGAAAGGCCATCCTTGACCCCTGGCTTCTCACATGTGTTGGCTTCTTTGCCTGTGATCGAGGAAGAACAGGCATTATTAACATGTTCCAGATGAGGCCCCTCATCACTTCAAAGTGATACAGCTAGTTGGTGACAGAGCTGGGGCTAGACCCCTGGACCCCTGGTCTCCTGAGTCCTGACTGAGTGCTTTTTCCACAACACAATCTCATGGGGGTCTTCATGGTTGAATAGAGATTAGATGTGTCCCCCATTTTTAAGCTAGCAAGGGCAAGCTTGTTTTTTTTTTTAATATCTATCATATTGAGAGCTTTTGTTTTTATATCACCTAAATTTCCGCCTGTATCCCTCCCTCTCCCTTATAACAAATAATTTTTAAAGAAAAAGAGGAAGAGAAAAAACTGATCAATACATTGAAAAAAAAATCTGACATCATATGCAACGTCCCACCCACACAGATAGCGGCCTTCTGCAAGACAGCAAGGAGAGACATCTTCTTTTCCCTGAGAAGGCTGGTTAATGTGGAATCTTAGATGCAAAATTAAACATCTAGCCACATTTGAAGCCCCCCAGGCAAACCCACTGAAGGGTGAGTCTTACATACCCACTGTTTCCATTCTCCCTTCTCTTCCCCAACTCTAGCAATGCAAAATAAGAAGCAAATACACTACAATCTTCACATTAAGAGGAACATTGGGGCAGGTAGGTGTCATAGTGGCTAGAGCACCAGCACTGGAGTCAAGAGGATCTGAGTTCAAATCCAGCCTCAGACACTGATTAGCCCTGTGACCCTGGGAAAGTCACTAATCCCTGATTGCCTCCCAAAAAAGAGAGGAATATTACAGGACCAGAGAAGCAGGATAGTGTGGTCAGGTAGATAGGGGACTGGGACTCAGGAGCCCAATCTCAGTTCTGTGATTCATTAGCTGTGTGATCTTGGACCACTCACTTTCCCTAGTTTCCTTTTCTGTCGAATGAAGGGATTGGATTAGAGATTTCTAAGGTCCCTTCCAGGTCTGATATTCTGTTTTCTAGGACAAGGGGTATAAACCTCGTTTGTATCATGGACCCCTTCAGCAGTCTGCCAAAGTCCATAGTACTCTGCTCAGTATGATGGACCTGCATTCATAATTTTTTTTTTTTTAGTGAGACAATTGGGGTTAAGTGACTTGTCCAGGGTCACACAGCTAGTAAGTGTTAAGTGTCTGAGGCCGGATTTGAACCCAGGTACTCCTGACTCCAGGGCCGGTGCTCTATCCACTGCGCCACCTAGCTGCCCCACCATAATTTTTTAAAATTTAATTTAATTTTTTGGGGTGAGGCAATTGGGGTTAAGTGACTTGCCCAGGGTCACACAGCTAGTAAGTGGTAAATGTCTGAGGTCAGATTTGAACTCAGGTCCTCCTGGCTCCAGGGCCGGTGCTCTATCCACTGCACCACCTAGCTGCCCCTGCATTCATAATTGAAGGAAGTAGATGCCAGTGAAAAGAAAGATGTCTTTTTTTGCCCATCAGAGATCACTGACCTTCTGAAATCTACCCATCCCAGGTTAAGAGCCTATGCTCTGGGGTCTCTTCTCTTCCAGCTGTTCCACTCTCTAGGGATGCTTCTGACCTGTCAGCCAAGTTTTCTCATCTCTATCACTCCATATTCTAAGGCCTCTTCTAGCTTGAACACTCCCAGGTTCTGCTGGGGAGCTCTCCAACTCGCAAACACAGACTCATACATGCCATCTGATTATAGAATGTAGCTCATTATAAAGATAATTAGCAGTTTCAGTTTCAGATTATTAATAGAAAAGCCAAGGCCTGCCTTGATGCTATGGATTCCTGCAGAAAAAAAGCATGGACCCGGTACATTCATATTTGTGAAAGGTTTCTAATTCAGCTCCCTGCGGGACATGAGCTCCACTATCACCTCTCTGGCTCTTGAGATTGCTTTAAAAGGAGAGGGCTTCTAGGCAAGATGGGGAGACTAAATGGAGAAGAAAGGAAAAGAGAGGACAGAGGAGAGGAGCGGAGGGGAGGGGAGGAGAGGGAAGGGGAGAGGGGAGAAGAGAAGGGAGGAGAGGGGAGGGGGAGGAGAGGGGAGGAGAGAGAAAAAGAGAAGGGAGGGGAGAGGGGAGGAGAGGGGAGGGGGGAGGGGAGGGGAAGGAAGGGGAGGGAAGAGAAGAGGGGAGGGGACAGGGGAGGAGGGAGGATAGAGGAGGGGAAGAGAAGGAAGGGGAGAGAAGAAGAGAGGGGAGGAAAGGGGAGGGGAAGGGAGGGAAGGGGAGGGAAGAAGGGAGGGGAGGGGACAGGGAGGGGAGGAGAAGAGAGGAGAGGAGAGGGAAAGGGAGAATGGAGGGGAGGAGGGGAGAAGGGACTAAATAATTGATGCAAAATTGCCAGAAACAAGTATAGACAAAGAAGTCTGAGAAGATACCTCCCTTGCCTCCTTTGCAGAGATAGAGGTCAATGGACATTGTATATATTTTCACATTTGTTTTTAATAGATTGCTCTATTTTTTTTTTCTTAGTGAGGCAATTGGGGTCAAGTGACCTGCCCAGGGTCACACAGCCAGCAAGTGCCAAGTGTCTGAGGCTGAATCCGAACTCAGGTACTCTTGACTCCAGGGCCGGTGCTCCATCCACTGCACCACCTAGCCATCCCCATTTTTTTTTTTTTTTAATAGAGGGCTTCCAGGGAAAGAGTCCAACCTTGGAATCTGAAAACCTGGGTCTGCCCTCAGGTCGGGGCTTACTAGCTGTGTGACCGTGAACCAGTCACCCCCACTTCCCTGACCTTCAGTGTCCTTATTTACAAAACAGGGATAACAAGACTTGGTTGTTCTGAGAAGAGTACTTGAGCTGGATAAATGGGATCACTGTGATTGTTTGTGAGCTCTCTGGATTAACCACTCCTGCCCTCCCCAACTCGAATTCACATGTTGGGTTCCCAGAAATAGCTGCTCCTGGATCAGGGCACTATGTGTCCAGACTCCTAAAACAAGGGCCTCCTGGCGTGCTCACCTTCCAGCAGACAGCTAGAGGACATGCTTAGTTGACAGCAAAGGCATTTACAGGAGTAGCACCATTTACATTAGAGCATTGCTCCCTTCTCCCCCCATTCTCTCGGGCCCATTCTCCCCAGTGTTAGTGGGGGGGGGATGAACAAGTCTAAAGATCAAGGTTGCGGAGTCCCCCACCCCCACATGAGAAATCTGGGCAGAGGGGGAAATTCCATCTCCAGCCCCCCAAGGCCCTTGATATCTTTTCTGTTTCACTGGGCTCTGCTGCACTTGGGTGGAATGGGATCTTTCTACTTGGCCACAGTCATCACTGCCTCCAGCTTCTGGCTTGGCTGATGTCTTTGGCTGATGTCTTTGGCTGGGTGGGTGCCTGGCTTTTTCCGGGAGGATGCAGAACCCTCACTTTCACTTGACCCATCGTTCCCTGCTACTCAGTGTCTTGTATCTCTTCTCCCTTGCATGCCTAAACTCCTCAGGAAGACCTTGAGAAGGTCTACAAAGCCTCCACTTCCTTTCTGTTCACTCTGATGAACTTTGGCAGTTCGGCTTTTGGCTTTATCATTTAACTGCACCTACTCTCTCCAGAATTACCAGTGGTCTCTTCATTACCAAATTCAATGGCCTTTTCTCAGCCTATGTCCTTCTTGACCCCTCTGCAGCCTTTGACACTGATGGTCACCATCTCCTCCTTTAGGTTTATAAGATGATGCTCTCCCCTGGTTCTCCTCTTAGTTGTCTGACTCTCCTCTGTTTCCTTTGCTACATATCCATCCAGGTTGTGACCACCAAGTGTGGATGTCTCCCGAGGTTCTGGGGACCTCTTCTCCTGGGCCTTCCTTCTCCCTCTTTGCTAATTTGCTTGGTGAGCTCATCAGCTCCCAGGGCTCCAATTATCATCTCTGCTGATGATTCTCAGATCTAATTCTTAAATTCAACATGTCCAAAGCTCTTCCCCTCTTCCTAAATTTTGGAGGGCACTACCAGGCTTGCAACCTGGGTAACATCCTCAATCCCTCCATATCCGATCTGTTGCCAAGTCCTGTCTATTCTGCCTTCACAATATCTCTTGATTATGCTTTCCCTACTTGGCACCATGTCCGTGAGAGTTCTTCTTACTTCATGCCTAGAATATTACAGTTGCTTTGTGGTTGGTCAATGTGACCGTCTCTTGCTATCCTGGGCCGTCCTCCATTTAGGTATCAGATTCATCTTCCTAAGATGCAGATGTGATCATGTCAGCCCCCTTATTCAGTGCCTCCCTGTTACCTGCAGGATCAAACATCAAATCCTTTGTATGCTTCTAAAGCCTTTCGTCACCTTTCTAGTCTTCTCACACCTTACTTCCCCTTATGTATTCTGTGACCCAGAAACACTGGCCTTCTTCCTAAAAGGCAACTTCCTTCCCGAGCCACCTCTCCTTTATACTTTGTGTCCAGTATTGGAATGTAAGTTTCCTGAGGGCAGAGACTGTCTTGCCTTAGTAGTCATATCTCCAGGGCTTAGCACAGTGTTTGGCACGGGACAGGCACCTAATCAATGCTTTCATTTCATTTTGGCCAGTCACTTGGACTTGGCAGTGCTAGGATTTACACTCAGGGCCTTCTGCCTACTGTTTGCACAAGCACGTGGAATGTTAGAGACAGAATCTCAGAGTTAGAGCTAAAAGGGACCTTAGATAGATCGTGCCAGAGTGTAGCACTTCTTTTTTTTTTTTTTTTTTTTAGTGAGGCAATTGGGGTCAAGTGACTTGCCCAGGGTCACACAGCTAGTAAGTGTTAAGTGTCTGAGGCCGGATTTGAACTCAGGTCCTCCTGACTCCACAGCCGGTGCTCTATCTACTGTGACACCTAGCTGCCCAGAGTGTAGCACTTCTAAAGCTAGCAGAAAATCTAGAAACCATCCATTTTAATATGCTTGTCTACTTGTCTGCAGAGGAGATGCTCCAGTCCCAAAGATGGCAAAGTAATTTTCTTTTTATCAACCATCCATTTGCCTCTTTGCCTCTCCCACCTATTATTCTAGTTTGGCCCTTCAGAGCCCAGTGGGCTGGCTCTAATTCCTCTTCCCCACAGCAATCCTTAAGGTGCCTGAAGGTAGCTCTTGAGGACCCCTGAATCTTTCCTTCTTCAGGCTGAATATTCCCAGCTCCTCCAACTGATCTTCGTGTAATAAATGTTTATCGAGTTACAATGACTAGAATCTGCCTTGGTCTGAAGGCCTGTCTTCACAGAACCACCGTGTTTGCTTCTCTCTCGTAACTCTCAAGCTTTATGATATTTTTTTTTTTTTTGGTAAAATGTGAGGTTTAGAACTGAAGATGGCATCCTACATTGGATGGAACCCAGCAGGGCTGTTACTTACCTAGACAGGCTGCTTTTAACGCAGTCTGAGGGACTCCAAGCTTCTTTTGGCTGTCAGATAACGTGGTGGACTTACCTTGAATTTCCGAGTCCACTCTAACCAGGGGGTCTTTTTTAGATGTTGGTGCTTCTGTCTCACTATAACTTCCTCATCTTGTACTTGTGAAGATGAACCAAAGTGCAATAGTGGCTCTTCCAGTTCCCACATGCCCTTAGGATGTCTTAGAACAGACTTTTCCCAACTCTGACATTCTGTGTTCTAACGGCCTTCCCAGCTCTGACACCCTGTGTTGTAAGGGCCTTCCAACCAGCTCTGACACCCTGTGTTCTAAGATCCCTCCCAGCTCTGACATCCTGTGTTCTAAGATCCCTCCCAGCTCTGACATCCTGTGTTCTAAGATCCCTCCCAGCTCTGACATCCTGTGTTCTAAGATCCCTCGCAGCTCTGACATCTTGTGTTCTAAGGCCTCTTCCAATGACAATTCTTAGACCATGGTCTCTTCCAGCTCTAAGATTCCATCTTCAGGATCTGTTGTCAATTCCACGGAACTTCTATGAATCTATGAACTTCTCCTGTAGTACAGACATGGCCCTAGTACAACTAGCCATTAGAAAAGGTACAAAAACAATTCATGGAACCCCAGAATACTACAACTGGAAAGGCCCTTGGAGCTCATCTTGTCCAGCCCTCTACCTGAAGCAGGAATTTCCCTTGACATTTCTGACAAATGCTCATACGCCTTCTTGAATGTTTTCAATGATCAGGAACCCACTACCTTATCACAGCAGCTTATCCCATTTTGGTGGTGACTTTAAATTATTAGAAAGTTCTCCCTTATATGGAACAAGCCTTCCTTTAACTTGTACGAGTTGGTCCCAGTTCTGTCCTCTGAAGCCAAGTAGAATATGTCCCCTCTTCAACATGGTCCCCCTTCGTTTATCTGAAGACAGATTAAGTGTTATGTGATTATATGTGCTCCCCTTTAGTCTTTTCCCCTTCAGACAATGTATTCCATTTCCTTACACTGATCTTTCTGTGGCATGTCTTCAGATCCCCATGATGCCCTGGTGGCCCTCCTCTAGACAAGCCCTAGCATATCATGTACACAGTTTCCTTCCCCCAGGAACTGTTCATGGATGACTAGGCACTGAAGGACATGAGAGTTACATGTGCTTACCCACCGGTTGTTTTGTTTGTTTGTTTGTTTTTTTGGCGGGGTAATGAGGGTTAAGTGACTTGCTAGTAAGAGCCCTAGCTTATCATAAAAAATATGGACCCTTCCTCACAGGACCCAATTCTGCAGATATTTTCTGACAAAGGCAAAGGACAAGAGGGGCTATAACCTCACTTTTCTGAATGCTATTATTAATTCAGACTAAGATCACATTATTCCTTTTGCTGTTTGGTCTTACTGTTTGACTCATGCTGTTTAGAATCTGCTAAAAAAAAAAAACACCCACACACAAAACCTAGACCTTTTTTTCACCTGAACCTCGGTCTAGCCCAGGGGTCCTTAACCTAGAATCTATGAAGTTGTTTAAAATGGCTTTTTTTGTTTGTTTTTGTTTGGGTTTTTTGCTGGGCAATGGGGGTTAAGTAACTTGCCCAGGGTCACACAGCTAGTAAGTCAAGTGTCTGAGGCTAGATTTGAACTCAGGTACTCCTGAATCCAAGGCCGGTGCTTTATCCACTGTGCCACCTAGCCGCCCCTGTTTAAAATGTTTTAATACCTGCATCTCAAAATAATTGGTTTTCAGTGAAATCTTGTCCATTTTATTTTATGCTTCTAAAAACATCCTGAGGGGGCACAGTAGATAATGCACCGGCCCTGGATTCAGGAGGACCTGAGTTCAAATCCAGCCTCAGACACTTGACACTTACTAGCTGTGTGACCCTAGGCAAGTAAGTCACTTAACCCTCATTGCCCTGCCCCTCTCCCTCCACCCCCCACCCCTGCAAAAAAAAAAAATCCTGAAAAGGGTACCAGAAGTTTTACCAGCCTACCAAAGAGGTCTGTGCCACACACACACACACACACACACACACACACACACACACACACACACACAAAACAGTTAAGAATCCCTGGTCTAGCTGCATCTTTCCTATTTTATACTTGTACAATTAAGTTTTTGAGCCTAAATGGAGGATTTTACATTTATCCCTGCTAAATTCCATGTTTTTTGCTTCTGGAGATCATTTTGGGCCCAATTCTGCCATTCCATTTCCTCATTCTCTCCCCTAAAAGTCCCCCCACCCCAGGCTTCAGGCCCTCTGTAAATCTGGTCATCCTCTTTGGGGAAGTTGGATGCTTTTGTGATGTCAGTATTAACCCCTTGGCTGCTTCTGGTAGAAAGAGGTTTTGTTTTCTGTTGATGCTTTTAAGAAGGCTTCATGGGGGCTCTTTTTGTCCAGTTCACCAGTCAAGTGGCTTCTGCTGGTTTTCCCTAGTTAGAATTGTGACCCTTATAGCTTCTGGGGTTTGGTAAGATGTTAACACCCTCTAGTGCCATTCAAAAGACAGTCCCTGAAAGAACAGGGATTACCTGGTTTCAAAAGCCCCCTTTACTGCACTCCAGGAAGACCCTTGGTGGGGAAGGGGGGGGGTCAGGGTAGCCCACAGCAGTGAATCAAGATACAAAGGAAAAAAAAACAAACCACCCTGAAGACTGCAGGAAATTCCTATTCCTCTAATGAACTACCCAGAAGCCAAGCCGCATCATTATAAAAGATTAAAAAATCTACATGAATTCTAGCAACTCCGTTCCTAGCTGTGGTTTCCATGGAAATAGACTTCAGCTCAGGGAGGGGAAAAAAAAGAGGTGAGGGGAGTGGTGTAAGTGTTTTAAAATAATCAGTGTTTTGAAAGATTTATTTTTTGGGCTGTCACAACATTAATGCTGGGTAATGTGGGATTTTTTTGTGAAGCAATTTATTGTTTTTTAAAAAATATACACCCAAGGGGGTGGATATCTTACTGCAAACCTCCTGTTCAGGTAATGAAATCCGAGGATTTGGCTCAAGGGATAACCAGGTCCCTTTCTCTTTGGGCTGTTCGTGCAATATATGCATACATGTATTGGGCTGTTCATGTATGTGTGTATATGGATAGATGTCTATCTATCTATCCATCTCCACTGTCTATCCATCCTCAACTTCCAAACTGTCATCTTAGAATGCATCCCCTTCCTCCCAGGCTGGTCGATTATTTATGGCTTTCCCACAAGCAGATGGGAATATCTGTGACCATTGCCTGGTGGTTAAGTTTGATCTGGGAGGGGAGCGTCTTTTCTGGCTTCAGGAGCTACACCTTTACTGGTGGGCCCACATGCCATGAGAAAAGCAAGGAGATTGGCCAACGGTGGCTGGCCATGGTCCCTGCATGGGTGGACCCCGTTCAACAGTGAATTGTTGAAAAAAATGCTGCCACAAGCATATTTCCCCACAGCCAGGGCTCATTTCAGGCAACAGCGCCTACTGACTGTTTCCTTTGTGTCAGGAGTCTGTCCTTGGAGCTGTGAGGTTTTAATTGTCCAGGGTGCTTCTTAATTGGCCTTTAACCACCTCAGCTCCCTGGTGATTGCTTACGATGGGAATCTTTTCAGGAAGGGTTATTTTGTCTGTCTGGAAAGCCAGTCCTTAGTTCTGGGGTTCTCGAACACGGCCCTGGGGGAAACGATTTGATTTTTCTCAAAGTGTTGGGCACAAGTGACAATAGTGCTTGAGGGTGGGGTGCATGGTGCTCTTCCTGGGACCCACACATTTGAGCTGAAGTTTTGGGTTCTGGTCTCTTTGCCATCAGATGGTGGCTGGACCTGTGCGGATCCCCAGGGTCAGTTCAGTCTCCTTATGTGATTAGAAGACCCAGGACCAATCCAGGGCAGGGAGGCTGACCTTGTGGTTTCTTTTGTTTTGATTCTTAAAAGAAGCTCAGCTCAGATCCCCTGAGCACATGTCCTCAGAACAAAAGCAACACAGAGATGCGGATGTTACATGGGTTTTCTAGGGCTGTATTTACTCCTTTCCTATCATCCGGCAAATGGCTTGGCAGAACAGATGGGGTCTCTCCATCCTAAAAGCTAAGAGAGAGGGACATTCTTAGCCCTGAAGGGGGATCAGATTCCGGAGCCACAACTGCTGCCCCTCTGTTTGCAGGACCTCATTTCCACGGCATCACAAGTAGGTACCCCCGGGGTGTAACCTGCTGACTTAACAGACTGCAGAAGAGGAAGAGGGCTGCCCAGTCCTGGGGCCAGGAGAATCTGAGTTCTGAAGAGACAATCCTAGTGACCCCGGCTTGCTGGGGGAGTTGTCAGGCCTGTCAGCGGTGGCTGTTGTCACAGGCTTGTGCGGGGGTATGCTGGATGTGGTGACTGACGGTAGGCTGCTGAAGGGCGGGAAGGCTAACCAGCTGCACATTCTGTCTTATGAATCTAGATGTCCAGACGGCCTCATTTCGAAGGGATCATAAGATTTAGAGCTGGAAGGGACCTTAGAGACGATCTAGTCCAACCCCTCATTTTACAGATGCTTAAACTGAGTAAGGGCCAGAGAGAGGAAGTCAGAGCTCCAGAGCCCTACCTCACAGCCCATCAAGTTCACTGTCCCCTTCCCCTTCAGATGAGGAAACTGAGGCCCAGAGAGGTTAAGTAATTTGATTTAGACACACAGCAGAGTGAGTGGTATAGTTACAAATAGAACTTGGACTTTGAACCCAGGGTTTTTTCCCTGCACCATCTGAGTAAGGGCTAAGGGAACATCTTATATTGGCTGAGGACTGAACAGAGAGCTTCAGTCCCAATCTGCCCCTCTCCTCTTCCAACTAGAAATTGCTCCCAGCCCTGGCCTCACACCTGAACCCCACCCATGCATATAGTAGGACAACATTTCCTGAGTTGCTGGGGGGGGGCAGATGAAGGGGAGAAAGAGAGGAGGAAAGATGGATGGGGAAAGGGAGAGAAAAAGAGGGTAGAGATGGAGAAGAGGGGAGAGAAGGCATGGAAGTAGGTCAAGAGAGTATACGAGGGCTGTAAGAAGGAAAAATTTAAAGGATGGAGAGATGAGGGATTGAAAAGAAGGGTGAGGAGGTTAAAGAAGAGATGGATAAAAAAAGGAGATGGATTTGGGAAGAGAGATGAAGGAAGAAATGAAAACAGGTGGGGACTGCTGAAGAGGGAAGAACCAAAAAGAAGGGTTGGGAGGGAAGGACAGACTAAAGGAGTGAAGAATAGGAGAAATTGAAAAGGGCTGGAGGGAAGAAAGGAAAACAAGGGAAAAGAGGGAGCAATGCAAAGAAAGGAGGGTGGGGTAAAAACAAAAAAGATGGAAGGGGAGAATGAAAAGAAGAACAGGGTGGAAAAGGGAGAGATGGAAGACTAAAAAGGGCTGGAAAGTTAGGGCAGGGCTGGAATTTGGGGAGAAGGGAGGAGGCAGCCTGGAAGGAGAGACCGAGAAGAAGGGCAGACGGGTAAGGAACGGGTATAGGGAGAACAGGGGAAGGGAAGGCAGGGACTGAGCTGAAGAAAGGAAGGGAGGGAAGGAAGGGGAAGAACGAAAAGAAGAACGGAAAGGTAAGGAAGGGATGGAGGAGGAGAATGACTAGAAGGGAAGAGAAAGGAAGGTAGGGGATGAGTTGGAGAAAGGGACAGTAAGGGAAAGATGGAAGGGAAGGATGGAGGGAAAGAATGAAAAGAAGGGAAGGGAGGGAGGGGAGGGGAGAGGGGCTGAGTGGGAGAAAAAGGGAGGGAAGGATGGAGGGGGGAGAAAAAAAGGGTGGGTAGGGTACGGGAGGGATGGAAGGGAGAATGAAAAGAAGGGCGGGGAGGGTAAGGCAGAGACCAAGCTGGGAGGTGGGAGGGAAGGACGGGGAGGGGGGGGGGAGAATGAAAAAAGCAGGGCGGGGAGGGGAGGGGGCCGGCACGTGCCGCCGAGCTCAGCCAATGCGGAGCCCCGCGGGGCGGTCACGTGCCGCTGTTTGGCGCTTTTGTGCGCGCCCCGGTCTGTTGGTGCTCGGAGTGTGGCCGGGCGGCTCGGACCGAGCAGGTGGGTGCGGGGCCCTGGCGTAGTGGCGGCGGCAGCAGCAGCAGCGGCGGAGGCATTGGAGGGCGGGGGAGGTGGGGTGGGCTGGAGGCCGGCTGTGGCTAACGCCGAGCTGGATGGCATCCCCGCGGAGAGGAGCGGGGTCGGGGTCCGTGACGGTCCGGGGTCCGACGGGCGCTGCTTTGTGTCTGACGCCGGGCGGAGCCTCTCTCGGAGACTTGGTGGGACTGGGGGCTCCGGGGATGCGGCGCCTGCGGCCGCAGCTTGGGCGGGGCCCGGGCCCTGTAGGGGGCGCGGAAGCGGGTCCGCAGGAGACAATAGGGGGCGGGGACCCTCCTCCCGGCGGGCGCGGCCCCCATTGTCCGAGGAAGCCGGGGTCAGCTGTCGACCCCCGCCCCGACCCGAGACTGCGTGACTGACGGGTCGCCTGGCCTTTGTGCGGGCGCCACCAGGGCCGCGCCCACCCCCTCGAGGGCTGCGACCCCCTACCCACCCGAGCCCGGGCGTTGACAGACAGCCCGCGGGGGGAGGGAGCCCCACCCTGACTGGGGGACGCCCCCCACCCCCCGCCGATGCGGGGAGCCCGGGTGGGGGATTTGGCGGGAGTGGGGGGAGGGGGTGAAAAGCCTGAGGAGGGCGGAGTTCCCCGGATGGGACCGTTAGCCCCGCCCATCGCCCCCTCCTTTATCTTGAAGCTCCAGGGCGCGCGCGCACGTGCGCGCGCTCCCCCCCACTCCGGGATGAGGAGCGTTCGGGGAGATTTCGAAAAGGCGCGGGGAGGGAAAGGGGCGGGGTCACAGGGGCTGGGTGCCCGACGCCCCGTGATTGGCCTAGATCGGCCTCCCGGGGCTAGGGCCACGCCCCTCGCCGGGGCAGGTGGCTGGATGGCTGTTAGACCCTCAACATAGTCCAGCCCGGGTTAATTGGCACCTTTTTAGCCCCTTCTCATCCCGTTGACCCCATGAAGGCAGCAAATAGAGCTCAGCTAGGGCTCTCAGAGCCATGGGACCCGGGGCACCAAGAACCAGAGACGTGACGATGCTTTCCTGACCCTCGGGCAGACTCTCTGACCCCCAGGGGCAGCCCCTGCCCAAGCTTGTAGTCCCTGCCTGCTGCTGTCCCCGAGAAACAATAGGAATACGTTGTTAGGGGTTGCTATTATGGACAATCCATTTTCCACCCAGGCTTGACACTGAGAGCAGAGGTAGATCCCTCTTCTACACAATAGATGAATTGTACGTGGAGTGCCTCGGGCGCCCTTCTTGTAACAATGCTTCTAAAGCTGGCCCTCATCCCGTTGGGGGGAAGGGGGGCATGCGAGATAGTCATTTTTATACATTTGACAACATATTTTTGTATCTGTGTAATTTTACCCTGTTCTCTTTAGAAACATTAAAAATTATTCTACTTTGAATGGTTCAGGTTGAGTAAATTCCATTATTTTCTTATCGATGCATTCTATTGTTACCAGTACTAATATTTCCTTCTAGAAAAATGGCATTTTCACAATTATGTCATCATCTTTTGGTCTTGCAGTATTTCCTAGATTATGGTCATCTGACTTAGTAGCTAAAGATACCTTGTTTTAATTTTGCTATGGTAGTAGTAGCCCTTTTCTCTTTCCCTCATACCAGAGTAATGTTTGTTGAGACCTTTTGTACTGAAATAATGGGGCTTGATTTTTGTACTTTTTTAAAAAAATCATTTTCAGGGTTTTCTCCACGGTGTGGATTGTCTAGAGTACACTGCCAGTCTCTTGTCTTCTATTCACCATGGCTTCTTCTGGTATGTAATACTACACTTAGAGAAATTGAAGAAAATAAGCTTAAATTTTTGACAGTGAAATAGCTGGGGTCCAAATCAAGCACGGTGGCATTTAGTGGAAGCCCCATCTAATCATATGTATTTGCCTTTGTTTGGGTAGGGGGAGGAGTTTAAACAGAATGAAATGACAGGCTAACACTTGAATGGTCTAAGAGGGTATAATTCACCTACGTTGTTATTAAGGTCCTTCAAAGTAGGGTTTTGGGCTTCTAATAAATATCTTGTTAATGAAAATAACTAACAATTATTGATGGTTTGACCACAAGGATTAACCCTCAAATACAGAGCCCACTGAATTCTGGAGGGGAAGAGTGAAGGGGGGGGGGGATTGGATTTCATTGTAGTGTAAAGCAAAAATGATTTGTGCTTAGATGTTTAGGTAATTTATTGCTTGATGAGACTAGCATAGATTTGCTCAATCATAATTCAGTGCCTTACATTGTTGAGGGTTTTAGAGGATCGTAATTAGAACATTGGCAGCTTTTCCCAAATACTCAAGAAACATGATCATCATCCTGTGTCTAGATATCCAGGTGAAAGAACTAGAGAAGCGTGCCTCAGGGCAGGCATTTGAGCTGATACTTAGTCCTCGTTCAAAAGAAGCAGTCCCAGAATTCCCCCTTTCCCCTCCAAAGAAGAAAGATCTTTCCCTGGAAGAAATTCAGAAGAAACTAGAAGCTGCAGAAGAAAGACGCAAGGTAAACATTATTATTTGTATCGGACACATCAAAACCCACTTAGAGCTCTAATTAAAGGACTTCAAAAATTTTTGTTCATCTCTTAAATTATTTGGTAATGTGCCAGTTTCTTCCATTTTCTCAGCAACTCTTAGGGGAAGGCTAAGCACCTATTTTGAAAGTTGCAATAATGCAATAAAACTGCCATTTAACCAAGTGATAGTTGATGTGCTTTAAGTAGTATTTGTGCATTGAATGTGTGTATTCCCAGTAGTATGGAGCAGCTAGGTGGATAGAGTGCCAGGCTGGAGTCAGGAAGAGCTGAGTTCAAATATAGCCTCAGACACTTAGCTGTGTGACACTGGACAAGTCACTTTATCCAGTTTGCCTCAGTTTCCTCATCTATAAAATGAGCTGGAGAAGTTAATGGCAAACCATTCCAGTATCTTTGCCAAGAAAAACCCTGAATGGGGCCATGAAGTATCTGGTCACAACTGAAATGACTCAACAAAAATTCCCAGTAGTAAATTATTTGCATTGCCTTTGTGACCATCAGTCTACAAGTAATGGTTGTATATGGCCTATGGCCACAGAATAGTGTAAAATTGGTGTTTGGAAAGCTCAGACCTATGATATTGACTTTTGCTGTTTGGAAACAGAGAAATTGAGCTCCAAGGGATTTTCAAGGTCATCGTTTAATTGGTCAAGTCACAAATAGGCATGCCATAGGGTTTTCTGTTTTTCACGAACTTTTGGGTACATTATTTAATTTAGTTCTTACAGCCAGACATGAGATACCTACCTCATGCAAGTGTGATACCAATGTTACCCCCATTTTCCAGATGAGGAAATAATTTTAGAGAGGTTAGCTGACTTGCCTAAGGTCATACACCTAGTTAATAGCAGAACTGAAGCTGGAACCTAGGCCCCCTGACTGGTAGGCCACTACTCTTTGTACGGTGCCACTAACCAAGCATTATAGAACATCTGTATTAGGATTCTGGTTTGGAATGAGATACCTGCCTTCTCCTTTGTGGCCCAATCAGGGTCGATCAGGCTCATACAAAACAGTGCTATTTTGGGAGTTGGAACTTGATTCATCATACAAATGGATCCCTGTAATAATGAGCTATTATAATGCAGTTCTGTTGTAACAGAACTGGATGAGTGCCTACCATCTACTAGAAAGGCAGCTGTAGAATAGTAAAAAGAAGACTAAACTTGGAATTAGAGCTTCGATATTCAAATCTGAATCAGCTGCTTAGCATTGGAGGTTTAGAGCTGGAAGGGGCCTTAAAAAGTGATCCTGTCCAACCATCTCATTTTATACATGAAGAAAATGAGTCCCAGAGAGGTTTCATCTTTCCTAAGGTTATAACTGGTGATCTTTAGTAACCTAAAGGTGACAGGATCAGATGTGTGAAAATGTATATAAAATGCTTTCATAATCTCTAAGTGCTGCATACATCTAAGTTAGTAGTTGTAGTAATAGGAGTTCTAATAATGTATTGCTGAATGGGCATAAGAAGCTGTCACCCAGACTACTGGATCTTCTAAACTACTGTGGGCTCTAAGGCTGGGAATGGCTTAGGAAGGAAATAGTGGAATGTTTCTCTTAGAGCAGAGCCGAGTCAAAATGCTCCTGGCCTATTATATACCAAGCTGGAGACTAACTTGAATTTATGTATGAATATTTTCAGTTGTCAGCAAGCCCATTCTTTGTAGTATTTGGGTATTGATGCCAAATACCAGAGCCTTTAACAATAAACACAATATCCTATTTCACCTTTTAAAAAACACAAAACTACATTAGTTTTTATTTATTTAGTACTTGATTCCAGAATGCCTTTTTTTTTTTTTTGGTAAGGCAATTGAGGTTAAGTGACTTGCCCAGAGTCACACAGCTAGTAAGTGTTAAGTGTCTGGGGCCTGATTTGAACTCAGGTCCTCCTGACTCCAAGGCCGGTGCTCTATCCACTGCGCCACCTAGCTGCCCCTCCAGAATGCTTTTTAAAAATGGGACCATAGGTTTAGGACTGGAACTTTAGAGGTCATCTAGTCCAATCTCCCATTTTTCTCATTTGATTGTCACAACCTTATGGGAAAAATCATTCAAGAATTGTGTCCATTTACAGATGAAAAAGAATCTCAAGGAGTTGAAATGACTCACTTGGGCGACCTAGCCAAAGCTGCATCTTGAGTCCAGGTTTTTATTACACTGCCCTCTGTCTAGAGGCATATCACTGTGGAGCCTAGCTTCAATTCATTCCCTTAAGGAATAGTTTGACAAAAACACTTGTGACCAAACTCGTGCATTTTATATAAATATAATATGATATAAATGTTGGCTGTTCCCCACATTTACCCCTTGCACGCAATAAAAGTATAACCACAGAGATTTTACCTCATTCTTTACTAGGAAAGATTAAGCCAATGGCTTCAGAAGTGTTGAAAAGAACCTCCTCTCTGTTTTTTTGCAAACACTCTGTGTCCATTTTAACTGACTTGCCTAGCACATTTCAGACTTCATGGTTTATGGACCTTATTTTCTTTCAGTCTCATGAAGCTGAAGTCTTGAAGCAGCTAGCTGAAAAGCGGGAGCATGAGAAGGAGGTGCTTCAGAAAGCAATTGAAGAAAACAACAACTTCAGTAAAATGGCGGAAGAAAAACTGACCCACAAAATGGAAGCTAACAAAGAGAACCGGGAGGCACAAATGGCTGCTAAGCTGGAGCGCTTGAGGGAGAAGGTAGGTCTGGGCCCGAAATCTCTTTGAGGTGCTAATGACATGCCTTGAGTTAATTGCCCATGTAGAAAGTGTGTGTGCCTACACTGGGATGATGGAAGGAGGAGGTAGATGACCATCTGTAGCTTGTGGGGCACATCTCAGGATATGGTCTCTGCAAAGCCTTTGGTTTTGTTTTAGTTTAAAGTACAGAAGGAGTCTGTCACTTGGTTGTGATTGCACACTGGTGGGAGGAGGCTCAGGTGTTAGAAGGCGTGCATTCTGGTGACCCAGGGCTTGAAGACCCCGTCCAGCCTGGCTGGTGGGTGTGGGACATCTGGTCTACTGGCGGCCCTTTCATGGGCCCGTGTGCGTGTGTTTGCTCTGCCTTGTTTTCTCCAGGATAAGCACATGGAGGAGGTGCGGAAGAACAGAGAGTCCAAAGACCCTGCTGATGAAAATGGAGCTGACTAGCTGGCTGAGAGCTGGCTCCTCCCCCTCCCGAGCATCCAAAGACTGAACTGGCCAGTGTCGCTTTTATTTTATTCCTCCTGACAAATATTCTAGAAACTGATGTAGAGCTGCATAGGTAGATCTGAACCGTACACATGTTGTTTGGGGGGCAGAGGGGGAGAAACTGCAAGTGTTTTGCTCTTTTCTAAAGTGTTGAAGTCTTTCTAACGTAGCTATTTTTCTTGTTGCATCTTTTCTATTCCAGTATGCTCGGTGCTGGGTTAATGGCTAGTACTGTATTGGCTCTGTGAAAACATGTTTGTGAAAGGAATCTGTAGTATGCTTCTTTCCAACTGTTAGATGCTGAATATATCTGTCTGTTCACTTTTGAAACCCGACCTTTGTCCCGGTCTTTCCAGATACTACTGTACTTGAATGGTTAATAAAACTGCACAGTGCTGTTATGGCAGTGAGTTCTTTTGATCCAGGTTTTAACTACTTCAGTCGAATAGAGTTGCCCAGTTTAAATTGGATGCCAAAGTTGTTCTGGGTTGGTAGAATGACTTAGCATGTACTGCAGCATGCTCTGTGCTCCTTTTTCTTCAGCCCTTGTTTTGGAGTTGTCCGTCTTCTACAATAATAGCTTTGTTTTGACGCCTCAGCCCAGATCAGCTGTTACTAGTCTTTCGGATGTTTATTCACACACAATCATTTTCTGTTTTGGTGTCCCTATTTAATTCAGATGCAAATCACAATTGGTACTGTAACATTTGGAGGCCTTACCATAGAGCAAGGGTGTGATCATTTGTTATTTACCTCCTGAGGCTGCTCTGATGGTTGAGGCGCATCACCTCCCTACTCATATAATGAAGGGAACTGGACTAAGTGATTTCTAAGCACTCTTCCAGCTCCCAGCCTTTTCTGGCATTTGGTATGCCAAGAGGAAAAGAAAAATATTAGTAGAACCCTATTCTATTATGCCTTATCAGGCTCTGTATCAGAATATCCCATGCAACAATTAACCAAAAAAGGAAAATTCCCTTTTGTGTTTCATAGCTTCGTAGTTGGAAGGTACCTTTGTAGCCATTTAGTCCAATCCAAACCATATCCCCAAAAGAATACCTTCAAGACTGTCCCCCCAAATGGGTATCTAGCCTTTGCTTGAAGACTAACAGGGAGGGGTGGGGTCTCCCTGAGTAATGACTTGAATTGATAGGGTTGGCAGTGATTTGATCTTTGGACTCTAGACCAAGGTTTCTTAACCTTTTCTGAGTCATGGACCCCTTTGGCATCTGATGAAGCCTATGGGGCACTATGATTAATGCATAAACTAAAGCACGTAGGATTACAGTGGAAACCAATTACATTGAAATAACAAAATAAGTTTCTTTTGAAAGTTCATGGAGCTCTTGTTCAAAACTACTACTGTAGAGCCTGCAAAACTCAGTTACCAGAAGTGTCATTTCTTAGTTAAGAGAAATTTTTGGCAAGTGGCCTCAGACATTTGGGAATATAAGCTCTGATTACAGTCAAACTTTGTTCAGAGCTGAGATCTCTGTGTAAAAAGGCCTCTGAATGTTTGGAAGCCAAGAATCTATCATAAAAACAGATTTGTAGGAGTAAGTGGCCAAGATCTTATTAGAGATTTCGATATTTCAAATGCAGAGATCAATGGAATTTTATAAAATTCATCTCATTTTTTTGTTTTAATTGGTCTGCTTTTAGTAACATGATTGTAATCATAAAATATGGTTAATAGAATTTAGATTTATGTTTAAGTCATGATGAACCATTAGTTTAAAGAAAGTTTGAGGGCAGAGGGGTATTGAGGAGAGAAGGAGGAACCCAGGCCTGGGAGTTAGGGACATAGATACTAGTCCTATTTCTTCGTTTTGTGATCCTGAGTGTCACTACCTTTCTGACCCCTAGAGTCCTCATCCTTAAGATGAGACAGATTAAATAAATGATTTAAAGATCCTTTCCAGCTCTGACATTTTATGGTCTGTGTGCAGCAGAGGCATCAAACATGAGGAAAAATTCAGAGGGGAACAAAGTATTACATGCATAGCTCAGAGTTCTGGCAGGGCAGGAGCAAGTTAAAAAGCAGTAGAACCAGGTAAGGCTTCTGGGGGCTGCAGGAAATGGGATGAATTACATCCTGAGAGGAACAGCAAGTAAGGCAATGCAGAAGTCAAACTTAGGGCCCAAAACTCAAAGCGCTGATGCTGGGGGCTGAGCTCATGTGGAAGTAAAGGATGGGAAAGAGAAGCCTGAAAAGGGACAGAACTGGGGAGCAGAACAAGCTCCAAGCCATCTGATCCGGGAGCAGTCTCAACAATAACAGATTCAACAGCTCTATCAAGGGTATGCTTTGGGCACAACAGTGTATTGTGCTGGGGGAAAAGCAGAGGAAGCAGGAGCCTGGGCCCTTACCTTGGAGTGGACTGTTGGGGTGGAAGGGAGAAAGTCACTTCCCCCTTGCACATGGAGCAGCCAGAGAGCAATGCAAATAGCACGTGGGGGCAAGCCAGGAAGGGCCTTAGAGCACAGTCTGGGCTTGTCAGGGTAAGCTTCTCCTTCTAGACTTTAGAGCCAAGAGGGTCTTGGAGAAGTCCAAAAGCATCATTAGATGAGAAAACTGAAGCCCAGAGGAAGGAGGAACTTGCCAAGGTCACATAGTAAGCAAAATCCAAACTTGAACCTCAATCTTCTGAAGGGTTCCTCCCATTAAACTGTCTTCTCTTGGATGAATCTCAAGATTCCTTTCCAGTCAAAGTGAACTATCTGTACCTTAGCCTGTAGGATACTTACTGTCCCCACTTCAGTGGCTTGGGGCATAATAGTTCAAAGTGATTTAACCACAGTTTAGACATAATTCGGCAGGAAAATTGGGTGACCAACAGCTGATTAGGTGAGAAGGGGCCAGAGAACCTGGAGGAAGCCCTCTGTCATTTTTTTAAAAGAGCAAGAAATCATTTTGTGCCTAAGGTGGGGCATCTGTGATCTTGGGCATAAATCCTAAGAGCCTGTGGGCCTGGTCTCCACCTCCTAGGAACTCACAATCCACTTAGGGAGCTAGAGGAGACCACTCGAAGAATGCTTCATGGTTTATGGGCCTTTTCTCCCAACCCTGGGAAGGAGGGTAGTGTAAGTATGGTATTATAGCCAAGCAAACAGGCTCAGAACTCAACACTGGAATTCTGGTCTGGGGATTCCAAGTCCAGAAGCCGAGTGGAATTTGTGTGTGTGTGTGTGTGTGTGTGTGTGTGTGTGTGTATATTGGTCGTCTGTGCCTTAAAGCAACATTTCCTCAGACTTCATCCACATGGCAGTGTTTTACTGCATTCTTCTTAATGGCTAGAATTATGAGATATTGTAAAGAAAAACAGGAACTTATATAGCAAAGTGTCTTGTCCATTCTCTGGACCTGTGATCTCACTGGTGGAGGACAGTCCCTCTACTAATGGATGCTAGCTCTGCTCCATCCCCAGAGCTGCCTGGGGCACTGAGAAGTGGCCAGCATTACCCATGGGCCCACTGCTAGTATGTATCTGGTGGAATTCGAAACCAGGGCTTTCTAACTCAGGGCTACTCTTGATCTAGTGTGACTGGCTGCCTCTCATACACAGTAGGCATTTAATAAATATTTAGTAAAACATAAAACACAGAAGTAACATGTTGCCTTGTATTAAAGTACCAAATGAATTGTACAGACAGTGCCATAAGAAGATATCAGGGGAGAAAGCGTTCACCAGTCAGGAAAGACCTTCTGGAGGAGAGGTAGGAGCTGAGCTAGGCTTCTCTGGAAAGAAGGGCAAGACTTGGCGAAGTTGAGAGGGTCAAGTGAGGTGTTGGGTGGGGATGCTATCCTCAAGTGGGGAGACACTTGGGCAGAAGAAGCCAGAAGCTTACACAGGTCTATTATAAGAGATAAGTGGGAAGGTGGGTAGTGGGTTATTGTTTGTCTTTTATTCTTTTTTTTTTTTTTTTTTGCTGTGGCAATTGGGGTTAAGTGACTTGCCCAGGGTCACACAGCTAGTGTTAAGTGTCTGAGGCCAGATTTGAACTCAGGTACTCCTGAATCCACTGCGCCACCTAGCTGCCCCTCCTTCATTCTTGAAGAGGACCATGACGTTAGGAGGTGATATCATGACTTGCAATGAATTGGATTTAAGTGAGAGAGGGCTGTGCAGTCACCAACCTTATTCTTTCTGGAGCCCTCTGGGTCCCATGGCAAGATATACATCAGGATAACTGGAGATGGCCCCAAATGTTTAAGGTAATTGGGGTTAAGTGACTTGGCCATGGTCACATATCTAGTAAGTGTCTAAGGTGAGATTTGAACTCAGGTCCTCTCAACTTCAGGGCCAGTGCTCTATCTACTGCACCACCTAGCTTTGGTGGGTAGTGGAAAAGACTGGAGGAAGGAGGAGACCAGTTGGTGGCTCCTGTCAGAGCCCAGAGGTCAAGTACTGAGGAGGTGAGCTAGGGCAGGAAGAGGGGAAGGAAGGGGGGCGAGTGTGTCCAGGAAACTGGCTAGGGCCACAGATGGAAATGAGAAACTGCTGCAGGCAAGGGAGTGAGAGAAGAGTGTTTCTTGTCCTTCCTCCCCAAGCTGTTCCTTCAAGGTTTGAGTTGGTCTCAGGAGACCCAGGAGCAGAGAGCTCTTGTGGCCTGTGGGAGGTCTCCTGAGCTTATCAGAAAACTCTTAGGTGCCTTAGTGCCATGCTCCACATGGCCCTTAGAAACAATAGCCACTTCAGCAAAGCCAAGGATATTAGAGCCATCAGGGACCCTGGAGGGATGCTAGTCCAACCCCTTTATTTTATAGGCGACTGAGGCCCAGTGAGGTCACCTAGCAAGACAATCACAGTGAAGGGGGTGGGGGGACTAGAACCCAAGCTTCCTAACTCCCCATGTCCATTTCTTTTTTCCCTTCATTACTTTGCCCCTGGTTGAGGGTTAGGTACTCATGACTGGGGAACAAGCAATAACCTTGCAACCTTTCCTTTCACTCTAAATCCTATCACACTCATACAGGCCTGAACTTTGTCTTTCCCCAAACTCCTTGTCTTGCTGCCCCTTTGATAATCCTTCACAGGGTCTGAATACAACAACCATTAGCAAATGTCTGCCGAAGAAGCTGTTGTTTGGCCAAGGAGGCCGCAATGGAGAGAACTTTGAAATGAAGTAGACGCAGTAGGAAGGGCTTTGTTGCTCAAAACTTTGAAATAATTTAGGTTTTCTTTATCACAGATTTAGAACTAGAACCAACTTTAGAGGCCATTAAATCCCACCCTCTCATTTTAAAGATGAGGAAACTGAGGCCCAGAGAATTTACGTGACTTCCCCAAGGTTGCACAGTTAGTATGTTTGAGGTCAAATTTAGACTCTGGTCTTTCTGCTTCCTCATCTATCACCTGTCCACTGCACCAGGGTAGTCAAAAGATCTGAGTTCGAATTCTGTCACTTAACACTTGCTTTACCTTGGACCACTGTTTCTCATCTAAAAGAACAGGGCTGAGCCAGATGATTTCTAAGGTTCTTTTCAGTTCAAAAAATAAGGAAATAATCATTATATGCTTGAATGTATTATGAGGTGTCAGTGAGAAGGTGACCACCAGGGGGCGCAGAAATGCTCCCAGTTAAGAGAAAGGAAGGCTTTTAATGAGCTATTCTACCTTGTTTCCTGTGGTTTCAGCTTTTTTCATCTATTTTCTCTGTTTGGGAGGAAGATCTTGAGGGCAAGGAGAAATAATATACTTTGGTTGGGCAAGAAGTGTGTCTGATGTTAGGATGGAGGAAGTCCAGGTTGGTTTGTTTTTTTTTTAAGCATAAATTCTTCATCTTTTTCTATGATGTAGTGGAAAACTCAGTGGACTCAGAGCCCTGGGTTTAAAGCCTGGTTCTGGCATGGGATGTATAATAACCATGGGTGGCCTGTCAAGGTCTTCAAGTGAACAGACTCCCTGACAAGCACAAAGTCAGCTTCCAATGCTCAGTCCTTAGAACCCTGGGGCCACTGTGCTGCTCACATCAGGATACCTACCAGAGAGGATTTTGTGGCAACAGAGCCAAGAACATGATGGTTGTCCTTTTGCCAAGAGAATTGAGGGATACTGCTGAAGGACACTCTGAGCTGATGCTTCTGATGGACCTGGAAGTCCCCTCTTCAGGAAATTTATAGAGCCTGATTCTGTTGAAGTTGTGGGATGGGAGTAGGGTTGGGGGAGGGACAGGTACCACGGTGGCATCTGATGCTCCAGTTGGAAACTATTAACCAAACCTGTTGGGTAGGCCTGGGCATGTTTGGGGTTTTATCAGCCAGGTATCAGGGAGGGAAAAGTGGGAGGAATGTAGACCAGAACATGCTGCCTTCTAAAAGGTGTGGGAAGTCTGTGCAAAGTCACTGGCCACATACCCTTACCTTCACAGGCTTGAATAGCAAGAGAACTGAATTGGTCAATAGTCCATCCCTTTTTGCCTGAGAGATTTTTACATGATTTCGTGTAGATAGGTATATAAAATAGATATACATAACCTTTTACTGTTGCTAAATTTTTCGCAGCCCCCATATTCAGTTACAATGGATTCAGGACCCACAGTTTTAAGAAGCTTCGGTTTAAAAGACCCTGTTTTTGAAAGCTTAAATGGTTGTTTCCCCGGGCTAGAGAAAATGGAGCAAACAGAGGACCAGATGAATGTTGGGCTTTGGGCTAAAGCTGTCTGAAGTGTGACTCAGCATATTAATGAGACCAAGCGGTGAAGTTCAGAGGATGGGTTCAGAAGGAATCCACAGGCCCGGAGGAGAGGTGGTTCTCCTCAGGAGATTGAAGGATAGGAGGGCACCAAGCAGTGGTCCCTTGTGCCTGGGCCAGTATGGTTTCTTTTTCTGAAGCCAGTAGTACTGTGTCAATGGGGTAACTAGCTGAGTGAAGGAGCAAGGGCTTTTTTTGTTTAGACTTTCAGACCATTTCTTTGTGATTCTCTGTAGGGTTGTGGGGGCATTTATTCCTTGATAGACAAAAGTTTATCCTTTAGAAGCCTTGGGCTTGATCCTTTTTTTCTCCCTCCTGCTGAGAGTAATAGATAACATTTGTGTTCAGCAATTTGGGGTGTAGTAGACCACTGCTGTGCCATAAGAAATACAAATATGAAGAATGAAGCAAAGTAAGGTCAGCTCTATTTTTTTTATCATAAAAGTATTTTATTATTTTCTAGTTACATGTAAAGATCAACATTTGTTTTCCTAAGATTTCTAGTTTCAAATTTTTCTCCCTCCCTCCCCTTCCTCCCTTCTCCCCAAGACAGCAAGTAATCTGATATAGGTCATATATATATATATATAATCACATTAAACATTTCTGCATTAGTCATCCTGTGAAAGAAGAATCAGAGCACAAGGGAAAAACCTCAAAACAGAAAAACAAAAAAAGTAGAAATAGTGTGGTTCAATCTGCATTTAGATTCCACAGTTCTTTTCTTCTGGATTTGGAGAGCATTTTCCCTCATGAGTCCTTTGAAACAATCTTGGACCATTGTATTGCTGAGAAGAGTCAAGTCTATCACAGTTGATCAATACATAATGTTGATGATACTATGTATAATATTTTTCTGATTCTGATTATCTCACTCATCATCAGTTCATGCAAGTCCTTCCTGGTTTCTCTGAACTCCACCTGCTTATCATTTCTTACATCACAATAGAATTCCATTACATTCATATACCACAACTTGTTCAGCCATTCCCCAATTGATGGACATCCCCATAATTTCCAATTCCTTGCCACCACAAAAAGAGCAGCTATAAATATTTCTGTACATGTGGGTCCTTTTCCCTTTTTTATGATCTCTTTGGGAAAAAGACCCAAGAGTGGTATTGCTGGGTCAAAGGGTATGCACAGCTTTATAGCCCTTTGGGCATAATTCCAAATTGCTCTCCAGAACGGTTGGATCAGTTCACAGCTCCACCAACACTGCATTAGTGTTCCAATTTTTCCACAGCTTCTCCAACATTTATTATTTTCCTTTTTTGTCATATTAGCCAATCTGATAGGTGTGAGATGGTACTTCAGAGTTGTTTTAATTTGCATTTCTCTAATCAATAGTGATTTAGAGCATTTTTTTCATGTGGCAATGGATAGCTTTGATTTCTTCATCAGAAAACTGCCTGTTCACATCCTCTGACCATTTCTCAATTGGGGAATAACTTGGATTCTTATAAATTTGATTTAGTTCCCGATATATTTTAGAAATGAGGCCTTTATCAGAAATACTGGCTATAAAAATTATTTCCTAGCTTTCTGCCTCCCTTCTAATTTTGACTGCATTGCTTCTGTTTGTACAAAACCTTTTTAATTTAATGTAATCAAAGTCTTCCATCCTGCATTTCATAATCTTCTCTATCTCTTGTTTGGTCATAAACTGTTCTCCTTTCCATAAATCTGAGAGGTAAACTATTCCTTCCTCTCCTAATTTACCTATGGTATCACCTTTTATGTCTAAATCATGTACTCATTTTGACCTTATTTTAGTACAGGGTGTAAGATGTTGGTCTATGCTTAGTTTCTGCCATACTATCTTCCAGTTTTCCCAGCAGTTTTCGTCAAATACTGAGTTCCTATCCCAGAAGTCTTGGGGTTTATCAAACAGTACATTACTAAAGTCATTTACTACTGTGTCTCCTGTGCCTAACCTATTCCATTGATCCTCCACTCTGTTTCTTAGCCAGTACCAAATAATTTTGATGACTGCTAATTTATAGTAGAGCTTCAGATTTGGTACAGCTAGTCCATGAAGCTCAGCTCTGTTAAGTCATAATGAAGGCAAGAAAAGCTTAAGTAAAGAGGTAGATCCAGAAGGGAACACAGACCATATAAGTTGTCATTTCATTAAAAATTGTATTGTATCAGAAAAGTAGCATGAAACCTGTCAGAGAAATGTAGGACCAGACAAAAAGATGGGTTAGCCACATAGTGTGAGCAAGGAATGGTCACTGGAACAGCCTGCAAGATCCATTGATAGCCACTCAATGTAAAATGGGCTGGAGGAAGAACTCTGGCATGTGGGGTTGGAGCCCCTATTACTGATTTGTCAGAAACATGGACAAGAATTACACAGAATGGACAGGCCTGGAGGGGTTGCCTTTCTTTTTCTTTTTCTTTTTTTTTTTTTTTGCGAGGCAATGAGGGTTAAGCCCAGGGTCACACAGCTAGTAAGTGTCAACTGTCTGAGGCTGGATTTGAACTCAGGTCTTCCTGAATCCAGGGCCAGTGCTCTATCCACTGCACCACTTAGCTGTCCCAGTTTTATTATTTTTCTTTAAAAAAGCATAAATAGTTCAGATTTAAGGTATTATTTGAAGATTGACTTCATTTTTCATTTATGTGAGTTTGTTGAGTGTGTTAATTTTTCAAGAAGAGATAAGATGCCACAGGGAGAGAAAAAGAGTGCAGACCTTTCCTTCCTAGACTGCCCACCCATCTCCACAGTGTTTGTGCTGTATTTCGTGTTCACAGCCCAACCTCAGGGGCCTCTCTTCAACTTTAGAGGAACCTTGACAGATTGTGTTTGGGAAAAATTAGAGATGAATGTATCCTGACTCTGGTCCAGGCCTTTCGAGAACATGTAGGGACTCCTTCCCCCCGCCTCTTAGAGACCCTAAGCAGCCCAGTCTCTTGATCCATTCTCCTAGGAAGAGATGAGAGTCACTTCCAGTCACTTTATTTTGTTTTTTTGTTTGTTTGTTTTTGTGGGGCAACTTGCCCAAGGTCACACAGCTACTAAGTGTCAAGTGTCTGAGGCCAGATTTGAACTCAGGTACTCCTGAATCCAGGGCCGGTGCTTCATCCACTGCACCACCTAGCTGCTCCTCCAGTCACTTTAGATAAATATTTTTCTTTGCTTGTGCAGTATAGTATGTCCCATTCAAGTCATCAAACATTGATTGCCTCCCAAATGCAGGCTTATGTACTTAGGGCTTGGGCAGCAGGGAAGGAAATCACCATAGCCCCTTTCTTCAGTCTGCTGAGGGAGGATGTACACACCACAAGTCTAGATAAAGCAGACTGAAATGTAGCAAAGGAGAGAACTAGATCATTACTTTCTGCTAGGGGAAACGGGTCTCCTTATGGCCCATTATGGATTTTACCCACTGCTTCAGAGGGTTTAATTGTAACTTGGATTAAATAGAAAGTTAAAAAAAGAGATGTCTGCAATGTAACATTAGAAAAAGGGAGTCAAGGATCAGGGGCACATTATGTATTCCTAGGATCATAGAATGAAAACTGAAAGGAGCTTAGAAGTCATTTGGTCCAACTCCCCCATTTTGCAGATGAGGAAAGTGAAGCCCAGAGAAGTTGTGATTTGCTCAAAGCCACACAAGTAGAAAATAGCAGAGCTAGGATTTGAACCCTAGTCCTCTGATGCTCTTCTTCCCTGGGTATTTCTGGATGGGAAACTTGTCAGGCAGAGACTGCAGTTCCTCTTTCTTTGTCCTCTTCTAGTCCAAGGATCTGCTCCTTCAGGTTCTTTGACCAACTTGAGACAGTAGCATTTTAAGAATGACTTGGATGAAAAAAAAAATTAAAAAAAAAAAAGAATGACTTGGATGATGCAAGGGAGTCAGGTTAGATGATAAGGGAAGGGGCAAGGAAGTAATGTAGACTTGGCATAGGTAATTATCCCCTCAAAATGAAGTGTGGTCTTTGACCACTTGTCAGAGATGCACTCTTTCACCCTCTATTGCCCAGGCCTGTTTACTGCCTTTAACTCCACTTTGTTTCAGCATCTCATTGCCAGTCCTTTGAGAAGGATGGAAATTTCCACCCAGAAGTCAAAGAGATGACGGAGTCCGAGGGATGGGGAAAAGAAGGCACAAGGAAATTTCCATAACAAAAACTAGGACAGCATGAGGTAAGCTCCTAAATCCATCTTCCTGGAGCAATTCTACTTCCACAACTTAACTGTCCAAAGTGGGCTGCAGGTCCTTCTTCTTCCAAATTGATAGGATCATGAATCTGGGAGTTGCAGCTTGTTCTGGTGTGAGGAATTCCTTGGGGATATCATTCATAGCCCCTATAGGGAATGCCAGGCTCATCTCCTTTGTTCACATGAACACTGGTCCCTAGCTAGGGATGATTCAAAGGCCCCCAGGTTGACCTCAGGCATGTGAGCCAGGGGCCAGTAACCCCATATTTTAGAAATCGTCTAGGCCAAAATCCTTTTACAGAGGACAAAAATGAACCCTAGTTGGGGTTGGGTAGGGGGTGAGGAAGGTAGGGGGAATAATTTTCATAAAGTCACATAGTGGGGGGCAGTTAGGTGGCGCAGTGGATAGAGTACCGGCCCTGGATTCAGGAGGACCTGAGTTCAAATCTGGCCTCAGACACTTAATACTTACTAGATTTGTGACTGGGCAAGTCACTTAACCCCAATTGCCTCACCAAAAAAAAAATAATAATAATAATAAAATAAAGTCACATAGCTAGTTCATGGAAGGGTTAGGACTAGAACCCAGAGTTGGAAAAGGACCTCAGATGTCATCTAGTCTAATATGTTAGACCTGAAAATGAATGAAACTCCCTTTGTATAGTCTAGACCAGCTGTTTTCAAAGTGTGTCAAGGAGAGTCTCTGGGGCCCTTTCATGGGGTCCTTGAGATCCAAACTATTTTTTTTCTTTTCTTTTTTTTTTTTGAGGCAATTGGAGTTAAGTGACTTGCCTAGGGTCACACAACTAGTAAGTGTTAAGTGTCTGAGGCCGCACTTGAACTCAGGTCCTCCTGACTCCAGGGCCGGTGCTCTATCCACTGCGCCACCTAGCTGCCCCCAAACTATTTTTGTAATAAAACTAAGACATTATTTGCCTTTTTCACTCTCATTCTTTCATGAGCATACCATGGAGTTTTCTAGAGGCTATATATGGCTTATGATTTAAAGAGTTAGCTGTGAATACAAAGACTGAGTTGATATCTCATCTGCAGAATTGTATTTTTGCCTCACAAATGGACAAATCCACAGATGTGGCTGGACTTGCTATTTTGCTTGTATTTGTCTGGTAGCAGCAGCAACTAATTATCAGAGATCTTCATTTATGTGAACACTTGGCAACAGACATGAATGATACTGAAATAACCAAAGTGTTGAGTAACTCTTTTTTCTTTTTTTCTTTTTTGTGGGACAATGAGGGTTAAGTGACTTGCCCAGGGTCACACAGCTAGTGTCAAGTGTCTGAGGCCAGATTTGAACTCAGGTCCTCTTGAATCCAGGGCTGGTGCTCTATCCACTGCACCACCCAGCTGCCCCCAAGTAACTATTTTGCATTCTGAGTTGATGGTGCACAAGCCATGGCGGGTCAAACTTCTGGTACCCTGGTATGAATCAAGGCTGCATTATTCAATTGTCCTGGTAGTCATCGTATCCTTTGCCAGTTTCACTTAAGAATGTCTTTTTTTGTTTGTTTTTTGTTTTTGTATTTTTGCAGGGCAATGGGGGTTAAGTGACTTGCCCAGGGTTACACAGCTAGTACGTGTCAAGTGTTTGAGGCCGGATTTGAACTCAGGTCCTCCTGAATCCAGGGCCGGTGCTTTTATCCACTGCACCACCTAGCTGCCCCACGAATGTCTTTGAAGAAGCAATAAAAAGGATTCATTTTGTTCAATTTCAGCTCTTGAGTACATGTCTTTTTTTTTTTTTTTAAGTAAGGCAATTGGGGTTAAGTGACTTGCCCAGGGTCACATAGCTAGTAAGTGTTATGTGTCTGAGGCCAGATTTGAACTCAGGTACTCCTGACTCCAGGGCCGGTGCTCTATCCACTGAGCCACCTAGCTGCCCCTTGAGTACATGTCTTTTTAACATTCTGTGATGACACAGGAAGTACACATAAAGTGCCCTCTGCTGCATACCCAAAGATTATGGCTTGTCTTGAGGAAAAGCACTCATGTGATTGTTGGAGTTTTTAGCTATACTAGCCTCTTTTCATGGAATACCTTTTTTACTTGAAAGAACCACTAACAGACAAACTTTGGTTATTCACACTTGGGTATTTGGCAGACATTTTCTTTGGAAACAAATGAAATGAATCTGTCCCAATTCACAATATTTATTACCTACTCTTTTGAAAGTGGCTACTCCAAGGTCATCAATGATGTGTTATTCAATTTCCAAATTCAGTGTTCTTTTTTCAATTCTGATCCTCTTTGGCCAGGCAGTGAGGGTTAAGTAACTTGCCCAAGGTCACACAGCTAGTAAGTGTCAAGTGTCTGAGGCTGGATTTGAACTCAGGTCCTCCTGAATCCAGGACTGGTGCTTTATCCATTGTACCACCTAGCTGCCCCAATTCTGATCCTCTTTGAAAAACATTTTTTTAATTAAAAAAAAGTTTTTTTCCTCCTTGAACTTTTGAGAGCATTTGACATTCCTTTCTTCTAGATACCCTACCTCCCTTGGCTTCTCTGACACTTTCTTCTGGTTCTCCTTCATGGACCATTCCTTGCTTGGTCTTTACTGCTGGTCCTTCCATTCCCTGGTTATGGGTGTCTCTCAAGGCTCTGTGTTTAACCCTCTTCCCTCTACACTCTGTGTGATCTCATCTACTCTCCTGGCTTCAGTTATTACCTCTATGCAGGTGACTCCCTTAATTTTTCCCCTGTGTTCCAATCTTTATCTCTACCTGTTTGCTAGATAGCTCCACTGGACTAACCTACTGGCACTTTAATTTTTCACATGTTTAAAACTTATTCAATCATTCTCCCCACACACCTACACCTACCCCACCTGACCTCCTGACTCTACAAAGCTTGTTCCTTCTTCCAGTTTTCTTATTTCTGTTGATAGTATTATGATTTTCCCAGTTAGTTGAGTCCAGTCAGTTGACAAACACTATCAATTAATTGTCTCTGGACAATATTTCTTTTTTTTCTTTTTTCTTTTATTTAAATTTTTTTTCTAATTACATGTAAATATATTTTTTTGAGTTCAAAATTTTTCTACCACTCTCCTTTCCCTCCCCCACTCCTGAAGCCAGCAAGCAATCTGCTATAGGTTATACATTACAATCATGTTGAATATATTTCCAAATTAGTCATGTTGTAAGAGGAGAATAAGAACAAAAGGGGAAAAACTCGAGCAAGAATGAATAAGAACAGGGGTCAGCTAGGTGACGCAGTGGATAAAGCACTGGCCCTGGATTCAGGAGTACCTGAGTTCAAATCTGGCCTCAGACACTTGACACTTACTAGCTGTGTGATCCTGGGCAAGTCACTTAACCCCAATTGCCCAGCAAAAAAAAAAAAAAAAGAATGAATAAGAACAATAACAAAAAAGCAACAACGAAAGTGAAAATAGTCTGCTTCAATCTGCATTCAGACTCCACAGTTCTTTTTCTGGATTTGGAGAGCATTTTCCACCATAAGTCTCTTGGCATTGTCTTGGATCATTGTATTGCTGAGAAGAGTTAAGTCTATCACAGTTCATCATCCCATTGTGTACAGTGTTCTCTTGGTTCTGCTCATTTTACTCAGCATCAATTCATTTAAGTCTTCATGTAAGTCTTTCCAGGTTTTCCTGAAATCCATCTGCTTATCATTTCTTACAGCACAATAGTATTCCATTACATTCATATGACACAGCTTGTTTAACCATTTCCCAATTGATGGGCATCCCCTCAAATTGTAATTCTTTACCACCACTAAAAGAACAGCTATAAATGTTTTTTTCTGGACAATATTTCTTGCATCCGTCCTTCCAGGATCTTGTATCCACTAATGCTACATATAACTATTCTGTAATCTAAGTCCTCATCCTCTTACACTGGGCCTAATGCAATACCCTCCTCACTGATCTCTGTCACCAAACTTTTGCCATCCTCTAGAGAGCTGCCAAAATATGATTCCTAATGGGGAGGTTTGCTCTGAAACTCTGAGTGATTCATTGGCACTGGGATCAAACATAAACTCAACTTGTCATTTAAGACTTCAGAAGCAGCCTTGGATCTACCTTGCTGGCATTATTTTGTCCTATTTTTCCCATGTATTCTAAACTGCCTCCATGAGGTGAGTGCCTGGAACACACGCTTTCTCCACATCTGCCTGTTGAAATCACCTTCCTTGGGGGCAGCTAGGTGGAGCAGTAGATAAAGCACTGGCCTTGGAGTCAGGAGGACCTGAGTTCAAGTCTGACTTCAGACACTTGACACTAGCTGTGTGACACTGGGCAAGTCACTTAATCCTCATTGCCCCACAAAAAAAAAAAAAAAAAGAAATCACCTTCCTTCAGAAGATTTCTTGCATGACATCTTCTTTTACTCTTTTTTTTTTCCCCCATTGAGGCAATTGGGGTTAAGTGACTTGCCCAGGGTCACACAGTTAGTAATTGTTAAGTGTCTGAGTCTGGATTTGAACTCAGGTACTTCCGACTCCAGGGCCGGTGCTTTATCCACTGCGCCACCTAGCCGCCCCCTTCTTTTACTCCTTACCCCAGTGGAGTTCAGGATCATGCCTCAGGTTTTCCTAAAACACTCTGCATCTCCCCTTGGTTCTTTGGCATCTCCACTGTGGGATCGTAAGTTTAGGGTGGTGATGGGGGATTTATTCCTCTTTGTGTTTCCAGCACCCAGAACAGCACCATGTGCATACTCGGTATTTGGTACATATTGAATTGAATTGTCTTGTGCATGTATGCCTTCATCCAAATCATTAATGAAAATGCTGAAGTGGGGGTGGGGTAGACAAAGGAAAGAGATCTAAAGCATGTCTTCTGACTCCTAGCCCAGTGTCTTTTCCACTAGACCATGCCATCTCTTCCGTGACAATGTGGCCACTAGCCCAGGCTGCAGCTTTCCCAAGGAACACCAGGTTGGTGGTTTGTTGGCCCTTCCTGTGGATATCTACTGTACTATTTGGACTTTCAAACTCTGACAACCTTTCTTTTAACAGACCCAGTTTCTCTGCACTTATTCCCTTTCCCAGCATTAAATAAACCTTGTGCTAAAACTGTGGCTTTCCCCAGTTTATTGTATATATCCTGGTTTCTTGGAATCAACATTTATTAAGTGCCTACCATGTTCCAGGCCTAGTAAGTCATACCTTAACTTCAATAAGCATTTATTAAACACTTGCTATGAGCCAGTAAAAATAAAACCAAAGGTCACAACAACAAATTCCTACATCAGATTTGGGATTTCAGAAGAAGATGGCCTGTGGACACTCTAGTTAGGGGTATGCCAGTGGGGTCAAAAGCTATTGCCATCTACTCAGTGGAGGCCTAAAATCAGCAAGACTTTGACTTGGACTTGTTAGAGTCACAACAGGAAATAAGTTCAACTTCCAGTATTCAAGGAAATAGGGTAGAGACCCCCTACAGGGTAGAGGCCCCCAAACAGTAGGTGCATATCTTTAAGGCCTAGGCACCAGAACCATCTCTGATATGTATTTTTTTGAGAGGCAATGGGGGTTAAATGACTTGCCTAGGGTCACATTGCTAGTGAGTGTCAAGTGTCTGAGGCCAGATTTGAACTCAGGTCCTCCTGAACCCAGGACCGGTGCTTTATCCACTCATCTCTGATATATTGATGGAGCCACAGCAAAGGACAAATTCGTATCCTGGTTGATGACTTTCCAAGGAGATGACAGAGGTACCTAAGGAGTCCCCTTCTGCTGGGGGACCCTGTAGGTAGGGTAGTGATAAGTCAAATTCAGATAGAAATGGGGGCCTGGCAGACTGCATATTGACTTGGTTTTAAATGTAATATTATAGATGTTTTGTTGTGTGTAGGGTTTTTTTTGTGGTTTTTTTGGTGGGGCAATGAGGGTTGTGACTTGCCCAGGATCACACAACTAGTAAGTGTTAAGTGTCTGAGGCTGGATTTGAATTCGGGTCTTCCTGAATCCAGGGCTGATGCTTTATCCACTTCACCACCTAGCTGCCCCTGTATTATTTATTTTGTTAAGTATTTCCCAGTTGTCTACTAACTTGGTTAAGCCTGCATGTTTGACACCTCTCCTCTAGGAGATTTAGAACTAGAGCAATCTCTGACATTCCATAGTTGTACTAAGGGATCAAGAATGCAGAGATGAGACAGAAATGCTTGGCTGGCCCTCCTAGAGGACTGAATCTAGTGAAATCTCAATATCTTATTGGGACCACACAGGAGAGGATGAATCTAACTCACATTTAGTGACAATACAAGGGGAAGGAGATGGAGAAAGGAAAAGGCTCTCATGTTGAGCCATCAGGAAATGGAGACAGAAGCCAGGGATTGATGCAGAGGATGAGGTCCTGTCCCAGGTTCAGGCCAGAGTTGCACAAGTGTGCAGAGAGGAAGACAAGCTTCCTTACCTAGAACTTTGACAAGAGCAGCAGCAGCAGCAGCATCAAGATTGCAGAGAAGACAGAACCAGGGCCTTTGAGGTGGGACAGAACCTTGCTCTGGAGCAAAAAGTATATCTCCAGAAACAGAAGCTTGAGATATGAATAAAAAAGAGAAAAAGACGTAGTAACAACAAAAAATACTATAAGAGAAGCCCAAGAGTTAGCCCAGAACAGAATAACTATATTAATTATTTAAGTAGAGCCTCCTGGAAAAAAAAAATGACTTGGCTACAAGGTCTCTAAGATTAGATGTAAGAAATGAAGCAAGAGATTAAAAAAATGAAAATAGAACTCTTAGGGGAAAATTGGAAGCTTAGAATATAAGTGGAATAAAATTGAATAGAAGTAGACTGAATAAAACTGAATTGAAGTAGGCTCTGAAAAATAGAGTGGAATAGATCACCTCAGCAATTGAGACAAGAAGAAATATTTGAATAAAGTTCAAAGACTGAAAAAAGAAAAGTGGATTATCTACCATCAAAAACAACCGACCTGGAAAACAGGTTAGAAGAATTTACTTAAGAATGATCAGACTTGGGGGCAGCTAGATGGCACAGTGGATAAAGCACTGGCCCTGGATTCAGGAGTACCTGAGTTCAAATCCAGCCTCAGATACTTGACACTAGCTGAGTGATCCTGGGCTAGTCACTTAACCCTCATTGTCCCACAAAAAGAAAAAGAAAAAAGAATCATCAGACTTCCTAAAAGTCATTTCCTTAGCTATCAAATTTTTAAGAAAGTCTCAAAGAAGAGCAAAGTAAAAATAGAACCTATAAGTCATCACCTTAAAGAAAGATTAAATTGAAAACACCCAGAAATGTAAAAGCCTAAATCATTTCCAGGTTAAAAAATTTTTCTACAAGCATCTAGAAGAAAAAAAACAACAGTTCAAAGGAATTACAATCAGGATCACAAAATCCTATATTGCAACCATGTAAAGGGAAGGAAATCTTGGAATATAATATATAAAAAGACTTCCAACCAAAAAGAACTTATCCACAACATAATCTTGCAGAGGGGGAAATAGATCTTTAATAGAAGAGAGAATTTTAAAACATTCCCAGTGAAAAGATCAGAGCTGTCAAGAATTTTTTAATTCAAATACAGGAAAGAAGAGAAACCCAAGAAAGTTGTAACAATTGGAATGATGCCACCTGCTGGAGACTTACTGTAGAAAAGCTCCCCATGAAGTGAAGGTCTTTGAGGGCAAGACCGGGAGTCTTTTCTTTGGCGTCAGGAAGTGCCGTCTGCTTGTGGGAGGAAGAAGGGAGGAACCTGGCGCTCTAACTGGGGCTTTTTCCTGGGGACTCTGGTGGAGAGGGGAGATAGAAATGTGCTCTCCCTTTAATAGATGAATGTAGGCCTTTCTCTCTCTCTTTACCAAATTCTTATTCTCCTTAATAAATGCTTAAAAGTCTAACTCTTACTAAAGCTTATAATTTATTGGTGACCACTCATTAGATATTTTAGACAAGACTAGCTAGAATTTTAGCCTTAACAGAGTAAAGTTAAGCAATTGGAAAGAGCCAAATGATGGTCAAATGCTTACATTTGTATTGGGGTAAAGGAGACAAATATCCTTTTTCTTTTCTTTTTTTTTTTTCTTTTTTGCTGGGCAGTGAGGGTTAAGTGACTTGCCCAGGGTCACACAGCTAGTAAGTGTCAAGTGTCTGAGGCCAAATTTCAACTCAGGTACTCCTGAATCCAGGGTCGCTGCTTTATCCACTGTGCCACCTAGCTGCCCCCAAGTATCCTTTCAAAATTCTATCTTTAAGGTTCACAGAGGTGCTATAGAAAGAAAAACAGAGCCTTGGGGATGGTTTTATTCTGTTTTACTGGCTGTAGGAGAACAAAGAGAAAAAAGAAATACACCAGGGAAGAAATTAGGAAGAAGAAAGAGGAGCTACTTCTTCAAATTCAGGTTAGCCAAAAGAGTATACAGACATGGAGGTGGGGTGAAGAGAGAGCATCTCATGAAGCTCACTTATCTGAACTGGGCAAAGGAGGATTGAATACATAGAGAGTTCAGTGTAGAAATGAGGACAATGCTTAAGAGGTGTGGCGAGTAAAATATGTGTGGTCACCTTATTTCCCAAGTTTGGGCAAAATTAGCTGGGGTTCCTAATGTAGTTGTTACTTATAAATTAGAAGCTTTAGCACCAGTTTTGGGGCATTAAGCATTTATTAAAGTATATTAAATATTAGTAAAGAAAGGGAACATGTCTCTGAAAGTTCAGGCCTATCTACCTAGAGGAGAGAATAGAGCTCAGCCTGGCCTGCTTCTTTCTCCAAGTCCTCTGCCACCAAGAGTACCTGAGAGATAGTCACTAACTTCCTGCTGGTCCAAAAGAGAGGTGGTCCTTACACACTGCTTCAAGCTAATTGGCTAGCATCACCCAAATCCATTGGTTCACTGGACTTGAGGGCGGTCCATAAACAGAATATGTTGAGGTCAGAGTTCAGAGAACACATCCCCTGAGGGCCAGGCTCTCAGGTAGGTGTGGTTTCTTTTTCTTTTGTTTTTGTTTTTTTGTTTTTGTTTTTGTGAGGCAATTGGGGTTAAGTGACTTGCTCAGGGTCACACAGCTAGTAAGTGTTAAGTGTCTGAGACCGGATTTGATCTCAGGTACTCCTGACTCCAGGGCCAGTGCTCTATCTACTGCGCCACCTAGCTGCCCCATAGGTGTGGTTTCAATCAAGTTAACTCCAAGTGAGTTAATCAGCAAAGTCAATCCAATCATTTTTTAATATAATTCCCTTGAGTGGGGGCCTCTGGGCATCCCAAAACCCACTATTTTCTCACAGAGGGAGGCTAGAGTTTGGAGAGGATGGTCACAAGCAAAACACACTTTTTAATTATGGAGAGCAGATCAAAGTGAGAACTAAAGAGAAAGTATAAGAATTAGTGATCAGATTGTGGACTGGATGAAGAGAAGAAGGGCACTTGGAGTGGGATCAGACCCCTTCATTTATAGATTACTAATGTTGATCCCTTTCTTTCCCTACCTGCCTTTTCTTTGTAAAAAGGTGAGGAGAAGGCAAAGAGAAAAAAAATTATAAGATCATATTCTGGAGAAACAACAGTTAATCATTGTAACCCTGAATGTGAATGGAATGAATTCACTCATGAGAATTGGTAAGTAGCAGAAAACATTAGCAAGCCAAAAGAATTGTTCAGAGAAAATGATGCAGGGCAGCTAGCTAGGTGGCGCAGTGGATAAAGCACCGGCTCTGGATCTCAGACACTTGACACTTACTAGCTGTGTGACCCTGGGTAAGTCACTTAACCCCCATTGCCCTGCAAAAAAAAACCCCCAAAAACAACAAACAGAGAAAATGATGTTATTTAATTAGCAAAATCAAACTTTTTCAAAGACCACATCTGTAATGTCAAAAAAATTGCTTGCAAAAAAAATGTTTGCCTGATAGAAGGTTGCTTTTGGCATTTCTAAGTGAAAAAAGTCTCATTCAATAGGAGAAACAGTACTTCCTAAAATTATATGGTCACAATGATACCTGCTGATTTTTGTACAAAAGGGTTTCCAATGATTTCATCTACAGATAATACAGCAAGAAAGAGAATCACCCATATTTATGAAGATTTTTGCAATCAGGAAAATAAAATCTTCCTATTTTGCACTACAAGTAGATAAAATAGGAGTTATAGAAAAGGGTCTGTGTTTAATTACATATAATCAACATGTTGAAATGCTAGGGAATATTTGTTACCTCATAAACCTATTAATGTCTATAAAAAGAACACCAAGAAACATGTTCAACATCAAGAAAAATGTTCAACCATATTGATATATTTTAAAATGGAAACTATATAATATGATAGACTATTGTATTCTGCAGTGACAATTGATGTCAGCTAATTGCAGTTCTATAAAAACTAGTTACAAAATGTGTAACCTAGAGTCAGATCCAAAATAGTGGAATACCAGGAAGAGGTACAGTGAACTCCACCTCCACCCCCCCCCCCCCCAGCCCTCATACCTCGCCAGGGTGCCAACAACAATAGCAACAAAACCTGCCATCCAGTGGACCAGAAAATGTACCAGATTGAATCTTTTTTTTTTTATTATTTTTTTTTTGTGTGTGTGAGGCAATTGGGGTTAAGTGACTTGCCCAGGGTCACACAGCTAGTAAGTGTTAAGTGTCTGAGGCCAGATTTGAACTCAGGTACTCCTGACTCCAAGGGCGGTGCTCTATCCACTGCGCCACCTAGCTGCCTCCAGATTGAATCTTTTTTTTTTTCACTTTTTTTTTTAATGTATAAGGTATTTTATTTTTTCCGTTACATGTAAAGATAGTTCTCAACTTTTGTTTATACAAGCTTTACAATTTCAGATTTTTCTCCCTCCCTCCCCTCCCTCCCCCCTCCCCTAGACAGCAGGTAATCTGATATAGGTTATATCTATATATCTCTATAGATATAGATATATACACACACATATATATATATATATATATACACATAATAACATTAATCCTATTTCTGCATTAATCCTGTTACAAGAGAAAAAATCAGAGCAGTGATGCAAAACCTCAAAATAGAAAAAAAAAACAACAGCACCCAAAACAAAAGAAATAATATGGTTCAATCAGCATCTATACTCCACAGTTCTTTCTTTTTTTTTTCTTGAATTTGGAGATCCTCTTCTATCATGAGTTCCCTGGAACTCTTCTGTACCATTGCATTGGTGAGAAGAATATAGTCCATCACAGTAGGTCAACACTCAATGTTGATGATACTGTGTACAATGTTCTTCTGGTTCTGCTCATCAGATTGAATCTTGATCAGGAAATCTAAGGGAAAAAAAATCACAATGAATCATTTTTCTAGCTTAGGTTGATATAAGGAAATACAAGGAGGTCAGCTGATGCTGGGGACAGGATGTGGCCAGGAGCACAAGAGCTTTCCAGCACAGGGGCACATAGTAAGTGCTTAATAAATGCTTCTTGAATTATTGACAGAGGGAAGCTGTGCACCAGGGCAAGATGAGGTCCCAGATCCAGCATAGAGACTCTTAGTCTGGTGTCGAGCACAAGAAGCGGTGTCACCAGGCAGCTCTCTTGTTTACTTCCAGGTCACAGATCCAGGGTGGATTGAAGAAGGAATTTGTGCCTAAGGGTGGCATTCCAGGGTAACAGATGGTTGTGGGAATTAGGCAAATTCAAAAGCAAGCTGCAGCTGTGTGGCTCTGACCTCAGGAAAAGAGCAGGGACTCAATTCTACTCTCCAGCCCAGTCTGAAACCTGCAGCAGAAGAACCAGAGCAGGAATCCCAGATTGAAGGGGAGCCTTCAGTTCTGTCTTTCTGAACCAGCAGAGCTTCCCAACTGGCTGATAGTGGGTGAGTCCAGCAGCAATCTTCTGGTACTCCCAATGGACAGGCCTCCTCCACAGCCCTGTTCCTCTGGATCAGACCGCTTTGGAAGCATTAAAAGCTTTCACGTCTCTAGTTTGAGATATCCTTGAGATCCTGGGATACCCCAAAGAATGCACAGCAGGATCAGCCCAGATATTCCTTCCAGAAGTGTTCAGAATCTGACCCTAACATTAAGTCCTAAGTCAGGAGGTAGCCTGGAAGAATAAGCAAACAAAAGAAGCGTTTATGGTCACAGGTATGCTTAAGCCACAAACCCAAAGAATGACTTCAAAACATACAAGCAGGGGCAGCTAGGTGGCGCAGTGGATAGAGCACTGGCCCTGGATTCAGGAATACCTGAGTTCAAACCCGGCCTCAGACACTTAACACTTACAAGCTGTGTAACCCTGGGCAAGTCACTTAACCCCCAATTGCCTCACAAAAAAACCCCACAAACAAACAACAACAACAACAAAACATACAAGCAGGGGGCAGCTAGGTGGCACAGTGGATAGAGTACCGGCCCTGGCCCTGGAGTCAGGAGTACTTGAGTTCAAATCTGGCCTCAGACACTTAACACTTACTAGCTGAGTGACCCTGGGCAAGTCACTTAACCCCAATTGCCTCACTAAAAAAAACTCCCCAAACCAAACCAAAACCAAAACCAAAACAAAACATACAAGCAAAGCTTCAGAGAAAAATACAGCTTGGACACAAATTTGACTAGATTTCCTAGAAGAGGTAAAGCAAGGCTTTTTGTTTTGTTTTTATTCTTTTTATTTTATTTTTTAATCATAAAAGTATTTTATTATTTTCCAGTTATATATAAAAATAGTTTTCAACATTTGTGGGGGGTTTTGTATTTTATTTATTTTTTCCGTTACATGTAAAGATAGTTCTCAACTTTTGTTTATAACAAGCTTTCCAATTTCAGATTTTTCTCCCTCCCTCCCCTCCCTCCCCCCTCCCTTAGACAACAGGTAATCTGATATAGGTTTTATATATACACGTATATTTATATATATAATAACATTAAACATATTTCTGCATTAGTCATGTTATAAGAGAAAAATCAGAGCAATGAGGAAAAACCTCAAATTAGAAAAACAATAGCACCAAAAACAAAAGAAATAGTATGGTTCATTCAGCATCTATATTCCAGTTCTTTTTTTTTTTTTTTAAATTTTTTTTCCCCCTGGATTTGGAGATCCTCCTCCATCATTAGTTCCCTGGAACCCTTCTGTATCATTGCATTGGTGAGAAGAATATAGTCCATCACAGTAGGTCAACACACAATCAACATTTGTTTTTGTTTTTTTGTTTTTGTTTTTTTTAGTGAGGCAATTGGGGTTAAGTGACTTGCCCAGGGTCACACAGCTAGTAAGTGTTAAGTGTCTGAGGTCGGATTTGAACTCAGGTCCTCCTGACTCCAGGGCCAGTGCTCTATCCACTGTGCCACCTAGCTGCCCCAACATTTGTTTTTATAAGATTTTTTTAGTTCCAAATTTTTTCTCCCTCCCTTCCTTCCCCCCTCCCCAAGATAGAAAGCAATCTTATATAGGTTATATATATACAATCACGTTAAACATATTTTGGCATTAGTCATATTGTGAAAGAAGAATCAGAACAAAAGGGGAAAGCCTCAAAAAACAACAAACAAGTAGAAACAGTATGGTTCAATCTGCTTTCAGAATCCACAATTCTTTTTTTCTGGATGTGGATAACTTTTTCCATCATGAGTTCTTTGGAATTGTCTTGGATCATTGCTGAGAAGAGCCAAGTCCATCACAATTGATCATCACACAATGTTGCTGTTACTGTGTACAATGTTCTCCCGATTCTGCTCACTTCACTCAGCATCAGTCCACTTAGGTCTTCCCAGGTTTTTCTGAAATCTGCCCGCTTATCATTTCTTATAGCACAATAGTATTCCATTACATTCACATACCATAATTTGTTCAGCCATTACCCAATTGATGGGTATTCCCTTGATTTCCAATTTTTTGCTACCACAAAGAGAGCTGCTATAAATATTTTTGTACCTGTGTGTCCTTTTCTCTCTTCTATGATCTCTTTGGGATACAGACCTAGTAGTGGTATTACTAGGTCAAAGGGTATGCACAGTCCCAAAGCCCTTTGGGCATAGTTCCAAATTGCTCTCCAGAATGGTTGGGTCGGTTTACAACTCCACCAACAATGCATTAGTGTTCTAATTTTTCCAGAGATTCTCCAACTTTTTTTTTAGTTTATTTTTTTAAATCATAAAAGTATTTTATTATTTTCCAGTTACATGTAAAGATACTTTTCAACATTTGTTTTCATAGGATTTTTAGTTCCAAATTTTTCTCCCATTCTTCCTTCCTCCCCCCGCCCCAAAACAGAAAGCAATCTGATATGGGTTATATATGTACAATCACATTAAACATATTTCGCATTAGTCATATTGTGAAAGAAGAATCAGAACACCAGGGAAAAACATCAAAAAAAGAAAAAACAGCCAAAAAGTAAAAACAGTTTGGTTCAATCTGTGTTCATAATCCACAGTTCTTTTTTTCTGAATGTGGAGAACCTTTTCTATCATGAGTTCTTTGAAAGTGTTTTGGGGGGGCGGAGCCAAGATGGCGGAGAGGAAGCAGCAAACTGCCTGAGCTCTCCTTCTGTTCCCTCAAACCAAACATTAAATCAAGCCTCTGGACGGATTCTGAAACTACAGAACCTTCAAAGAGACAGAGAGACACAGTCCTCCAACCAGAGATAATTTAGAAGACTTCAGGAAAAGGTCGGTCTGACTCGAGGAAAAGGTCGGTCTGACTCGGGCAAAAGGGAGGCCCAGCGCAGGGCAGCAACCCAGCGCTGAGGGGGTCGGGGCAAGTCAGCAGGAGCTGCAGGCCACAGCCAAACAACTGAGGCCCCTGGAACCTGGTTCAAAAATCTGGTGGCCAAGAAGGACAGTGGAAAAACCTACCTGCACCGGCCGAGAGGGCTGTGAATGGGTCAGGTGGGATCAGATGCCGGGGTTCCGTGCCTGGCTGGCCGAGCACAATCAGACAGGAGGTGCAGGGCGGGGGATCTCCACACACCATAAAGGCCTCAGAGTAAAAACCCAGTCACACAGCACCTATACCCCTGCACAAGAAGCCCAAAACAGGGACCCTGGTGCCCCCAGAGCAGACCTCAACTTAAAGAATAAATAAATAAGCTGCAATAATGAGTAAGAAGCAAAAAAGAGCCCTCTCCATTGAGAGCTTCTGTATCAGTAGGGAAGAAGCCAACACAAACTCAGACGAGGACAATAGCCTCAAATTGCCTACATCTGAAGCCTCATGAGGGAAGGTGAATTGGTCGCAAGAACAAAAAGCCTTCCTGGAAGAGCTCAAAAAGGATTTTAAAAATCAATTGAAAGAGGGGCAGCTAAGTGTCGCAGTGGATAGAGCACCGGCCCTGGAGTCAGGAGGACCTGAGTTCAAATCTGGCCTCAGACACTTAACACTTACTAGCTGTGTGACCCTGGGCAAGTCACTTAACCCCAATTGCCTCACTTAAAAAACAAAAAAAAAAAACAAAACCAAAAATCAATTGAAAGAGGTAGAAGAAAAAATGGGGAGAGAAATGAAAGCAAAACAAGAAAACTATGAAAAAAGAATCAGCAGCTTGGAAAAGGAAGCATATAATTTCACTGAAGAAAACAAAGCCTTAAAATTTCATTTGGCCAAATGGAAAAAAAGGTGCATAATCTCACTGAAGAAAATAATACCTTAAAAAATTCACTTGGCCAAATGGAAAAAAAGGTACATAATCTCACTGAAGAAAACAATGCCTTAAAAATTAAAGTGGGACAGTTGGAAGATAAGGAATCCATGAGACACCAGGAATCAGTCAAGCAGAATAAAAAAATGAAAAAATAGAAAGTGTTTTGGGGGGCGGCTAGGTGGCACAGTGGATAAAGCACCGGCCCTGGATTCAGGAGTACCTGAATTCAAATCCGGCCTCAGACACTTGACACTTACTAGCTGTGTGACCCTGGGCAAGTCACTTAACCCCCATTGCCTTGCAAAAAAAAAAAAAAAAGAAAAAAGAAAAAAAAAGAAACTGTTTTGGATCATTGCACTGCTTAGAAGAGCCAAGTTCTATCACAGTTGATCATCATACAATGTTGTTGATACTATGTATAATGTTCTCCTGGCTCTGCTCATCTCACTCAGCATCAGTTCATATAAGTCCTTCCAGGTTTCTCTGAAATCCTCCTGCTTATTGTTTCTTATAGCACAATAATATTCCATTACATTCATATACCACAACTTGTTTAGCCATTCCCCAATTGATGGGCATTCCCTCGATTTCCAATTCTTTGCCACCACAAAGAGAGCTGCTATAAATATTTTTGTACATGTGGGTCCTTTTCCCTCTTCTATGATCTCTTTGGGATACAGACCTAGTAGTGGTATTACTGGGTCAAAGGGTATACACAATTCTATACCCCTTTGGGCATAGTTCCAAATTGCTCTTCAAAAGGATTGGATCATTTCACAGCTCCACAAACACTGCATTAGTGTTCCAATTTTTCCACACCTCCAACATTTATTATTTTCCTTTCTTATCATATTAGTCAATCTGATAGGTTCGAGGTGGTACCTCAGAGTTGTTTTAATTTGCATTTATCTAATCAATAAAGGATTTTTTCATATGGCAATAGATAAATAGCTTTGATTTCTTCATCAGAAAACGGCATGTTCATATCCTTTGACCATTTCTCAATTGGGGAATGGCTTTTTTGTTTTGTTTTTTGGTTTTGGTTGGGCAATGAGGGTTAAGTGACTTGCCCAAGGTCACACAGCTAGTAAGGGTTAAGTGTCTGAGGCCGGATTTGAACTCAGGTCCTCTTGACTCCAGGGCCAGTGTTCTATCCACTGCGCCACCTAGCTGCCCCATGGCTTTTTTTTTTTTAATTTTTTATTAATGAAATGAGAGTGCTAAAGGGGAAAAATAGGAAAAGAAATGAGAGCTATGGAAGAATGAGTTTGAAAAGGAAGAAACTGGGTGGCACAAGAGGTAAGAAAGCTTGCTCATGCAACAAATTCCCTGAACATTAGAATAGACCAAATAGAAGCCAGTGATTCTATGAGACAACAAAAATATCAAAAACAAAGTCAAAAGATGGAAAAAGAAGAAAATGTAAAGTATCATGACAAAAATAATTGTTGTGGGGGGCTGCTAGGTGGCGCAGTGGATAGAACACTGGCCCTGGATTCAGGAGTACCTGAGTTCAAATCCAGCCTCAGACACTTGACACTAGCTGTGTGACCCTGGGCAAGTCACTTAACCCCCATTGCCCTGCAAAAAAAAAATTGTTGTGGAAAATAGACTGAAGAGAAAAAATTTAAGAATCACTAGACTACTTGAAAACCATGACCAAAAAAAGAACCTAGACATGATATTTCAAGAAATACTAAAAGAAAAATGCCTAGACATCTTAGAATCAGAGGTCAAAGTAGAAATAGAAAGAATCCACTGGTCACCTCTTGAAAGAAATCCCAAAATGAAACCTCCCAAGAACATTAAAACCCAAAACTTCCAGGTCAAAGAAAGAGTAGTGCAAACAGCCAGAAAAGAAATGTATCAAGGGGCTACAGTTGGGACCACATATGATTTAGCAGCTACCACTATACAGGAGTAGAGAGTTTGGGATACAATCTAGAAGGCAAATGATATAGGTTTATAACCAAGGATAGCATACCCAGCAAAACTGAGTATAATCCTACAGGGGGGAAATGGATTTTTAATAAAACAGAGGACTTCTAAACATTTTTGATGAAAAGGCCAGAGCTGTGTAAAAACTTTAACGTATAAACACATCTAAATGTAAGCATGAATAAACACTGCTAAGGGACTAAACAAGCATAAACTGCTTACATAGGAAGATGATAGTTGTCTCTTCAGAACCCTAACTAACATCATCAGAGTTCATAGAGGGAGTCCAGTTAGGCAAGGCCTGAGAATGGCTCTGTTATGTCTTGTAGATCTTAGAAGAATGGAGGGGGCAGTTACGTGGCGCAGTGGATAAAGCATGGGCCCTAGATTCAGGAGGACCTGAGTTCAAATCCGGCCTCAGACACTTGACACTTAATAGCTGTGTGACCCTGGGCAAGTCACTCATTGCCCTGCCCCCCCACCCAAGAAAAAAGAGAAAGAAGAAGAATGGAAAGAGGGAGGAGAAATACACTGGGGTAAATGGGGGAGATAAAGGAAAATGAGGGGTAATTATCTCACATAATCAATTGTACCAGTAGAAGTCCTACAAACAACAAGGATGGCAGCAGAGCAGTTAACTTGAACCTAATTCTCTATTTAGCTGGTCAAAGGAGAGAAGAATATACATACATATAGTCAGGTACACTCAACAGGGAAATAAGAAAGAAAGGGAAAAAGGAAGGAGGGGAATTAGAGGGAAAGTAGATTAAGGAAGGGATTAATCCTAAGCAAAACAATTTGTAAATAAGGATGTACAAAATATAGCTTTTTTTTGTGGTAGCAAAAAATTGGAAAGTAAGGGGATTCTCACTGATTGGGAAGTGACCAGACAAGTTACAGTATATAAATATGATAAAATACTCTTGTGCTATAAGAAATGATGAAGGGAATAGTTTCAGAGAAACTTGGGAAGACTTGTATGAACTGATGAAGAGTGAAGTGAGCAGAACCAGGAGAATAATTTATATAGTGTGGGGCAGCTAGGTGGCGCAGTGGATAAAGCACCAGCCCTGGATTCATGAGGGCCTGAGTTCAAATCCAACCTCAGACACTTGACACTTACTTAGCTGTGTGACTCTGGGCAAGTCATTTAGCCCTCATTGCCCCACAAAAATAATAATATAATAATTTACACAATGACAACAGTATGGGAACTCTGATTAGTGTAATAACCAACATACCTACTTCCTAATAGAGAGCTGACTCAGGTTGCAGAATCACACACACATATATTGGATATAGCCAGTGCAGAAAGCTGTTTTGCTTTACTACACATATTTGCAATAGGAGTGGGGGTGGGAAAGAGCAGGAAGGAAAGAAGGCAGATTTTTTTCTGATAGAATTTGGAGGGGGCAGGGCAATAAGGGTTAAGTGACTTGCCCAGGGTCACACAGCTAGTAAGTGTCAAGTATCTGAGGCTGGATTTGAACTCAGGTCCTCCTGAATCCAGGGCTGGTACTTTATCCATTGTGCCACCTACCTGCCCCCCCCCACCCGATTTTTTAAAAAGTGTCACCTTATACAATTTACGCAAACTTCACAATCACTGTATTAAGAAAAATAAATGAAATCTACAGACCACGTTTTCAAGTTATGACAAGAATAATGAACTTTGGGCTTTTTTAGGCTTTAAAAAATATTTTGTTTTGCCCCAATTACATGTAAAGACAATTTTTAACATTCATTAACATTTTTTTGTTCCAAATTTCCTTTCTCCCTCCCTCACCTCCCCTCTTTCTGAGACAGTAAGCAATTTGATATAGGTTATACATGTACAATCATGCAAAATATATTACTGTATTAGTCATGTTGTGGAAGAAGACAAGCCCAAAGGGGAAAAAACATGAAAAAAATGCAGAAAGTAAAAATTAGTATACTTCCAGCTGTATTCAGATTCCATCAATTCTTTTTCTGGAGGTGGATAGTATTTTTCATCATGAATTCTTTGGAATTGTCTTGGATAATTGTATTGCTGAGAATAGCTAAGTCATTCATAGTTGATCATCCTTCAATATTGCTGTTATTCTGTACAATGTTCTAATTCTGCTTACTTCACTTTGCATCAGTTCATGTAAGTCTGTCCAGATTTTTCTGAAATCATCCTGCTTGTCATTTCTTATAGCGCAATAGTATTTCTTTACAACCATATGCCACAACTCGTTCAGCCATTACCACCTAGCTGCCCCACAATTTTGCAATGGATTTTTAAAAAAATATAGTTCAGGGGCAGCTAGGTGGTGCAGTGGATAAAGCGCCCGCCCTGGAGTCAGGAGTATCTGAGTTCAAATCCGGCCTCAGACACTTGACACTTACTAGCTGTGTGACCCTGGGCAAGTCACTTAACCCTCATTGCCCCGCCCCTGCCCCCCAAAAAAGGAAAGAAAAGAAAAAGAATATGTATCTGTTTGGGGCAGCTAGGTGGTGCAGTAGATAGAGCACCAGCCCTGGATTCAGGAGGACCTGAGTTCAAATCCGGCCTCAGGCACTTGACACTTACTAGCTGTGTGACCCTGGGCAAGTCACTTAACCCTCATTGCCCCGCCCCTGCCCCCCAAAAAAGAAAAGAAAAGAAAAAGAATATGTATCTGTTTGGGGCAGCTAGGTGGTGCAGTGGATAGAGCACCAGCCCTGGATTCAGGAGTATCTGAGTTCAAATCCGGCCTCAGACACTTGACACTTACTAACTGTGTGACTCTGGGCAAGTCACTTAACCCCAATTGCCTCACCCAAAAAAAAATCCATTGCAAAATTGAGAATTGTGTGATGATATGTGGGCATTTCTATATTATTGTGGGACAGAGTGGCATTATAATGCAAAGAACTTCTATGAATATTCAAATTAAAAGAAAAAACTGACTTTTAAAAGTTATAATAAGGATGAAACAAATTCATTTTATGACAGAAAATTCCTCTTGAAATTTTGGCACCAAAAAACCAAGCTGTCATCACAATAATATTATTAGTTATGGTTGAGAGATAGCATGGTGAGGTGGTTAAAGAACCAGCTTCAAAACTGGAAAGATCTGGTACCAGGTCCTTCCTGTGACACATAGGCTCTATGATCCTGGGCAAATCATAGCCTGTCAGTACTTTAAGAAACTCTAAAACTAACTGTCTTCACCTAGGAGTTCCCTATACCAATTAAATTATAGATCTAGTACATAATGTTTTTTTTGTTATAAATATCAAACTCTGCAGGATTTTTTAAAAAGTCACTTATTTTATTGCATGTTATAAATTCTTAATTTTATATGAAAAAATGAATAAAATTGCCGTTTATTTGATTAAAAAGTAGCTTGAGATTTTTTTTGAGTATAACTGCACAAAGTTCAGAAACCACTGTGTAAGCACTTAACAAATATTTGATGAATTTTGTTTTGTTGAATGCATGGTGTTAGTTCAATCTGAAGAAAAACAATTGTTCTCCTTTATACTGTTAGTTATTATTTCAAGTATCATTTCTCTTCACCCAGACTTTGAGTGCCTCAAGGGTAGGGACCATGTTATTAAACTCTTTGTATCCCCTGGCACCTATCCAAGTTCCCTGTTTGAAGAAGTTGTGCCTGGCTGAATGCCACCTCCACGCCCTTTTCACCCTGGCAGCTGGGTTTACTTCATTTTCACCTACAGGCACAGGCCTGCTCTGGATTTTGATACCACTCCTAGCCCTGACTTGTGGACTCAACATCCAATTAATCTTGCTACTCTTCCTGCTTTAAAAGATAGTTCTACTGTTACTGAATTTCCTAATTTATGCCAGCCTTCTGGCTTGAAGCCTAACATTAGAAAAACCAAGATCTTGGCAACTGGTCCATCATTTCCTGGCAAATAGATGGAGAAGAAATGGAAGTAGTGTCAGATTCTATATTCTTGTGCTCAAAGATCACTGCAAACAGTAACTGTAGCCATGAAATTAAAAGATACTTGCTCCTTGGAAGGAAAGCTATGGCAAATTTGGACAGCATATTAAAAAGCAGAGACATCACCTTGCCAACAAAGGTCTGTGTAGTTAAAGCTATGGTTTTCCAGTAGCAGTGCATGACTGTGAGAGCTGGACTGTAACTGAGCATCACAGAATCTGTGCCTTCGAATTGTGGTACTGGAGAAGGCTTTTGAGAGTCCCTTGGACAGCAAAATCAAATCAGTCAATACTTAAAAAAAATTAATTCAGACTATTCACTAGAAGATCATATACTGAAGCTTAAGCTTAAATATTTTGGTCACATAATGAGAAGATAGGACTGATTGGAAACGAACCTGATGTTGGGATTGAAGGCAAAAGGAAAAGGGGATGGCAGAAGATGAGATGGATAGAGTGTCATAGATGCAAGAGATACAAGGATGCATGGACTTCAGGAGATAGTCAAGGATATAAGGGCGTGGCAGGCTATGGTCCGTAGGGTCACAAAAAGAGTCAAACATAACTGAATGAGAAAAAAATTATGCCATAATTCTACTCCTCCCCACCCCCCACTGATTGGGCTTTAATTAAAGCTTTTTTTTTTTTTAAGGATCTCTGTGTATTAAAAATTTGTCTCTGCACTGTACCTCAATCCCCCCACCCCTCAATAGAATCTGAGTTAGCATTCTTATTATAAAATCCTGGAGGAAATAAGCACCTCTTTGAGGCCTTCAATTTCTCATATGAGGAAGCAACTTGAATCCATTCTCTTGACACTAGCTATTCAATTTAAGAGGCAGACCTCCCTGGGAATATTCACGTCTATATCAATTAGCTAGTATCCTGTAAATTGTAGTTCTTTGCTTTTTCTTTTTTTGCATTTATCCTTCCAAACCAACCAAAAAGGTCTCTCCCTTTTCCACCCAACAATAACTTACAGAAAATTGTTCCTCTGAAGCCAGACAGACCTGGCATCATAGAAAATACTATCCAGGGGGCAGCTAGGTGGCACAGTGGATAAAGCACCAGCCCTGGATTTAGGAGGACTTGAGTTCAAATCTAGCCTCAGACCCTTGACACTTACTAGCTATGTGACCCTGGACAAGTCACTTAACCCTCACTGCCCCGCAAAAGAAAAGAAAATACTATCCAGATCCCACTTGTTCATTAACCTTAAAAAATAGGTAAACATTCTCATCTCATACTCTCATTCCCCTTAATTATTTACTGCATTCAAAAATCTCAAAGTGAAGATCTGGAAATGGAAGCGGCAGATAATAACTTGTTCCCTATCTATCACTATCCTGAAACACCTAAAAAGGAGGAAGCATCTCTTAATACACACCAGAGCTAGGACTTTTACTGCCTAAAAAATGGCAAGCAGGGGAATCATCTTCAGAGCTGCCATTCCACCAATCCATTTCAGATTCTGGTCGGAAGGACTACGGCATCCTATTCCCATGTCTAGGCTCCTGAAGCTGTACTGCCTATCCTTTAACAAATCTTTCTTTGGACACGTTAATAGTGTACATAGGCCTTTTCCTCTCTAATACAAATACGTAGAGGTAACTTAACATAATCATTCATTTAGAGGGTCCTTTGCCACCAAATGTGGGGAGTTACTTACTCCTCAGTTGCAGTGAGTGGTCTTAATTTAAAAGTTTCCACCTGCAGATAAGCCACTTTTAGTTGCACTCAATAAATTGAGTAGCAATTACCGGTTTTCAGCCTCACTCTTGCATTGTGAAGTGAGGTCTATTTTTTTCAAAAGTATTTCTGTAGGGGCACTAGGTGGCGCAGTAGATAAAGCACCAGCCCTGTATCCAAGAGGATCTGAGTTCAAAATAGACCTCAGACACTTGACACTTACTAGCTGTGTGACCCTGGGCAAGTCACTTAGCCCTCATTGCTCGGGGGCCGGGGGGGTGGGGGGGGAGGTATTTCTGTAAATGTTTAACCAGTTTGTCATGTGCTGTGAGAACATCTATCAATCATCATTTAGTTTGACAAGGAACCTTTTCTATGACTACCTTGGAATGACAAGCCCCATGTTTTTTAAATATTATACAGGGTTTTTGTTTGGACACATTATCATTATCATATAATGGATCCATCTCAAAGCCCAAGTGATTTGTTTTTATTATCCTGTATTTTGAATTATTTATGCCTCTGTCTTCACTGTTCCCCATGGATAATTGAGAGTAGACTAATCAGTCTGTACCTAGGATCATAAGATCACAGATCTCAAGATGGAAGGAACCTCAGAGGTTCTCCAGTACAACATCCTCATTTAAAATAAGAGGAACAAGGGGCAGCTAGGTGGTGCAGTGGATAAAGCACCAGCCCTGGATTCAGGAGTACCTGAGTTCAAATCCAGCCTCAGACAAATCCAGCCTCAGACACTTGACACAACTAGCTGTGTGACCCTGGGCAAGTCACTTAACCCCCATTGCCCCCCCCCCCAAAAAAAGTAAAAAAAATAAAATAAGAGGAACAGAGGCTCAAGGAGGATAATACATCACCCAACCTCACACAGGCATGGTTTCAACACCAGGTTCTCTAACTCTTGAGCCAGTGATCTCTTCCACTATCCATCTAATTATCGTTGAGCTTTTTCATGTTTCCAGGTCCAGCCTATAAGACTCTAAAGTCCTTGAGTTCAAAGCTCATCAAACTTGACACCTCTTCTTGACACCCCTGTTCATCAGACTGGGAGTTCCCTGAAGCTGGAGGCAGTGGGGTGTCTGGCATGGAAAGGAAGCTAGACTTGGGATTAGAAGTGCTGGGTTGGAATCTATGTAACCGTGGACAAGTCATGTAACATCCCAGCACTACAATTTCCTCCTTTGTAAAATGAAGGAGTTTACTTCAATGCAACAAACTTTCATTAAGTTCCTAGCTGCCAGGAAAAAAAAGTTCCTAGCTGCCAGAAGAGGTCCCAGAAAAGATATGAAGAGTAGATATGCTTCTTCCCTCATAAAAAGTTGAACTGAGATAGATACACTTAATGCTCCTAGAAAGATAAGCTAAAATAGGCTTCTTTTGTCCTTGGGAGTTCAGTAGGAGGATAGGACACAGATGGACAGATAACATGTGTCCTTGTTTATCGTAGGCAAGTCCATTAGGGAAGTGTAAGCAAGGGATTGTGTGAGGTCTGAGGGGGAAAGGGAGGTGGATTTAGGCAGTGTTGTACAGCTGAATTTGGAGTCAGAGGAGCAGCTCGAGTTCAATTCCCTGCTCTGACGCTTATGAGTGGGTGATCTTAGTCAAGTCATGTTGGGCCTGGGTTCATATGTAAAATGAGGGGTTTGAAGTAGATGGCCTTGAGGTCCCTTCTAGTTCTAGGTCTAGAATTGCTTTGTTAAGCATCAGGGCACCCCGAAGAGGAGCCAGGAGCCAGGAGCCAGGATCCTGAGCCTGAGAGCCTTGGGAATAAGCAGTGGCTCTCATACCATCAGCCATGCTTCCAGCTCACTGTCCAAAGGCATTATTGATGGGAGAAATCATTGTGGAGAGGGGGACCAAGCTTCTTCATCACCATTAGCAGCAATTGCCATCAACAGTTATAAAGGCACAGGAACCCTGAGAGTGGCAGCACCTCCTAGACCACCAGTCCTGCCTTCAGCCCAGCCCTCATAGCCATCATCCAGGGAAGCAACTCCTGTGATGTAGGGACCAACCATCTTCACTAACCACTAACCAACTGTCACACTCTGGGCAGCCCCACCTAGCTAAAACATCAAGGTATGCTGAAGGACAGCAGGAGGCAACGTGTATCAGGAAAGTCAGACCACTACCACCACCTTGACTATCATCTTGCCTTAGATTCTGATGGAGTCAGCCCAGGACTTTGAACCTTGGGGACAGTAACACTTTTAGTCATCATCCTTGGGGGAAAAAAAAACCCTGTGGAGATGCAGCCTGGAAACTCCTACAGGTGCTACAACCATAGCTACTGAAAACTCAGAAAATTCTTGTCACCAAGAAAGTTCTTGACCCTACTAAATGGTTCAGCATCAGAAACTGGACATTCAGTGGAAGTGACATTAAAGAAGAGGCATCACCATCTGCTTCATCTGCACCCTAAGGATCATGGGACTTTTCCATTTGAGTTGTGCCTAAAACCTTTCATATGTGTTGTCTTCATATGTGAGCTCCCTGAGAGTTGTCTTCTATTTGTATTCCCTGTATTTAGCATAGTGCGTCCAGTAAGCACTTCATAAATACTTCATTCATTCCTCTCAGGTCCCTTCTAGCTCAAATATTTTGAATCCTAGGATTCCAGCTTCCCACAACCCTTGGCACAGGTCTTGTATACTTACTCCTTGTTGATAAATGGCCTTAATTAGGAAATGGAATCATCTAGTCCCTGTCCCTGTGGCAGAAACTATCCCAAAGTTTTAAACCAGATGTGGTTCTTTTATAACAAATTAAATCATACTATCAGGTTTGCTAAGATGGCAAAAAGGTTAAAATGACAAATGTTGGAGAGACTGTAGGGAAGCAGGCACACCAATGCAATGTTCATGGAGCTGTAAACTAGCCCCATCATTCTGGAGAGCAATTTGGAACTATCCTCCAGAAACTATTAAATTGTCATACCCTGGGGCAGCTAGATGGCGAAGTGGATGGAGCACCGGCCCTGGAGTCAGGAGGACCTGAGTTCAAATCCAGACTCAGACACTTAACACTTACTAGCTGTGTGACCCTGGGCAAGTCACTTAACCCCAATTGCCTCACTTAAAAAAAATTGTCATACCCTTTTACCCAGTGAGCTCTACCCGAAAGAGATCAAAGAAAGAGAAAAGAGTGCACATGTACAAAAATATTTATTTATTTATTTTGGTGAGGCAATTGGGGGTTAAGTGACTTGCCCAGGGTCACACAGCTAACAAGTGTCAAGTGTCTGAGGCTGGATTTGAACTCAGGTCCTCCTGAATCCAGGGCCAGTGCTCTATCCACTGTGCCACCTAGCTGCCCTGTACAAAAATATTTATAGCAGTCCTCTTTGTAGTGACAAAGAACTGGAAATCGAGGGGATACCCATCAATTGGGGAATAGCTGAACAATTTGTGGTATATGAATGTAATGGAATACTACTGTGCTGTAAGAAATGATGAAGGGGATGGTTTCAGAAAAACCCAGAAAGACTTTCATGGACTAATGCAGAGTGAAGGGAATAGAACCAAGAGAACAATTTATACAATAATAGCAATATCATAAAGGAAATCAACTTTAAAAGACTTAGTAACTCTAACACAATGACCCACTAAATTCCAAATGATATTTCCCCCTTTAAAAAATAATATTTTAGGGGCAGCTAGGTGGCACAGTGAATGGAGCACCAGTTCTGGAGTCAGGAGGACCTGAGTTCAAATCCGACCTCAGACACTTAACACTTACTAGTTGTGTGACCCTAGGCAAGTCACTTAACCCCAATTGCCTCACCAAAAAAAAAATTTTTTTTTAGTGGTATATGAATGTAATGGAATATTATTGTGCTGTAAGAAATGATGAGCAGGCAGATTTCAGAGAAACCTGGAAAGACTTACATGAATTGATGTTGAGTGAGATGAGCAGAACCAGGAGAACATTGTACACAGTATCAACAACATTATGTGTTGATCAACTGTGATAGACTTGACTCTTCTCAGCAATACAATGGTCCAAGATAGTTCCAAAGGATTAATGATGGAAAATGCTCTCCAAATCCAGAAAAAAAAAAAAAAGAACTATGGAATCTAGATGCAGATTGAACCACACTATCTATTTTTTTTTGTTTTTCCTTTTTGCTCTGATTCTTCTTGCACAGCATGACTAATGCAGAAATATGTTTAATGTGATTGTATACATATAACCTGTATCGGATCCCTTGCTGTCTTGGGGAGGGGGGAGGGAAGGGAGCGTGGGAGAAAAAAATGAAACTAGAAATCTTATAAAAACAAATGTTGCAAACTATCTCTACATGTAACTGGAAAATAATAAAATATTTTTATGGAAAAGATAATATTTTAATTTTTCCCCAGTTACATGTAAAAACAACTGTAAACATTTGTTTTTTAAAAATTGTGTTCTTAGGGGGAGGCTAGGTGGCGCAGTGGATAAAGCACTGGCCCTGGATTCAGGAGTACCTGAGTTCAAATCCGGCCTCAGACACTTGACACTTACTAGCTGTGTGACCCTGGGCAAGTCACTGAACCCCAATTGCCTCACTAAAAAAAAAAATGTGTTCTAGTGGGCAGCTAGGTGGCACAGTGGATAAAGCACTGGCCCTGGATTCAGGAGGACCTGAGTTCAAATCTGACCTCAGACACTTGACACCTACTAGCTGTGTGACCCTAGGCAAGTCACTTAACCCCCATGGCCCTGCAAAAAAAAAAAAAATTGTGTTCTAAATTCTCTCTCCCTCTCTCACCTCCCCCCTTCCTGCGACAGTAAACAATTTTATATAGGTTATACATTTACAACCATCTAAAACATTTCCATATTAGTCATGTGAAAGAAAACACATAAAAAAAAACCATGAAAAAAAAAAAGTGGAAAATAGTATGTTTCCATCTGTATTTAGATCCCATCAGTTCTTTCTCTGGAGGTGAAGAACCTTTTAAATTATGAGACCTTTGGAATTGTCTTAGATCAATGTATTGCTGAGAAGAGCATTTACAGTTGTTCATCCTACAGTATTTCTGTTACTCTGTACAGTGTTCTAATTCTGCTCACTTCACTTTGCATCAGTTCATGTGTTTGTCCATATTTTTCTGAAATCATTCTGCTCATCATTTCTTATAGCACAATACTATTTTTTTACAATCATATACCACAATTTGTTCAGCCATTTTCCAACTGATGTACATCTCTTCAATGTCCAATTCTTTGCCACTACAAAAAGAACTGCTATAAAAATTTTTTGTATAAATGGGTTCCTTTACCCCTTTTTCAGAGATACTTACTGTAAATACTTGGTTGCATTGGTTTTGTTTGTGCAAAAACCTTTTAATTTAATATTAATCAAAAGTATCGGGGGCAGCTAGGTGGCGCAGTGGATAAAGCACCAGCCCTGGAATCAGGAGTACCTGAGTTCAAATCCGACCTCAGACACTTAACACTTACTAGCTGTGTGACCCTGGGCAAGTCACTTAACCCCAATTGCCCTGCAAAAAAACAAACAACTCCCCCCAATTTTTTCTAGCTCTGTAAAATAATTATTTGGTAGTTTGACTGGCATGCATTGAATAAGTAAATCAATTTAGGTAGGATTGTAATTTTTATTATATTTAACCTGGCTTACCCATGAGCAATTTATATTTTTCCAGTTGTTACGGTCTGATTTTATTAGTGTGAAAAGTGTTTTGTAATAGTGTCCATATAGTTCCTGGGTCCAAAGTACTCTTGATAAAACATGCTCTCCACCTCCAGATAGGGAGCTAATGGACTCAGTGCAGATTGAAGCATATTTTCTTTTCTTTCTTTTTGGACATAGACAATGGGAGAATTTGTTTTTCATTACTAATACTTATTTATACTAGGTTTGGTTTCTTTTCTTAATGGGTGAGGGAAGGGAACTAGGGAGGGAGATAATTCAGAACTGAAAATAATATAAAATTGAATTTAAACTGTACCAACTGATACAATCCAGCCTCAGACACTTGACACTTACTAGCTAGTATATATGGCAATATTTGCAACATTGTACTCTAATAGTCTCCTGCTGCTCTGCTTGCTCAGAGGAGGTAGGTATCTCACTATCTATTCTTTGAGACCATTATTAGTTTTCCAGTTGCTCAAAGTTCAACCTTCTTTTAGTGGTCTTCCATATATATAATATATACACATATATGTATGCATGTATATAGAATTTATTTTTTCCAATTACATGTAAAAACAATTGTTAACCTTTGGTTTTTTACCATTTTGAGTTCCAAATTCTATCTTCCCCTTTCTCCCTTCACTGAGAAGGCAAGCAATTTGATAAAGGTTACACATGTGCAACCATGCAAAACATTATTTCCATATTAGTTATGTTGTGAAAGAAAACACAGACCAAAAAAAAAAATAGTATACTCTGTTCAGCATTAAGATTCCATCAGTTCTTTTTCTGGAGGTGGATAGCATTTTTCATCATAGGTCTTTCAAAATTGTCTTCGATTTCAATGATCTGTCATTTACATTGCTGTAGTAATTTAATATTAATGACACTTTCTGTATACTGTGTGGGACACTTGGGGTGCTGTATTAGTGGCAGGAGGCCAAATTGGTTTTTTGTTGTTTTTTTTTAAGTGAGGCAATTGGGGTTAAGTGACTTGCCCAGGGTCACACAGCTAGTAAGTGTTAAGTGTCTGAGGCCGGATTTGAACTCAGGTTTTCCTGATTCCAGGGCCGGTGCTCTCTCCACTGTGCCACCTAGCCGCCCCCCAAATTGGTTTTTGATCTGGCTTCCTTAAGTGTACAGAAAGGCATCATGCCACCAAATAATCTATTGAAGGGGTAGGACATCTGACTGACCAGGTGGTGTCATCTGCTTGAACCCCTAACTGTGAAGTCACCTCGAGTGGCCAAAAGGCACAGTATCTTCTCTTGTCTACCAGAGGATAACAACTCAGACACTTAAACTACTTCTACATCAACACCCACCCCGCCCTCCCACTTCTCTCCCTGTCCACATGCATGATCACAGAGGTGACACTGAGAAATTTAAACCCAAGACAGCTGGGTTCAGAATTTAGGTAGGGTATGCTTTGGAATGTTGTTCAAAATGACAAAAATATGAAATCTGATGACCAGAGACCTCCACCCTCTGTTCCACATTTGGTATTTCTTTTCTTAGTCAACAATCCCTTCTTTTTCCAGAACACAGATACTAACCCTACTGTGGTCACATAGTTTATTGAATATAGCAAAAATGAAAGGACAGAGGTTAAGTACTCTTACATAATGAAGATAACCAAAGCTAACATACTGTGCTTTAAAGTTGGCAGAGAACTACATGAAGCAATCTGCCTCCAGTCATCTTCTGAAATCTCCTTCTGTTTGCCCTTCCAGGTGTTTGGGATGAAGAGAAGTTTCTGAAGCTCCTGCCCACACCTAAAGAACATGGAAAGGGAAATAAAGTGTCAAGGGGATGTGTCTGGGACAAAGCTTCAGGTCTCAGGTTGTACCAAGGTAAAACAGGGAACTATGGAGAGACAGAGACAGAGAGAGCTAGAGAGAGACAGTGAGAGACAGCTTTCTTCTCTGGTTCACCAGCTAATGAATTTTTTTCCTTTTTTTTTTTTTTTTTTTTTTTTTTTGGTGAGGCAATTGGGGTTAAGTGGCTTGCCCAGGGTCACACAACTAGTAAGTGTTAAGTGTCTGAGGCTAGGTTTGAACTCAGGTCCTCCTGAATCTAGGGCTGGTGCTCTATTCACTATGCCGCCTAGCTGCCCCTGAAATTTATTTTCAATAGCTTACTCCTGGCCATATTAGTCTTATCTCGGCTCTAGGATGTGACTTACCCCTGTAAATCTGATTTCTGCCTCCTTGTCTCTGGTTAGCCACTTGAATTTCTGCCTGTAGCCACATTGGCAATAGCTGCAAGGGTGACCCATACCCGCTCCTATCACCTTATGGAAACCTGCAGTCTCAGTCTGAGCAACTGCTTGTTCCCTGTGGTCTGCAAGCTGGGCAGTAGGAGCAGCAGAAGGAAACAGAGGGAGCCAATTTGGGGTGACAGTGAGTGTCTGAATCACATCCTATTGAATGGCTTCATGCCCATTGTAGATGCAGAGCCCCTTTCCCCAGTTTTCTTTTGAAGGAGTGAAGGGTGAGATCTCCAAGCTTGCTTTCTTCCCAAATGATCATAGCCCCCAAATAAATAATAATTTTAAAAACGATAAAAGAACATGGTGTGGGCATATATGTGAAACAAGGACTAGAAGGATCTGTATGTATGTACGTATGTGCATGTGTGTATATTTCACCATTCAGCATTTCCTATAACTCTTTTTTTTTTTTTTTGCGCGGAGCAATGAGGATTAAGTGACTTGCCCAAGGTCACACAGCTAGTAAGTGTCAAGTATCTGAGGCTGGATTTGAACACAGGTCCTCCTGACTCCAGGGCAGGTGTTTTATCCACTGTGCCACCTAGCTGCCCCCTCCTATAACTCTTAACTATGTTGCTCTGAATTCTTCATATTAATTGATGATTACCATAGGATAATATTTAATTACTTTCATGTACCACAGTTTAATTAGCCATTTCCCCAATCCATAGGTATCTACTTTGTTTCTAGCTCTTTGTTACTATAAAATATGCTGCTGATATTTTGTTACTGTATATTGTGAGATGAGATTTTCCCTTGAGGACTACTTTAGTGTGTCTCAGAAGTTTTGAAATACAGTCTCATTATTATTATTCTCTTTCACACAGTTACTGTTTCTTTGATTTGTTCTTTGACCCATTCATTATTCAGGATATCATCATTAGGTCTTCATTTAAACCTGTATCTTTGTGTTTCCTGTAGCATTCCCCCCTCCTATCCCCCATGATGGTCTGCAAAGGATATTTTTTGTTTTTCAACTTTTTTTTAACATTATATAAATTTTCTTTGTGACTTGGTACATGGTCTGTTTTTGTAGAAATACTTCTTAGGCATATTTTTAATGTACATTTTAAAATGTTCCTATTCAGAAGACCTTCAGTCTTTCAGCTTTCAATTCAATGATTTCTTCAATTCTCTATTTTCTTTTCCCCCTCTTCAAGACTTTTCTCCAGGTTAAACACCCAGAGTTCCTTCGAGGCCAGTTCTCTCACCACTACTCTGCCCCCTTCAGGACATTTCCTGTAATGTGCTTTCAAACTTGGACTCGGCACTTGAGATGTGGTGTGACCAGGTATAGGACAGTGGGACAATCACCTTCCACCTCCTGAACATTCTACTCATAGCCTGTAGAATCATTCGATTTTTTAAAAGCTCTAAACTCTTGACATTGCATGCTCCAGAGACCTTTCTATCAGGTACCCTCCAGTTTAGCCAGCAAAATTTCGACTGAGCATTTTGGATGGGGATGGGGAAGAGGTGCGGGCATGATGAAGAGATGAGTATCGGAGAGAGGAGAGTGGGTGATGATACGTATCCTCCGACGTTCCCTCCAACTCCAAGATTCTATTACTTATGTGCACAATAGCTAATATTGGCAGCTTCCTGAAGCTACTTAGAGGGCACAGAACTGGAACCTTTTTGGAGACAGACAGATAGGACCGGAACACAGGGGGAGGGCGGAGGGAGGAAAACCACTGAGGAGGAGGGATCTGGCTAGTTGTGGTTTATATAACAATAACGCAGACGGTGCCCTGTAGGGATACGGAGTTTGGAGATCCGGTTGTCCGATGGTGCTTTCATTCATTCACGTATTCTCCATCTCCTGTTGTGTTCAAGGTCCTGTGCTAAGGCACCCGGGGAGAGGCCGAAGAAGGGGAGATACAGAGAGCCGTGACACATTCTCAGCCCAGGCGCTTGGAGATCCGCTCCACCGAGGTCTCCCTAACTGGGGTGAGCATTGCCCAGCAAGGCCCCAGCTCCCAACGGGGAGGGACAGAGGAGGGGCGAGGGCAGGCTGTCTGGGCGGCTCCCTGGGGGAGAGGGGGAGGGCAGGGGGTCGGGCCGAGGCCGGGGCGGAGTCGCTCCTGTTCCTCTTAGCCTCTTCTCTTCCCTGCGTTCTCTGGAAACGAAGCCTGGCGTTGGGGCTGGGGCTGGGGCTGTGTCTGCCAGTCTGCGAAAGCAGTGGCTCCAACCTCTCCTAGCTACATCCCGGAGGGGCTCGGGCGGCAGGTATGTGAGGAGGCCAGGAAAAGAGGGATGGGAGGAAAAAGAAAGGGAGGTAGAAGGAGGGGAGGAGGGAAGCCCGTGTTGGGCAGAAGGGGAGTTCAGATGGAGTTGAGTGTGCCTAGGGCCAGTAGCCCTGAAGGGTCAAGGAAGGAGGCGCGATCTGGGGAGGTTGGGAACGAAGACCGAAGCAAAGGCATTACTGGAGAAAGCTGAGGGGAGGAGAATGAGTTTAAGAGGTAGGAAGTGGGGATAGAGAGAACCGTGACACTTATTCTTAGCCCGTGCGCTTGGAGATCCTCTCTACCGAGGTATCCCCGACTTCATAGAGCACACAGCTGGAGAATGAGCAAGAAATAAATGGGGTCAGGGCTTTAAGGGATCTGAGCTTTCCTGATACTTTAGGAAAGCGGGGGGGGGGGTGTTGGAGGTGGGTGGGAAGGGGGATTAGACAGAGCCTCTTAGCTACCCCAAGGAATTCTAGGCATCAGGAATCGGCTCCTCAGAACCGAGTCTTTCAGGAAATAGGGAGGTAAAGGTCTAGATACACAGACATGTCGATCAGAGCTGGGAGGGGACTTAGAACACAGAAGGATAGGACGCAGATTGAGCAGGGCGAGAGGACTTGAAAGACCAAGTTGTGCAACTTTATTTTATGGCTGAGAAGATGGAGGACCAGCGAGATGAAGGCACACAGTTGGTTAATCCGGCGGACAGTTTGAGAACGCCTCTCTGTGCACAGGACCCTATCGTAGGTGCCGCGCTCAGAAGGCCTAGTGCCCACCCTCAAGGGCCAGGAAAGTGTGGAGAAATCTTACTGGGAAAGAAGCTCTGGCATTTCTGAGCCATACATCCTCTGGAAGCCAGGAAGGCCCTGGGACTTTTTTTTCTGAGAACAAGATGAAAAAGTTCTTGGATGAGTTGAAGAAGAGCTGGGGTGAGGGGAGGAGATGTGAGAAAAGACGGGGGAGTGGGTGTGACTAGTAGGTGTAAAGAAATGATAGTCTCGAGGTTCCTGGTGTAACAGGACGTGTTTCACTTCACTAAAACCTTTATGTTGCCTTAGACGCTTTGTGGTTGGCTAAGAACACGGTGTCCTAGCTCAGAGAGGAGATAGGGGACAGGGCATCCCTTTTTCCCTGGGACTAATGCCAACTTCATGATACCTTGGCCAAGGATGCTGCTTCTCTCTAGACCTCTGTTTCCTTCATCTGTGTTCTCCTCTTTGACCCTATTGTGTATGTCTTGTTTCTCTACAGGAGACTGAATTTATGGGGAATTGTTTCTTACACCCTGGTCACAAGCTCCCTAGAAGAAAAGACCTGCTTCTGTTTTTGTCCCTTATATGCTGTGTGATCCTGAATAGCTCTGTTAGCCTCTCTGTGCTTGAGTTTCCTTATCTTTAAAATAAGAGTAATCTACTTCTTGGAACATTCTGTAATTAGGAATCCAGGGATTATTATGATTATTATTTCAGATATCTTAAATTATTAGAGAAATAATAATTCACATTTATATGCATTAATAACAGCAGGAAATTTAAAAAAATTCCTATTTGGTTTTAGAATGCATTGTGGGATTTACTTTTTTAAAAGCATAAGAGACTAAGGTTCAGCATGGAGGTGAGCCAGCTGTTGGGTGGCAGGCATTAAATTCTTTTTGCCATGTATAATCCACAGAGTCCAATCATAATGCCAATAATTGAAAATTGACTGAATGAATTTCCTCTTTTCTGTCTCCCAAGAAATGCATCTTCCTCATTAACCAGCATATACCCCTGCTGGGAACCTGGACACCCCTTTTCATAGACCCCCACTCTTTTCATGTATTCCCAATTGAGAAGCCATAGTTACACCCTGCCCCCCAGGGACTTACCTCACTAGAAACCTTAGATAGTTCCATCAGGGATCCCTGTGCCTTTACCAGGGCCTCATGGACCTACAGCAGGGGACCCCTGTAGCCCCTTCCAGGGACCCTGTGTGTGGTCCAGGTAGACAGCAGACAGAGATCATAAGAGTAGAGCAGGGGTTGGGATGGAGAAAAAGATTTGTGAGCCATTTGAATATGAATTTGTGGAATTCATCAGGAAGAAGGGACACCTGGGGGATATCAGCCAGTAGAATCTGTACAGGATAGAGTAGACTTTAAAGTAGGAGAGTGGTGGTAACTCAGTGATAGCTGGTGGAGGGAGGGTTGGAAAGTAACATTGGGGAACAAGGAGTATGTCAACTCTTCTTGGCTCTGGATGTCAGGGGGTATGAGAGGAGCAGCCAGCTTTGGAGAGGGTGCCAAGAGGGGCTGTTTTCTGGAGGAAGCTCAGTGTCTGTAAGCAACAGTACACGGAAAGAATGTAAGAGGAAGTGGTCTGGTCTAAAGGGGAGTTTGTTACCAGTAGAGAAGGGTTCCAGACAGCACAGTAGAAAGGGGAGGCAGACAAGGATAGGGATTGTGGAGGACTGGGACTGAGTTAACCATTAGGGGTGTGATGCCCAGGCTGGGAGGTCTTGGGACATCTGGGGACAGCAGGTTCTGCCTCTGGGAGAGGGACATGGTGGCCGCTGGACTGTGGGGGTGACAGCCAGGGGTCTGGGCTGGGCAGGGAGGGCAAAGAGCTCCCTTTCCATTTTGGTGCCTGGGTCAAAGTGCTGCCCGTTCCATGTGGGCTTCGTGTCTATCACATAAGCGTCCCATGTGTCTGCCCCTTCCACAGATAGCCGCAGCATTTTCAGGGCTTACTAATGGTGTTAAACTTTGCCTTAAAGGGTAAGGTAATGGAATGTTCAGACCTCAAAAAGGGGTTTTTCCAGGGAGAGAAGAGAAATGATTAACTCAGAGGTCACACAGGGCATGTCTGTGTCTGCCTGAGTTTAACTGTAAGGCGCCCAGGACAGGGTCATAGTCAGGTCACCCAACACTTAGCAGTTTTATAACTTAATGACCTTAGCACGGTCCTCAAATCACAAAGTCAAAGGCATGTCCCCATTTAGCCAAGTGAATAGCAACAGTTTCTAAGAGTCTGGATTTAGAGCTTGGAGGGAACTTCGGAGGCCATCAGGGCAAACCCCCTTTATTGGGCCATTGTTGGTTAGTTGCGTAGGACTCTTCGTGACTCCATTGGGGGTTTCCTTGGCAAAGATCCTAGAGAGGTTTGCCATTTCCTCCCATCTCATTTTACAGAGGAGGAACTGAGGCACAGAGGGTGAAGTGACTTGCTCAGGGTCACACAGCTAGTAAGTGTCTGAGCGAGTTTTGTATCGAGGTCTTCATGCTTCCTAAGTCCCTGTGCCCTCTCCATTACACTAAGCTGACCACTACCATGTAAACAGTGGTGTGAGTGGATTTGGAGTCAAAAGACCTGGCTTCTAACTCTGGTTTTGCCGCTTTATTACATTTGTAGAATTAATCTATTGACAAGTATTTATCAGATATCTACTGTCTGTCTGCCAGGCACCAGGAATACAAAGATTAAAAACAAAACCAAAAAAGTTTCAGCCCTCAGACTTCACAAGGGAGTATGACATAGTGGCAAGAGTTCTATGAGGACTTAGGTTCAAATTCTGTTTCTGCTATTTGCCACCTGTGTTATTTTGGACAAAGTCACTTCCCCTCTCTGGGTCTCAGTTTCTTCATATTTAAAAATGAAGGAGGGGGGCAGCTAGGTGGCGCAGTGGATAGAGCACCAGCCCTGGATTCAGGAGGACCTGAGTTCAAATCTGACCTCAGATACTTGACACTAACTAGCTGTGTGACCCTGGACAAATCACTTAACCCTCACTGCCCAGCAAAAAAAAATTTTAAAATTAAAAAAAAATGAAGGAGATTGGACAAGATGACTCCTAAGATCCCTTTTAGCATTTAAGTCAATGGTTCCATGATTCATCCTTCCAGAGATGTTGACAACCACCCCAGAAGCCTCAGCTCCCAAGAGGAGCTCAGGCAAAGGGTGTGATACCATAACAATATGCCCTACTGCCTGGCTGCCTATTGGTCAAAGTGTATTCAGGCAGTGCAGAATACTTTTTACATTAGCCCCTGTCCAACTGGAAGGGTAAACTCTGATCCACCCACTCCCCACAACATTATATACTATCTATGCCAGTATGGGAGAGGTCATCTGGAGCAGCTATTATTTTTGATTACCCATACCTCCCTCTCTGGGGTGGATCATCAGCGTGGGCCCTTGAGATTCCACAGTTTGTGAGCCAGCTTTTGCCTTGGGCCTACATGTAGGCTTCTGCTAATTTTCAAGGCTGTGGGAATCTCAGAAGACTTTAAATGGACCCAACAGAGCGCTAGACAATGAACAGTGCAATTATTTAACAATTGAGAAATACATCTGACAACAGTGTCTTTAGGAAGTTCAAACATTGGCAACAGGTAAACTTTTCCACCCCTGCCCTTCCCCATATCCCCAAGGGTTTCCACTGGAGTAAGGTCAGGCTCTCCAGGAATCAGTTGTTGTAGTACTCTTTGAGGCCACAAGGTCTTTGGGGACCAGTTGGTGCTCCAAGGGCTTACCAGTGACTTAAGTCCTTAGGGAGAATTGAGTCCCTTAAAATAGCTCCAACACAACCCTCTCTAGGGTTTTGGTATTGCTATTAGATGCCTATCCCATTTGGAAGGCAGTAGGGTACAGGAGGAAGGACACTTTGGTTATAGGCACAGGGCCCAAGTTCATATTGTGTCTATGTAAAATGATGGGATCGGGAACACTTTTGAAAGACTTCAGAACTCTAATCTATACAGTTATCAACAGTGATTCCAGAGGCCTGAGGATGAAGCCTGCTACCCTCCTCCAGACAGAGGGGATGGATTTATGATGCAGAATGCGAAAAACATTTTTGGATATGAGAAAATATGGGGATTTGTTTTGCTTGATTGTACTTATTACAAGGGTTTTCTTTTTTCCCCAGTCAGGGTTGGGAGACAAGGAGAAAAAAATAAATCCACAAATGAAAAAAAAAAAAAGCAAAAATGAGGGGTCTGAACAGGATGATCTCTGTTATACGTTTGTTACAAATTTACTCCCATTTGCATTGAGTAGATTGGCGAACACTTCCATTTCCCTAATATCCTGTGAAAAGAGTTTTGGACTGAGAAAGAGCTGGGAGGCCTGAGACCTGGGACTGTCTTTGCTTTTGACTTGCTGAGTGATTTGGGGTAAGTCATTACTTTTTTGACCTCGGTTTCTCCATCAGTATATTAAGACAATGAGTGTGGCATCTGCCTCCCCTGACCTCTTTGTGATGTGAAGAGAAAAGGTATGGAATTTTTTTAGGGGAACCCTCAGAGACTGATGGAGTAGAGTTAGGAACCTATAGACTGATATCTCCTTTAGCTAAGATGAATGGTGGTAGGCAGGTAGTAGTGCTCTCCTCCACCACACCCTTTAGTGACATCACACAGGACATTGATCCTTGGAAACCCCACCCCTAACAGTCTCACCTGTCTTGTAGCAGCAGAGCATCCTGGGAAGTTGCCAGTTCCCCTGGCAGAGATCATTTGCCCTGGGCTTGAGAGAACCCTCCCTGTACCCCAAGGTGACCTTAGCATGCTTTGGAAGTTTTATCAGGAATGAAGGGTGGGCATCAGGCTGGTATAGTTCATGTTAACTGCATGGTCCAGATGGGCAAGGACAACCAGGGCTCAGTGGTCAGACTTGTTGGAGCAGGTTCCAGGGAGGCATCTCCCTTCCACTGGGCCTATCACCCCATGCCAGGTGTCCATCCCTTATGACCTCCTTTCCACCAAATCAGTGTTCATTTCACCAGCATCTTGAGGTTGGGCATGATTTTGAAAAACAAATTCTGTGAAACTGAGCCCCAGTGATGATCTGAAGGCTTTCCACAGGGGCCTCTCCTCCTTGAACAACCTCTCCATTTTCTTGGACTTCTTCCTGGAACTGAAGGGAGAGGGAAGAGATCTTGAGATGTTTAGTGGAGGCCCTGGGAGATGGGAGCCTAAGGAGGTGGGTGTGCCTTGCAAGGAAGGGCAGGTGGAGTGGAGGGCTGCTGGGAAATTGTGTGTGTGTTGGGGTGGTTGTCTCTGGAGCTTATGGGAAAAGTTCATAGGCTTGAGAGCTAGAATCTAGCCTAACTTCCTCATTTTACAGAGAAGAAAATCAAGGCCCAGAGGGAGGAAGTAGCTGCCCATTCACATTTAGTGAGAATTAGTAACAGAGTTAAGAGAAGAACCCAGGGCAGATGGTATAAGAAGATAAGAAATGATTTCAGAAAACATGTCCTAATGTAGTCATGTTGCATCGATGACATTGAGACTGTGGCTGAGGACAGGGCCCACTGTGGGGTCGACAGAGGAATGAGCAAAAGTCCAGGCCTTCTGAGAGGTTGATTGTCTCTCTTAATGTTTATAAAGAAAAAAGAAAAGTCATCCAAAGTAATAAGAGCAAACTAGGCCCTTCAGGGCCTATGAAGCTGCCAAGTTTCCTAGAGGGAGGGGCTTGTAAATCTCAGAGCAAGGAAGGAAGGTGGAGAGGCAGGATGCAGAAACCATAAGAAAACAGGGTGTGGAGTCAGGGGAGTGCTGGGTTTGGATTCAAGCTGGGACCCTTCTGAGTGCTATGGGCCAGTAGCCTTAACCTGTTTCTCAATTTCCTTTATTTGCTAAGTAGGGGTCATTGTTACACCACCCACGGGTCACAGAATTGTGGTGAGCAAAAGGCTTTGTTCACCTGGCAGAGCTTTAGAAATGTGAGTTGTGGTTTTATCATCACCACCATCATGACTATGGGGTCTGTTTTCTTGGATTTGGCTCTGCTGTCTTTTCTAGGCTTATGCCTTCTCTGGGCCTTGCTTTCTTCTCCAGTAAAGTGAAAGGGTTGGGCTAGATGGTATCTGAGATAGTTTAAAAGTCTGTTTCTATGCATTTTTCCTGCTGATCCTATGAACTCTGGAGGCTTTACTTTTTCTTTTTTTAATTTGTAAAATGAAGGGCTAGGTGGTTGCAAAACTCCCTTCCAGTCCCTATTTTCTAACACTCTGTGTCCTAAGTCCTTTCCAGCTCTGACATTTCCTGTTCTAAAGACCCTCATAGCTCTGACATTCTATGTTCTAAGACCCCTTCCATTTCTGACTTCCCTTGTTCAAAGTTTCCTTTTTGTTCAGACACTGCATGCTCCAAGATCTATTCCAAAAAGTTTATTCTCTGTTCTAAGGATCCTCCCAGATTGGACATTCCAGGTTCTAAGGTCTCTTTCATCTCTGACATCCCATGATCTGAGGTCTTTCACAGCTCCAACACTCTGGGGAGCTGCCTTGTTGTAATCTATGATTTTTGTGATTGGTGGAAAGTAGGAGGCAAGATGTTCCAGCGAAAGGCAATGAAATTTGGAAAAGAAGGTGGTGGCTTCAGTGAGTCTGAGTTAGGAAGTAGGTAACAAATTGTAATATTTCTAGGAAATTAGTTGGTAGAAGGCCCTCCCTAATGGCCAAATATAAAAATGGGGATGCTGAGAGTACTTTCTTTGATGTAAAATGATCCAATGCAGAGAGACAGCATCCCTAAGTCTAGTTACAGGCCTACATGTGAGGATTTAGGATACAGGAGAGAGTGATGTGCTTGGATATCACCATCGTCTGGCCTGGGAATTTGGTGGGGGGCTAGCTCTCCAGATCTTTGATTTTGGACATGTCGCCTCTGAGGTCATAGATATGCTGGCACTGATGGAGCTGGAGATGCAGGCCTAGGGATTCCCAGGCTCCTTCTGAGGCATTGATATTGGTAATAATTGAGGGAGAGAAGACAGTGTAGAGACAGAAAGAAGAATGGAGGCCAGAGGAGTCTTGAGGAGGAGGAAGTCAAGAGGGAGGAGACAGAAGGGACAACGGAAAGGCAGGAGAATTTCCTGTAGGACAGTGTATGTGGATTTCAGAACTAGCTTGTGGACAGTGTCAGATGCTGAGGACTAGTGGAGATGAGCTTGTGTTGACGTCCTCCAAGCTGTTGCAAAAGCTGTCTCCATGTGACCCGAACACTCTGTTGCCTCCTCGTTGGAGTCAGAGTATCTCAGTTTGAATCCCACCTTTGTGCCTTTGGACAAGTTTCTTAACCTCTTTGGGTTTAAACTTTCTCTGTACAAAGAGCAGGGTTGGATCAGCTGGACTCTTAAGGTCCCTTCTGTCTCTAAATCCATGGTCCTATGACCCATGTGGTATCATTCCTCCAACAGAGGATAAGCTTTGTTGGGTTTGGCCCTTGTGAGAGCCTGGTCTTTGAGAGAGGTTATTTGCTTAATATGATGTAAATTGCTTTTTATCTTTGTATCTTCAGCACCAAGCATAGTGCCTGGTCCATAGTGTACCTGGCCAGCAATGGGTATTAAACAAATACCTGTTGGCTGTTTGACTGAAGAGGCCAGGGGTTTGGAGATGAGGAGTTGCTTGGTCAGGAGAGCCATTTCAATAACATGGTTGGGTTGACCTGACCTAAGGGACTAAGGAGGGAGTGACCAAAGAGGAAATGGATTGTTCTCCTTTGTAAAATGAGGACAGTGCTGATGTTGACCACTTCCCAAGCTATTGTGCTTTGTAAACCTTGAAGTGGCATAGAAACAGAAGCTATTTTCCTGATTGTTCTCTTGTTTATTTTCCACAGCTCTCTGCCCTCAGCCCCCACCATGGCCACAGCCATAGCCCAGAAGCTCAGTCGGTTCTTCCCCAGTGTCCGGCAGCTGGGACAGATGCCCAGGCTCTTGGGGGAGCTGGCATCTCCCCTGCCAGACAGTACTGTGGGCCGGGCTGAGGTGCCTCGCCTCTTCTGGAAGCCATATATCTACTCGGGCTACCGGCCCCTGCATCGCACCTGGCGTTTCTACTTCCTGAGCCTTTTCCAAAAGCACAATGAGGCCGTCAACGTCTGGACCCACCTGGTGGCTGCCCTGGTGCTGCTTCTGCGCCTGGCATGCTTTGCAGGTACCGTGGACTTTGTGGGCGACCCCCATGCCCGGCCCCTCTTCCTCATTGTCCTCGCCTCTATCACCTACCTGTTCTTCAGTGCTCTGGCTCACCTCCTTCAGGCCAAATCTGAGTTCTGGCATTACAGCTTCTTCTTCTTGGACTATGTCGGTGTGGCCGTATACCAGTTTGGCAGTGCCCTGGCCCATTTCTACTACGCCATTGAGCCTGCATGGCATGCTCGAGTGGCAGCCATCTTCCTGCCTGCTGCCGCCTTTCTCGCCTGGCTGTCTTGTGCTGGCTCTTGCTATACCAAGTACCGCCAGTTGCCAGGGCTGCTGGGCCGCATTTGCCAGGAGATGCCCTCAGGATTGGCTTATGCCTTGGACATCAGCCCTGTGGTGCACCGCATCTACGTGGCCCAGGCCTTGGGTCAGGAGGACCCTGCTGTGCTCTACCACAAGTGCCAAGTGGCTTTCTTTCTTCTGGCAGCTGCCTTCTTCTCTGCCTGCTCCCCCGAGAGGTGGTTTCCTGGCAAGTGCCACATCTTTGGGCAGGGCCACCAGTTGTTCCATGTCTTTCTGGTGTTGTGCACGCTGGCCCAGCTCGAAGCCGTGGCCCTGGACTATGAGGCCCGGCGGTCCATCTATGAAGGGCTCCACCGCCGTGCCCCCCACAACTTCTCAGCCCTCTTCCTCCTCACCGTGGTCTGTAGCGTCCTCACCGCCCTCTTCCTCAGCCACCGTGTGAAGCAGGAGCTCAGCTGCAAAGAGGACTGAAGCAGTGGGAGGGTGCTGGGTGGAAGGGCCTGGGTCCAGCGTCCAGCTCAGGAGCTAGGAGAGCAATCAGACTATCGTAGACGCCCCAGTAAAATTGTTTGTGTCTGGCCATTGGTGAATCTAAGTGCCCCACCCCTTTTCCCAGTTTGAAAGGGGTAGGGGTGGACAGTAGACTTGGACTCTGAAAGGAAGATGGGGGCATGGAACTTTAGGATGCTAGGGTGTTTCTTTGTCTCCTGGTTTGCTAACCCTGGCAGACCCCCTCATCCTTTCTACCCTCTCCTATATTCATTCTGCACCCATCCCTCTTTCTGTGGAGCTGGAAGAAATAGTAAGAGAGGTGAATATGATTAACTTGGCCAGCAGAAGGTATAGTCATGGTTCCCCCCCCCCCTTCTCTGAAGTTACTTTGGGTGAGGTGGTTATGGTATGTGGGCCCTGTCTTTTGGGCAAAGGGGCAATGCATCTGGTGATAGGTTGGGTCTGAGGCAAAGCCCAGGGCTCTGGAATTGACGGGGAGGTGAAGACAATGGAGAACCACAGATGAATTTGAGAGTGGGAAAAGAAGTTCTAGGGTGGTCTCAAAGCTCAGTAACCCTCAGTGGTAGAGAGAAATGGGGAAAAGAGACATTAGAAGGTTCTTGGGATTGAGACCTTACGTTCTTTAGGAAAGGGTACCAAACCTTCCTTCTCTCCCAGCAAAGCTTGTGGGCGTTTTTCAGTCTCAGAAGGTGCCACAGGGGTAGTTTGAAGTGAACAACAGAACCAGAAGTTGATGAGCTGGAGGGCTACAAAACAGCAATACTGTCTCCCTCCCTGTGGACCCCCTCCCCCCAGTACCCAACCCCTCACTGGAATGGAACTTTGTGCAGCCTCCTTCCCCATCCCACTCAGAGCCTATCCTTTTGATCCAAAGGTATTTTCCTTCTTTGGGCTTCAAGCCCAAACCTAGATGATAACTTAAGGATAGATCTGGCTGGCCACCTCTCCTAGCTGCAGTGGCATCTCCCCCTCTTCCGGGCCCTGGAATTACCTGGACTGGCTCAGATGATCTCTGCTTAGGTCTTGGCACTGGGCTGAATTAGGCCAACTTCTCCCTGAGCTGGGGGTAGTGGGGGTGGGGAATAGAAATCCTCTCATCCACCTTCCTCATTTAATGAGGAAACTGAGGCCCAGAGATGAGAACATACTTGCCCAAAGTCACATAGCAATTTAGTGGTATAACAGGTTAAAACTAAGGTTCTCTGATTCCCTTTCCCTATGCTACAGCTGTCTGCTTACTCTTCTTCCGGGGAGGGTCTCAGATCTTTTCATTGTGGCCCTGAGAACTGATTTGAGGGTTGTTCAGGGGACAAACTGCTGTCCTTCAGAGCCAGGGGAGACCTGCTGCTACTGCTGCTATGTGCCGCAGAGTGTGAGAGCAGGCCAGGAAGAGATCCAGGCCCTCAGACTTAATAAAACTGCCCTGACCACAACTTCCTGCCTCCTCTCCCTTGGTCACCAGCCCCATAGAGAAGTCCAGGAGGTTGGAAGGAGGAAGGTCAGCTCTTTCTTGAGATACTGACCTGGTTGGGCAGCATGGGGCAGGGCTTCTTCTTCAGTGATTTTCCAGGCCCATTGCCTGGACTGCAATGGGCCTTAATAAATGTTAACTGAATTTGAATTTGTTGCCCGGCTGACCAGAGCCTTTATCTGGGGAAGGGCACGATGTTCCTGGTCTGAGCCCAGAGCCGGGCTGGACCGTGCAGAGTCCACACCTCAGCACACGACCCAGGCTGGGATCTGAGACAGGGCTCCAAGCCCAGGGTCTGCTGGGGAGGGGGCGGGGCCTCGAGGCGGGGGGTATGGGGGAGGTGGGAAGTAGGGACGAGATGGGACAGCACCACAATCCTCAAGTCGCTTTAGCAGCCAAATTTGGGACGCTACGGGGGCGGGGCCCACAGGAGGGGTGTCGGTCTAGAGACGGGGGCGGGGCCTAGTCAAACGTCGCCCTTAGGCCACCCAGGCCCAGAGGAGGAGGATACGGAATGGGTGGGAACCTGGCCAACCGGCTTGAGGGGCAGTAGAAGCAATGATGGGCGTAGCCTTAAGTCGGCGAGGGAGAGGCCATAAATAGTTTAGGGTCGGGAGCATTATGGGTTGGGGCCCATAGGCGGGGCTTGGAGGAGCCGACTGCGGGGCCCTAGGGTAATGGACGCGGAGGAGGATTCCCTAGGTAACGGGGGCAGGGCCTGGAGGTCTCGGGGCGGGCCCTGAAGCAATGGAGGCGTGTCTCAGGTGGTGGGCGGGGCCAGGGCGCACGAGGGGCTGTCCTCGTGGGCGGTCGGCCTCACGCTTTCTCCGTTGGACGTTGCGCGCGCAGCCCCGCCCACTGCGCCGGCGGGCGATCCAAACGGCCGTTGGCGCGCGGCTGAGGCCTCCGTGGGAAGGTCTGTCAGGACACAAAGCTGACGGCCCGGCTGGCGGAGACGACCAGCCCTCGGCGACCATGAGGAGAAGAGGCCCCGCCGAGGCTGAGGCCTGCGGCGTGTGGCTGGATGCGGCGGCCCTGAAGAAACGGAAAGTTCAGGTGGGCCCCACGGGCGGGAGCCCGGGCAGGGGTCAAGGACTGGGGGATGGTGTGGTGGCGGGGAGAGGGGGGAACCAGACGTGCAGGACAGACAGGACTGAGGGGCGAGGGGTACCCGAGTGGAGGGGAAAAGGGGCGAGGGGGCCATGCACGTCGTAAGGGACAGGGGGCCGGGGTGGGGCATGCCTGTCGTGAGGGACAAGGGGTGAGGGGAATGACCAATGCAGGAAGTGATCCAAGATGAATTAGTTCACCAAGGAGTCAAGATGGGGAGAAGAGGAGAGTGGCTAATGCAGGGGAGACGGCCTGGGAGAGAACTGGGGGGGTCAAGGGATCGGAGGTCACAGCGCCAGTGCGGAATACAGTTAAGGACCGCAGAGGGAGAGGTGAAAAGCCAAGAGATTATGGCGGATAAGGGGAACACTGGTGGATGATGGCAGACTTGACCATCTTTGTGTATGGCCGAGGCGGGTGGAGGACTCGCTTGGCACGGGCTGTGAAGAGGTTGGGGAACTGAGTGGTTAGGGTGCTAGAGGATCAATATGCAGGCTGAAGTCCCCAAGTCTGAGGGAAGGAGGGACAAATTGTAAAGCAGGCGTCAAACTCATTGAGGAAGTTAGGGGAGTGACCCGGGCAGCCACTAGGATTTTGATTGGGTGATTAGATAGGAATCGCTTGAACCTCAAGAGGAGAGAGGTTATGAGTAATGGACGAAGGGAGAGCACCCGGAAGTGGTAATGGGGAGCAAGGAGTATTCCAATTTGCCCCCTGCGTTAGTGAGCTGAGGACAGATTTCTACAGCCCTTAATGTGTCACTTAGCCTCTCTGTGTCTTCTTGGTGCTGTGCCCTTTTGGGAGGAGAGAACTGGGACCAGAGAGGATAAGTAAGGGGCATATAAATATACAATAGAGAATGGGCACCATTTCTTGAATCTATGGTAGGATTTGACAATAATAGTTTATACAGGTACAATGCCTAACATATTGCATATGTTATCTTATTTGGTTCTCACACAAGCCCTGTGAAGGCAGGTAGTTCAAATATTATTGAATTCAAGGTAAGTGACTTTAATGTCGAATAGGGAGAAGTTCAATAGTGGGACTGAGATTTGAATTTAGTGCTCAGCCTCTGTGTCCACCAATTCATTGCTTGGGAGACTGGAACTCCCCTTAATACTTTCCACATTTAGACCAATTTCCTTTAAAAGGAAGCTTTGTTTTCAAAGGAGTTAATAATCACCTTAAACTTTGTAAAGTACTTCCTTGTAATGAGGGGGTGGGCGGTAGGGGGGAGGGAGGTTGTAGCAAGCATTGTCATTCCCATTTTACAAATGAGAAAACTGAGGCTTACAACAATTTTTAGAATTCTTTTGTTGATAGAACAACCAAAAAAGTGTACTTTACAATGATCTTATGAAAAGTGTGGTATAAGCAAATATAAGGGCTAGAATTTTAGTTCAGATCTTCTGAGTCAAATTAGACCCTTAATTTTTCCCTATGCTTTGCTATTTTGGAGATATTGGAAACTGACTACCTACTCAAAGCCCTGAAGAAAGCCAAAATAGAGCCATAATATATTATTTGGAAGGGAGAGTCCCAATTCCATGCTGCTGGATAGATATATGAGGAGATAGGCAAAGTATTTATTAAATGCTTATTTTGTACCAGTATTGAGCTAAGCACAAATACAATTAAGCAATACAGACCTTACCCTCAAGCAGCTTATATTCTAATTGAGAAAAATAGCCCTTTGGAATGCTACAAACTAAGGTGGGTAGTAAAGGAAGTGGTATAGATGCCTGGGTACTGGCACAACTCACCTTTCAGAGCTAAGGGACAGAGTCCAAGGTTCTGGTGAGGAGGTGGTAGATTAAAGATGGTGGTTGGAGTAGAGAAAGCATGGTCAGGAAATGGCCAAGAATTGGCTAGGGTGTAGTTGGGGTGGTTCAGTGCAGTCAGTTGCAACTGTAGAATATGAGAGAATTGGCTGAGTAGGCATTAGGTCTGCCTTGCTTGCAGCAACATCTGATGGCAAGGCATTCGGTCTGTCCCTTTTGCACCACAAAGGCAGCAGCCATGACTAATGTGTCTGTCCTTCAGTTTAGCTGGCCGGTTTAAATTTTTAACAAGTATTTTTTTTTTGGATGAGGCAGTTGGGGTTAAGTGACTTGCCCAGGGTCACACAGCTAGTAAGTGTTAAGTGTCTGAGTCTAGATTTGAACTCAGGTCCTCCTGAATCCAGGGCTAGTGCTCTATCCACTGCACCAACTAGCTGCCCGCTGGTTAAAATTTTAATCTAACCCCATAAGACTTTCTATCCTTGTATATTCTAACATGGCAGAAGAATGGGTCAGAGGTGTGAACCATCTCCCGAATGACAAATAACCAAAAGACCTCTTTGTTGACATTAAGGGAGTATCTTTCACAAATCCCCAAACATAAATTACTTAAGAACGAATTCTTTATTTGACAAGAATTGCCTAGAAAACTGGAAAGCAGTTTGGCAGAAATTAGATAAAGGGCATCACCATTCTCCCAGTTGACATGAGGCTTAGGATAACTCAGAAGTTTCTCCTGTGAGAAGCAAAACCAAAGGTGACCAGATAACAGGACAGACATATCTAGGAATCAAGAGACTCTTAAAGTTTAGATTGACCAACTAGATAGCAGGACAGACATACCTAAGAAGTAAGGGGAGATAAAATTCTATAGCCGGAAAGTCAGTTAGGCATGGCTACTACCTGACCTGAGCTAGGAGACAGAGATAACCCCAAAGGTCAGGACCATCATTTCAAAAAAATCCCCCTCTACTCTCAGGAATATGACAAGCATTCAAGCTTTGCCCACCCCACCCCAAAAGGGCACTTTCCAGTTTCAAGTGGATACCCTATCTATTCTCTGTAAAAGCTTTTGCTTTCCTTTTGTTCTGGGAGGAGGATGTTTCTAATTCACCTTCTCCCCAGGGTGAAGTCATTGACTTCCCACTGGGTCATTTTCTAAGACCACTTTAATTCTGATTTGACTGTGTGTGTAATTCTTATTTTATTTTATTATTTTTTTTTAAGTGAGGCAATTGGGGTTAAGTGACTTGCCCAGGGTCACACAGCTAGTAAGTGTTATGTGTCTGAGGCCGGATTTGAACTCAGGTACTCCTGACTCCAGGGCTGGTGCTCTATTCACTGCGCCACCTAGCTGCCCCTGTGTGTGTAATTCTTAACAGAGGAATACCTAAGGACCTCCACCCATTTCCCTGTGACACAGTCATCCAGACAGATTCTGAATCCTCTGCTCTAAACTCTACTCACTCTCACCCACCCCAAACATAGGAAGAAAAGCATTTATTGAACATCTACTAATTGTAGATGGGCTACCTTATTCTTGCACACAGTCCAAATAAAATTAAAATAGTCTTTTGTTTGATGCTGGCGAAAGTGACTGAGTGGGAAGTCAAAGACTTCCTGAGAGTTGAGGTGGATTTTTTTGCAATGATGGTCCTGACCTTTGGGGTTATCTCTGTCTCCTAGCTCAGGTCAGGTAGTAGCCACGCCTAACTGACTTTCCTGCTGTAGAATTTTATCTCCCCTTCTTAGGTTTGTCTGTCTTGATATCTAGTTGGTCAATCTAAACTTTAATAATCCCTTGACTCCTTAATATGTCTGTCCTGTTATCTGGTCATCTTTGTTTTTGCCTCTCACTGGAGAAACTTATTCTGATTTATCTTAAGTCCCATGTCAGTTTGATCCTTACAACATGGCTAGAAGATAGAGACTGTTATTATCATCCCTATTTTATAGTTGGGGAAATTTAGGCAGGCAGAGATTTTGTTTTTAAGTGACTTGCCCAGAGTCACAAAGCTAGTAAGTGTCCAAGTTCTCATCTGAACTCACATCTTCCTGACTTCAGGCCCAGTGCTTTGTCCACTGAGCCACCTAGTAGCCTAACAGTTATTCTAAATCTTGTCCGTTCTACATACACAACAGCTTTTTTTACCTCTTAAATATATTTTTCCAATTACATGTAAAAGCAGTTTTTAACATTTGGTTTTTTAAAATTTTGAGTTTCAAATTCTCTTCTTCCTTTCCTTCCCCCTCATTGAGAAAGCAAGCAATTTGATTACAGGTACAACAGCTTCTTTCCACTCACCTAGCCAGCCACCCTCTGAGTTGAGGCTCTCATCACATCTACGCTGCAGGATTGTAATAACCTAATTGGTCTTCCTTCCTCAAGCCTCTATCTACTCCAAGTCATCTTCCACATAATGGGCCTGACCATGTCATTCTTCTTTCCCCCATATAATAAACTCTAGTACTTTCCTATTATCTTCAGGATCAAATAGAAAGTCCTTTGTTTGGAATTTAAAGCTCTTCCCAACTGGGCTTCATCTTTCCACTCTTCTCACTTTTTATTCCTTCTACATATTCTGCTATCTGGCCATACTGGCCCATTTGCTGTTCTTTGTTTGTCTTTGGAGACAAAGTGTATGTCTATTATTTGGGGAAATAGATAAAGCAGTTGTGGTATTTAAGTTAAAGGAATGTTACTGCACTGGAGGAAGTGATGAATCTGATGAATCCGGAGAGAAACTTGGGAAATTTTATATGCAGAATGAAGTAAGCAGAACCAAAAACCCAATATGCTCAGTAGGGATGGATGGTGTAGGGAAAAGGAAGGAAACTAAGGCAAATAACAGTTAAGTGACTTGTCCAGGGTCTGAGAAAGAATTTGAACTCAGGTCTTCCTGACTCTAGGCCCAGTGCTCTATCTACTGTGCCACCTCCCTGCTTATAGCAATGTAAATACAAACAAAACAACAATGAATGTTGTAAAATATTATGACTAAATTTGACCCTGCCTTTAGATGTGGGAGACTATGGGTATGGAATACTTTATATAATTTCAGGCTTTTTTGGAAGTGCAGGTTGGCTTTGCTCAACTCTTCTACTCTCCCCTCCCCATCTTTTCCTTTTTGTTAAGGGATAGCTCTTTGAGAAAGGGAAGGGGAAAGGATTAATTGAGAAATATAGCTGATGTAAAACAAATTATATAAATAAATAAAAATTACTTTTTGGAAAAAAAAAGGGTTCTAAAATTTGATTTTACAGGTGACTACACAGCTAGTGGGTAGTAGAGATGGGCGTTTAACCTAAATCTTTTTTCTCCTTTTTTTATTTAAAAAAAATTAACACCAAGTAAAATGAGAATTTCATATATATAGTAGAACAGAAAAAGATTTTACATGAAACTCTTATATGCACCTTTTCTTTTTTAAGTACATCATAAATTCAACATATAATTTTCAAAGCAGTACACCTCTGTTTTTCTTTCAGACTCTCCTGCTTTTCTTTTTTTTTTGTTTTCCTTTAGATCCTTCTAGGAATGTAAGTCTTTCTAATACATCATGCTTACTTGGGAGGTTGAGAGATGGAAATACTTTGTGACCAAGCAGTTAAATGTTAGAACCAGAAAGAAGTATTTTCTTGCTTTTACTAGTAGTTTCATGGAGAACTCCAGCTAGCATCTTGCAAATTCACATTATTATAAGCAGCATTAGGTCAGAGGGAGTAGCTATTGACCCATCACTACTGCTGTTGGGGAAAACAACATAAAATATATGGTTCTATTGATAATGGTTAATAGTATTAACAGTATCACACCTGAAATCTTTCCCAAAAATTCTGGTTTTGTGATCAACCTAAATATTTCTAGGGGAAGGAAACAGCTGAGCTATATTGGAATAAAACTATTTCCTAGAAAACTTGTTTGTCCTTTGTTCCTGAAGTAGACCATGACATAGGGGTGATGTCATGAGTTGCACTGAATTGTATTTAAATGAAGGAGGGCTGTGCAAGGTCAACCTCACTCTTTCCTCCAGAGCCATCTGGGTTCAGTGGTGTTAAGGGCTAAAATTCTAGCTAAACTGTCTAAAATATCTAATGAGTGGTCGCCAATATGGGCAGAACTCTTCTACAGTAAGTATCCAGCAGGTGGCGTCATTCCAATCGTTACAGTGGCAAGATATACATCAGGAAGACTGTAGATGGTGCTGCATGTTTAAGGCAATTGGGGTTAAGTGACTTGCCCAGGGTCATGCAGCCAATAAGTGTCTGAGGTAAGATTTGAACTCAGGTTCTCCCAACTTCAGGGCCAGTGTACTATCCACTGTGCCACCTAGTTGCCCCCCTAGAAAACTAGCTGAGGGGCAAAAAAGAAGTACAAAGTGGTGCTTGAAGCAAACTTCCCAGAGAATAGAATAAAGTCAACTGATTCAGGAGGGATCATGCACCAGACTAAAACAAAGGGGTTATAAAGTATCTCCTTTCCAGCTGATGTTTTATATCTTCTTTCAGTCTGATCTCCCCACCCCCTTTTCTTCTTAGACTAGATTATCCAATCCCATCACCAGAATGCTGCCTCCAGATCGAGGTGAGAGAGAAACTATTGTTGGCTTTACTCCAAGAAGAGCTCAGCCTTTGGGTACCAGGCAGACTGTCATCTCATCATTTTTCACTTCAAAGTCAGGTACTGACTACTCTGGGGGGGGCACTTGGAGTTCATAGAAATGTGTAGCCAACTATTCTTTAATGGAGGGAGCACATGCCTGAGTTCAATACCTTAAGTAAGCCACTTAAGATATCTGAGCCTGGGGCAGCTAGGTGGTGAAGTGGATAGAGCGCTGGCCCTGGAGTCAGGAGTACCTGAGTTCAAATCCGGCCTCAGACACTTAACACTTACTAGCTGTGTGACCCTGGGCAAGTCACTTAACCCCAATTGACTCACTTAAAAAAATGCTTTAAAGATATCTGAGCCTCAGTTTCTCCATCTGTGCAATGGGAATAATCTCATACTATCTATCTTTTGCATTGATTTGCATTACCTTGCATTGCATTATAGGAGACTCAAATAAGATAATGTGTATAAAGTACTTTGTAACCATAAAGAACTATATAGATAATATGTATTATTATTAATATTATTGTAATTGTTACTAGTATAGAACCAAAGTAACCCATCCATAGTTCTGTAAGAAATGTCTGAGTACCACTAACCATAGATACTAGCTAAATAAAGATGGCTGTGATCAGGACACCTTTTTTTTTTGTCATGCAATTGGGGTTAAGTGACTTGCCCAGGGTCACACAGCTGGTAAGTGTCAAGTGTCTGAGGCTGGATTTGAACTCAGGTCCTCCTGACTGCAGGGCCAGTGCTCTATCCACTGTGCCAACTAGCTGCCCTTTCAGGACGCCTTTGAAAAGGCAGCATGATATGGTGGAAAGAAAGGAAGTCAGGAAACCAGGCCTTTAGTCCCAGTTCTGCCCTTTACTCACTTTGACACTTTGATCAGTCATCTCTCTGGACCATAATTTCTCCCTCTATGAAATGTTGTCCTTGGGCTAGATGATGTGTAATGTCATTTTCAGCTATTAAACCATTATTACATCAACCACATATAAACTATAATGTCACCAGAAGAGATGAAGTGAGTGTAATTTGGAGAAGTTTGTGTTGGTGACTTTCCTAGTTGGAGAACCTTTGGGTATATTATTGGTATTGTCATGGTGACCCCTGGAGCCAAAGGTCCCTCTTAAGTTATATATCCAAAGGTAGGAGAATCTCAAAACTCATCCTGGTCCATCTGGGCTGCTTGAGTGCAGGCCATTCATTGCCTCTCATCCTTACGATGCCTGGCTGACCTATATTTGGAATCTCTGCATGAAGCCTTCAAGGACAAAAGGGAGCTGGTTTTCTCCTTTAATCTATCCATAGAAGGCTGTGCTAAATAAGAAACTTAATATGATCTTTAAGACCTGATGTAATGGTTGTGTGTGTGCTTGAGATCACTAAGTAGATAAATGGTCATTCTCACTATTAAGCAGAGCACCAAGTTTTTGTCCTCCTGAAACATCTTAGGATACCATTAAAGTTACATTTACATTTTAATAGATGTCAACTGTATCTACACAGTTTTGGAGGTAAAAGGAACCTTAGAACATAGACTATTTAGAGCGAGAAGAGAGATGTAGGCCAACCCCTTTATTTTACAGAGGTAAAATGAAGCTCAAGAGGGGTAATGTGACTTTCCCAAAGCTTCACAGCTAGTAATGACTAAACCTGGAAAAATAAACCAGCTTGTTGTGGCTTTTAGGCCACTTCCTTTAGGCCAGTGTTCTGATTAATAAAGGAAAGTTAAACTTCAGCAAGTTTTATCTTTTCTTAAAGTGAAAGAATAGTTTTTCAACACAACAACGGTAATGCCAGTTTGTATTTTTTGGAAAAAATTAGTTTTTCAGAATGATCTTGGTGCCAACTTGCTTGGTAAAATGGTATTTTAAAACATTTCAATAGGTTTTAAAATGTTTGATTTATATACAGCTTTTTGGAAACATCTCTTATGTGATGGGAAGTGCATGTACATCCTATGAGGAAATCTACCTGTTTGCAGGCTGACCCTGAGCAGCTGTTGGGGATCCAAAGACTTCTTGTAAAATGCTAAGGACTTTCTCAGGGTGGCTTGTTTTTCACATGACAAGCATCATGGACGCCGTGCAGTAATTAGGATATGTGTAGCTGCATTTCAGTCAGACCACTAGACTTTGTCAGATATATTGTCTTTCAGGAAAGGCAAATGCTGGTGGGCAGGGAAGGCCTTCACCTGGTACAGCAAGTCAGAGAAAGAAGGAACAGCAAAGAGATGTGATGTGGTTGGATCCTCCTTCATTGATCCCCAGGGAGGAGTGTGCCCAGTGTCCTGAAACTATGCCTGCTTCAGTCACTAAGGCACCTCAGGAGCCCATCTGCCTCCCTCCATCTCCCAAGGAGGGATCGGACTGCTGCAGAGATGCAAGATCAGCTGTGCCCAGTAGCCAAGACCAGAAACCACCTCTGGACATTGTCAATTCTACTGAGGAGGGGTTTGCCTTCACCCTGAACTCCGAAGGCCTGTGTGTGCTAGCCTATGGAAGAGGGGGTGGGAGAATACATTGCAGACAAGGGCAAGAGACCAGGTGCCTAGTGGACAGGGTAGAATTGGAAAGAACAGTATTTTCCAAAGAAAATGAACTGTTCTCTGTCCTTTCCCAAGGCCACCAAGAAGGCAAAGCAGGGCAGGGAGGAAACAGGGAGCCCTGGAAGGGAGGGCCCACAGAGTTAGTAGAACAAAGACCCTGCTCCAGTCAGGCCTTTTCTTGGGATAGTGAGAGGTTTGACCCAGACCTGAGAAGCCAGTTGTTCACAGAGGATTCCCAGGGTCAGAGGGTCATTGCTCATCCTTCTCGAGCTGCTCTCCAAGATGTAGCCAACCTTCCGAGAAAGCCCCTGCATATGTCCCCCAGTTCTCAGGTTCAGTACCAGGGCAGGTCTGTCCTGGGTCCATCACAGTTAAATTCCCAGCCTGATATACTCTTTACCCAGGACTCTCAAGGTAACAGAGTTATCAAGCACTGCTTTTGAACTTGTTTGGTGACAGGGTATTAGACTCTTAAGTATCTAGGTGATCGAAAAACACTCAGACAGCCTTGTGTTGTGTAAGTCATTTGGTGAGGTGAGGTGGTCTGGAGGTGGGCCCTAGTTCCGAATTGGAGGGAATGGAGGCGGTCCAGTGTTTAGCTTCATCTTAACTTGTGAGATTTTTCTTTGTGAATGTAAATAAAACAGGTACTTTAACTTGTTGAGGGAGTAGTTTTGGAAGACAGCTTGGCAAGCACCCTTTCTGATTCTTATTGATCTCTTAGCTTTTCTAAGAACTACCATATTGATCTTAACATAAGCTACCTCTTCTAAGTCTAGCTAATACTAAAACTGAATGTGGCCTCTCATTGGTGTTATTTTTCAGTGTATGCATATGTGCCATTTCCTTTCAAAGACATCTGTGGAGGGACCATGGCAATTATTCAAAGCAAAACACTAATGCAGGCTGGTCCTAATCTGCAGAAAACCTTCTGGTTGGACTTAAAAGACTTTTCAAGTGCTTTGTGTCCAATTTCTGGCTTGATTATAACTTGGTTTCACTTGTGGCCGTAATTCCATCAGTGTGCCCCTCATCCACAGACCTGAAGCCTTGCTCTCTGGAACTTTGTGTTAATTTTAACCTGGGGTGAGAACTGGCTTAGGGTTTTGAGGATCAGTTAAAACTCAGGTGGCAAGTGTGGTCCCTGATTCTCCTGTATAATTTATTTTCAATAAACCAATTTCTAGGATTGGAGACATACAAGCCAAAGTGACATATGCTGCACCAAAACAACTCAAGCACTTGGAAATGCTGGGCACTCTGACAGCCCTAGGGGGAGTGCTTGAATATAGGAATTTCTGGGTTTCAGAAACGTGCAAATACTCAGCAGCTTTGTGAGGTAAATTAGGGCATGGATTGGGAGGAGGTTGAGACAGAGATGAAGTAATAGTTTGCAGCTATGCCAAGACTATAATCTGTAACTCTTAGCCCCACTACTCAGTAATACCAGATTTGTGGAGTGGGAATGTGGCTCATGTTCCAAAGTCTCTCTAGAGTAGTGTATTTCAGACTTATGTATCATAGAACTGTAATCTCTTCTCTGTTCCAGCTCGCTGCTGGTCTGTAAATGTGCAGCTTGCACAAAGACAACAAAACTTTAAATACAAAGATCAAAAAGAGAAAGAGCAAATAAATTATTTTGGAAAGTTTTTTTAAATGTAGTTAAGGTTTTATAGTTTGGTTTGCTATTCAATTCCATGTGTATTGAATGTTAAATTTGTAATAAAATTTTTAAAAAAAATGAGTGAATTGAACTAGATAGTTTCTGGGGCACTATCAGCTCAGGCTAATAGTCTGTGGTTCTAAATTGGACCCCACGTTTCCTGGGCTCCTGTAACAAGCTCTACTAGAGTTGGAAATCAGTGTGAGATGAAGGCAAGTTTGGGCCTGAATTCTAATGCCATAGGTTGACAGGTTTTTTCAATCTTTGCAGATGTGATTGCTCGGCACCTCAAAGAATGGACACAAGGTTAAATATAGGTAAAAATCCCATTCATTGTTTGGACTGGAAGCCCATATCTTATTTTGATCTATGGGTATGCCTTTCACCAGTGCAGATTGTAATCCATCTAAGCCATGTTATATTGTGGCCTTTTTCTGGTTCTTCCCACACATTGGAGGAACTTTTAAATACTACCAGTTCAGAGCTCTACAACACTGGCCGCCTGTAGTTTCCCCTTGCCAAAAGAGGATGTTTAGTTCTTGCTCTCCTGTGGAAGGGAATACAATTTTTAAAGACCTACTATGTGCCAGGCATTGTGCTGCTTATTACATATATTATCTCATTTAATCCTCACAACTACAGCAAAGAGGTGAAGTGACTTGCCCAGGGTCATAGAGCTAATGTCTGAACTTAAGTCATTGCCTAGTAGGTACTCATACTGAAGCTGGATTTGAATTCAGGTTTTCTTGACTTTAGGCCTAGCACTCTGTCCACTGCACCACAAGCTGTCTGTGGGACTTAACTCAGATAATGCCACTCAATTTCAGCCATATTTAGGTTACACCAAACAGCTTATTAGAAGGAGGGGTGCAGAGATGGTATATCTAGAACTTCCTCCTCTGTTCTAGGTGGGAGGGAGATAAAGATGGGGTAATAGAAATCTGAGGTCAACCTGGTCAAGAATAGATTTCATGTGAAATTTGCTTCTAAGATCACTGGAGGCCCAAAGAAGGTATTTTTGATTGCCTAATCCTGCCACCTCATTTAGAGACAGATGAGAAACAATGATCTTGCCCAAGGTCAAAACAAGTAAGTTATATGCAGGACTGCAACTTGCCTGCAGCTCAGTGTTTTTGTTTTTTTCCTACAATTCTTTTCATGCTATGTGGAAAGAAGCTGGAAGGTATGGACTTGTTAGGGATGATTTCATATCTTTGGGGGAATAGTATGATTTAGGCTGTGGAAGTGAGCTGGCTGAATGTCTCAATGTGCAGACATACACAGCAAACGACAGCCACTCAAAAACTTTCTTTAATACCAGGTAGTGCTTCAACCCAAACAGACCACACACACGTGCACACACCTTTACTGAAGAGGTCCCAAGGGCTGGGTCATGCATTAAGTGTGTTGGGTGAGGACTTTGGCATGACCTAACAGGGGTTCAGGTATGAGGAAAAATGGCCCCAAATGAAGCACAGCCCCCTCCCCTCTTCCTCACTGAGATCCCTCAATGGCAGTGGAACAAGACATCAATGCCATAGCAATGAGGAGGCCACAAGGATCCTGGGGGGTAATGGAAGGATTTGGTTTCTTTACAGTATTACAAAATGTGTTTAAGAAGGAAAAAAAACCCAAAACCCAGCCCTGGCCTGCCAGCAGCAGCCTATTCATAAGCTGGAGCCACGGGACCTGCTGGAGACCTGAGCACAGGGGACAAGTGTTGGTTTATGACTGGTGTTGAGAAGACCTTGGGGCTCCCCAACTCCCTGATCCCCTGCAAGGAAGCAGCTGAGCCTGAGGGCCACACTGCATGTGCCCAGTGAGACCAGGAGCTGGCTAGATAGTGCAGTGAAGCTAGTCATCGGGCTGGGGCCTACTTTCACAGGAGGAGGAAAACAAAAACTCCCATCTTCTTCAATGTAAAGCAACACGACTGATTATCTGCAAACCCTCAACTCAGTTTTTTTTTTTTTTGCGAACACTGTCCTTAAAAGTTTTGCTAAAGTTTGAAGTGTGGGGAAGCAGTTCAGCTTTTCTCTTCTCCCCATTTCTAGCCTGTCCGTGTTTTCCATCGTGGAAGGACATTTCTAACTGCAAGGCAGAAGTATCTGTTGTGAGACAGCTTAGAGAGAAAGGGCCATATATATATATATATATGGCTCCACAGAAAGGGTCATCAGTTTCCTTTCATGCTGATATCCTCTTCCTTCAGAGCAAACTTTCTCCTCAACACCTCGGAAATGAGGACAGCAGGGTCTTCTTCCTTCATCAAGCTCCGATTCCTGGAGGTACAAAGGGTAATTAATCAGCAGGGAACAAGATTCACAGGCTGAATGGGGGTATCCTCAAAGGGAGGTGTTGCTTGCTCACAAACCTTCTACATTGATATGCTGGTACTTACACTACCCACAGAGCCTGCAGGTCATTTATTAATCCGGCTGTCAGCTTTTGGCTATCTCACTGCTCATCAATCCTTCCCTAGGGTGCAACAGGACTCGCTCTCAAGCTATTTTGCTTCTCAGCAATTCTGGGAAAGGCTGTGCTGAGGGCCTATTCCAGGGGGATCCTGGGAGTTGGCTTGACAGGAAGGAGCATGCAGAGAAACATACACTTCATATCATGGGACCAAGGGGAAACCAACAGGGCACTGTGATAGAAAGAAAAGAGTCCTAGTAATTAGAGTTGGCTAGGACCTTAAGACTCTTGATTATTGAAGTCTAAAACCATCAGTTTTCTGGATGAGGATAAGGTGACTTGCCCACAGTAATGCAGAAAGTAAATAGCAGAGATGGGATTGGAACTCAGGTCCTCCACATTCAAATTCTTAAAACACCTGGGTTTACATCCTGGCTCTACTGCTTATTAGGGGGGTTGTTTTGGGCAAGTCACTCCTCCCTCAACAGCCTCCAAATCATGTGTAAAAGGAGGATAACAATGTTAGTACTATCTATACCTTACACGATTGTGAGAAGTGATGAGGGAGGGAGGGAGGGGGAGAGAGAGAGAGAGAGGGAGGGGGGGGAGGGAGAGAGAGAGAGAGAGAGAGAGAGAGAGAGAGAGAGAGTGTGTATGTATGTATGACTGGATACATAATGTCTTAGATAAGTGGGAGCTATTTATTAATGAGCAGGCATCCAGACACCTGGAAAATAGATGCTTCAAGTAAATATAACCTACATAAATGTAATGAGGTTGTCATGCGTAACAGAATACGTTTAAGACTAGAATTGTATATACAACAAAGAAAACCCTAAACAATGTTTCTAAGAATTTTCAGAGAGTGAGCCTCAGCAGCTGGCCTACATTTGCTTTGTAGCTGGGGGAAGTTCACTGCACTGGGGCTGCTAAGATCTGGGTCATCAAGATAGGAAAGTGAGCAGAAGAGATACTGATGGGGGAAGTCTCATAGAACTGCAGATCATATGGTGTCTTATCAATTGGTCTGATAGGATAGGGATCAGATTTCAGGAGTAGAGGCACTATAGCCAGACATTGGGTCCCTATAAGTTTGTTCTCACAAACTAAAGAATCATTGTATCAGACTTTAGAGCTCGAAGGTCTCTTAGGGATGAGGACAGGCTCAGAGAAGGGAGTGGTCAAAGGTTATGGCTACTTAGTAGCAGAGCCTAGACTAGAACACAGATTTCCTCACTCTCAGGTCACCGCTACTCTTTCAAGAAAAGACCCGAGAGGTAGCAACGCCAGGCTAGTTTTATCGTTTGTGGTGCAGTTATTTTCTGAACATTGAATTGGGAAATGTGCAAGGAAGCCAGTTAGCGCAAAACCTCAAAGCTGAAACAGACGTCTAGTCCAGTTTACAAGGATGAAAAAGCTGAATGCAGTAACAGTCCTGGAGAAGAGGTGACAATACATCGCTCCCACCTCACAGAAGAGGTGCAGGGAGACTATAAAGGCAGAATACTATCAAGATATGGTCATTATATCTGATATGTTTGGTAGAATGTTTTTGGGAAAGGCTGGGTTAATTACTCCCATTGGGAATTAGTTTAGGACACAGAACAGAGACTGAAGACCCATAAGCTGCTTGCTTTGGACAGATAGAATAGCAGTCCCTTCAGAAAAGGTCTAATAAAGTAAGAAGTGTCTCCCTCTTCAGCCCCTAAAAGCAATTTTATTCAGTATAGGACCTTTCACATTGTAGCTATTACTGAAATGAAATAAAATAGTTCAGGAATCCCTTAATGATGGTGATTCCCTCATGCTGAGGCTCCAGAGATCTTTGATTAGGACCAGGGTGTCTCTAGTCTCCTTTGCTTGAAGGTACAGAACCTCATAAACATTTTTAGTCGAGGTCTACACAGTGTTCAAAGTACAGAATTTCCAACTCTGATTTTAAACAAAGATGGAAACTGAGGTTGCCTAAACATGAAAAAGAAGGGGAGAGAGGATTGGGGGGGGGTGAGGAAAGGAGGGAGACAGATTGAATGCAAGCATTTAAAAGGATGAGGATGCAGAACTAGCAGCCCCCAGCAATGAGATATTTAAGCAAAGACTGGAGAACTACCAGTCAGAAATGCCATCGGGTTGTATAACAGCTCTCTAAAGTCTGAGCCTTTCAGGTCTGAGATTTGGCTTCTATGGCTACTGCAATAAGAAGCTGTTTTGTGCCAAGAAAACAATATACCCTGGAGATTTCTGGAGCCTGTGGGCACAGTGGGCGGCTGGCAGTGCCGAGGGTCTCTGCTGCCAAATGATGGCTAAATGGCACCAAGGAGGACAAGCAAGATTGGGTTTCCCACCAAAGCCACTTACAGGTCTTGGCTCTGCTTCATCCGGTGAATATCCTTCAGGATGCCCATCATGTCTGCAAAGCTGCTAGCCTTTGAGAGAGACACACAGTCCTCATCTTCAGCCAAGCTGCAGGCAGCTTTGGAGTCAGTTTTACAACATTCAGAGCTGGCAGAACAAAGTATGGGAACCGATGGAAGCTCAGGACCTTCTAACTCAGCCTCCTCTGTGATGTCACTAATGACAAAGGAAGTTGTAGAGTGGAATGAGGATCCAAAACAAGGTAAGGGAGAAGAGACATTGGAACTTCCTGAAGATAAGAAATCTGGTGTTAATGAAGCCGAAGCTGAAAAAGAAAACAAGAGGTGTTGGTGGGCACTGGAGCCAAGACACAACATTTTCTTACCACAGGAAAGTCAACAGAGCAACAACTGGGTTGTCACCATGACAACAGGATGCTATGGAGTCTGCCGAAGCCCAGGAAGCACCAATGGCAGGAATCTATAGTCACATTCTTCCCAGTTATTAAGGAAAAGGCCTATAATGTGCTTTTTAGGCAACACCCAGAATGTTCAAGGTAGAAGGGACTTCACTGATCATCACTTTACAGAAGAAGCCATTGAGAGGAAGTAACTTGTCTAACGGCACACAGCTAAGTGGTAATGCCAAAATTTGAATTCTTTTCACTACACTATGCTCCTCCTGGAAATGGCAAAAAGGACCCCCACTCCCTGCACCCTTCCCTGCAAAAGAAGTTTCTGCTTTCAAATTCTCCAACCCCCAAGTCCAACATATTTAATGGGCAACTAGGCTATTTCAGGTCTTCTAGGTGTCTTAAGGGTCAGACTACATCCTGGCCATTTTCTCTAAAGCTAAGACACACTCCCTCCCCGCACCCCTACCTCCCCACCCACCACCCCTACCCCAGAGTCCTGATTTTGGGAGCATAATCTCTTCTAATTTCTCAGCATCACAGAAGAAAAAGAACATGAAATTTGGGGAGTGGAAAAGCAGAGTGTGACTAGCAGGACAGGGGTAGATATAGCAACTCTGGAGAGACCCACAGTGTTTCTAGCTTCTTGGGATCCTTTCCCCTCTTGACCCATCTCTGTAGGTAGTGAGCCAACCAGAGAAATGGTGTGATGGGGACCTGATTTGGGGGGTGGGGAGAAGGAAAGAAGCTGTATTTCTTGGGAATTATCTCCTGTTGGCAAAGGGAGGAGCTTTTATTTTTTAGAAAAAGATGAAAACTTAAGGGTGTGAACAGAGCTGGATATAGGTCTGTCTGTCTCTCCGGCAGAACTGACCAAGGGACAGAACCAGCATCGAATCCCAGGTTTGGGGTTGGTCTGGTTTTTGATTATTATACTTATTATGACTTGGAAGAAGGCCTGCAACAGAGTGAGGTACACCTCAGACTTGTTGCCTTGTTCTGAAAAGTCACAAAGGGGTATATCCAAGCTTCAGGAAACCCCTATCAAAGACTATCGTCCTTTTACTACCACTACTGAAAGCCACTGGCCTCCTCCGGGACCTAGTACTCTGAAGCTTGTTTGCTTCCTGGATTTAGGGTTTGGTTCTGTGGCAGCTTTTGGGGCTCCTACCTGCATCTGCTGCCACAATCTTGGCAATCTGGCTGCGTAGGTGACTTAACTCATCTTGTAGTTCAGTGGTTCGGCTGAGGGCTGGTAGGCCAGGCTTCTTCAAGGCCAGGAGCTTCTCCTCCTGCCCTCGAAGGTTGGGCACTGAGGCATTGCGCTGCATGACGAACAGTGGGCTGGGCTTCCACTTATGCCGCAAGGGCCGGGTGTCACTCCTGAAAATTGGGGGAAAGGTCCATTTTAGTTAGCTGGACCCACTCTACTTTTCTGCTTGGATGGAGGCAGTCCATGCATTCTGGGCCTTGCCTCCATCCTCAAACACGAACTATCCAACTAGAAAGAAAAGAGGACAGCTTAGTCTTTCCTTTGAGCCCTGGGGCTTAGGTAAATCAGGTCCTGGCTGTTCCTTCTTTGGTCTGATTGCTTCTTAAACTCATCCTTTACATTGCTACCCTCTTCAGTGCTTTGTAAATGGCTTATCCTGGGGATGAAGACTGGTTGGTATTCAGTAAATAAGGCCAGTCATTCAATTAAAAATTGTATACTTCCATGTATAATAACCATTTGAGACACAAGGACCAATGTGTCTGGATTTTGTTCTGTGTCATGCTATATTACTATTATGAATAACATTTATAGAGCCCTTTAAGGTTTGCAGAGGAAACTGAGGCAGAATTTTTTTTTTAAAGTGACTCAGGGTCACAGCTAGTTAAGTGTCTGAAGTTGGATTTGAACTCAGATCTTTCTGATTCTTAGTTCCAGTGATCTATCCACTGTACTATCAGATGCTCAATGACTAGATAGAGCTAGTGTCTCTAAGTGCTCTAAGTCATATAAGTAAGTGCTCTCACTTATATGAAGTGATGCTGAGTGAAATGAGCAGAACCAGAACATTCTTCACAGTATCAATAACATTGTGTGAAGATCAACTGTGATAGACAATCTGGATGCAGATTGAATCATACTGTTTCTACTTTTTCCCCCCTTTTGTTCTGGATCTTCTTTCACAACATGACTAATTCAGAAATATTTTTGTTTTGTTTTGTTTTTTGGTGAGGCAATTGGGGTTGTGACTTGCCCAGGGTCACACAGCTAGTAAGTTTTAAGTGTCTGAGGCTAGATTTGAACTCAAGTACTCCTGAATCCAGGGTTGGTGCTTTATCCACTGCGCCATCTAGCTGCCCCAGAAATATGTTTAATGTGATTGTACATATATAACCTCTATCAGATTGCTTGTTGTCTTGGGAAGAGGGGAGGGAAGGGACGGAAAGAGAAAAATTTGGAACTAGAAATCTTATAAAAACAAATGTTGAAAACTACCTCTACATGTAACTGGAAAATAATAAAATACTTTTTTATTATTAAAAAAAAAAAGATACTTTCTAAGAGGGGAGAAATGAACATGTAAAGTATATGTTAGAGTTAATATTCTTTTCCCTGACATTGATCAGCTTTTTGTGATAATATGCTAGAACTGATGAAATTCAGAAAAATATTTAGCCATCTAATCAGGAAAGAACCCCCTAGAATGTATTTTTATTAAAGTTCTCTAAAATGCATTTATGAAACATGGAATGCTACATTTATATCTAGCTGTTTATGAATGAAATTTCCCAAGTGCTGCTCTGATCTTGTCACTTCACTTAAATCTTCAAAGGTTTCTCACTGAATACTGAAGACAGTATGAACTTATCAAGTCTTTCATACAATCCAATTCCAACCCTAATTTCTAGATTTCTCATTTTATTCCTCTTCATGTATTCAGTGTCTCAGACAAACTTCAATACTCTCCTTTTACTCACAAGCTTAAATGTGTGGAATGCCCCACCTTAAATTTCTACCTGATAGGATCCTTACCTTTACAGCCCACTAAAGATGACTTCTAAGAATTTCCCCTTTCTCCATGCCCAATGAAAGTGATTTCTTGTAGATATAAGAGGACACTCCCAATCCACCCCTTTGTAGAAGTGGGAAGTCTACAGGTATTACACATCAAACATGTTTTTAGACTTGTTCAATGTATTGATCAGTTATGCTTTTTTTCCCCTCTTAAATACTATCTGTTGTATGGGATGACTCTCTGAAAGGGGGTGAGGAAAGACAGTGGATATAACTATGATAATGTAAGAAATAGAAGACATCAATAAACTTATTTTTAAAAAAGGGGGTGGGGCAGCTAGGTGGATAGAGCCCTGGCCCTGGATTCAGAGGAGGACCCATGTTCAAATCCGGCCTCAGACACTTAACGCTTACTAGCTGTGTGAGTCTGGGCAAGTCACTTAACCCTCATTTGCCTCACAAAAAAAGAAAAAAGTAATCTTTCTCATAGCACTTTGCCCATGTCTCTTTTATGTACTTTTTTCCATCCATTTCTGTATCATTTATTTGTGTACATCTATTTTCCCCTATTAGACTGTAAACTCTTGGATCTCTAGCAATGAGGACAAGGCTTCTACAATGTTGGTTGAATTAATGATGGCCTAGAACTCTAGGTATAGCTCCAAAGAGGCAGTCCCCCCCCCCCTTTTTTTTGGACAGGCAATGGGGGTTAAGTGACTTGCCTGGGGTCACAAAGCTAGTAAATGCCAAGTGTCTGAGGCCGGATTTGAACTCAGGTACTCCTGACTCCAGGGCCGGTGCTCTAACCACTGCGCCATCTAGCTGCCCCCTACCCTGTTAAGTTCTAAGCTTGGCTACACCTAGGCCCAGCTCCCATGCCTTACCTGACTCGAGCATAGGTTTCCTCTTCATCTGCTGCTATCCAGGCAATATCAGCCAAAGTAGGGACAGGGGGCACATCGCTCAGATATAGGTCAGAGACGTTGGGCAGTGTCTAAGGAGAGAAGCAAAGAGGCTATTTAGTGGGGCTGGACCAAATAATTTCATCATAGAAACAATCAACCAAGGCCATTCTAATGACCTTTTTACTGGGACAGAAATCACAACATTGTCATTTTCATCATTAATAAAAACAACAGCCTATCACCTCAGCAAACACTTCTATTCAAATAGTTCCATGTGATATGTTTGGACAACTATATCTACTTGACACATATGAATATGGCTTTAAACAAATATATACAAAAACTTGTATTTGTACAAATGAAATTCTTCAATATTTGGCAGAGCTGCCTGCGATCTTCTCAATGTGAGCTTTTCCTCCAATGGTGCCGATCACCACTCAACTGTGCCTCCTTATTCTGCATATCTCCTGTCCCTGTGTTCATGTATCTTTTACAAAGGCCCACTTGTCATGCTGTGGGGCTTCCTTTTATATCTCTTAACATTGCCTGGATACCACCAGAACACACCAACTTCCTGCTCACTAGATTTGGAGTTCATTACATGGCTGGTCCACCTTCTTGGTCAATCATGCTTTTCTCTGGTGACATCCATGAAATTCACCTGACAAAAAGTCACCATAAGATTCCTTAAAATAGAAGACTCCCTACTTATCACACTTCCCCATTGTTCTATTCACAAACTATTCTTTGTAAATCAGGATGCAACCTATTTAGCCAAGACAGATACATGAGTTTGACAGATTTATGTCACCCACAGCCATGGCTCAGTGACTTTGAAACATCAGGTGGCCTCTGGACATTTAAAATCATCCAACAGAACATGAGTTTTTATAACAGAGACAGAGAGATAGTCCTCCCTACCCCTTAAGCACACAGAGCTCTCATTGCTTTCTCCAGCCTTTCTTAACACTCCTCCAAAAACAAAGAATCTGCTCTCTGTTCCATTCTTACAAGGCTAGGAAGAGAAATCAAGACACCTAACTCTGGCCAAGGCCAGATGAGGCACAGAACCTTATACAGTGGGAAGGGGGGGAGGACTGGACAGCAGGCTGAATTACAATCAGTCTTGCTTTAGGGCCAGATGCAGCTGTTGAGATTTAAGGTTTGGAGAAATTCCTCTTTTGCTGAAAACACCACCCACCTCTCCTGGTTTCCTTTCTTCCTAATGTCATTTTCTACTTAATAGCTGTTAATGACTTCGAGAGCCTGGCAATGGGGGAGGAAGGGTAATATCTGCTTTAGAATGAGCAAGATAGGAGGAGGGAACAGCTCAGCAAAATCTAAATGTGGTAGACCCAGCCCAGATGAGCTTTCCAAACCTCTTCTCAGCACTTTCAAAAACAAATGGGCCCATCAAGATACTCAAATGCTCCTGTCCAGAGAAACCTCACTTAATGGAACAAAGTTTACTTAGAACAAGTTCCAAAGCTCAGCTTAAAAATGAGCTGCTCCAATTTGGAATTATGCCCAAAGGGCGATAAAGCTGTGCATACCCTTTGACCCAGCAATACCACTTTTGGGTCTTTTGCCCAAAGAAATCATGGAAAGGGGAAAGGAACCCACATGTACAAAAATATTTATAGCTGCTCTTTACGTGGTGGCAAGGAATTGGAAGTTGAGGGGATGCCCATCAATTGGGGAATGGCTGGACAAGTTGTGGTATATGAATACAATGGAATACTATTGTGCTGTAAGAAATGATGAGCAGGAGGAGTTCAGAGAAACCTGGAGGGTCTTGCGTGGGCTGATGATGAGTGAGATGAGCAGAACCAGAAGAACATTGTACACAGTAGCATCAACATTGAGTGTTGACCTACTGTGATGGACTATATTCTTCTCACCAATGCAATGGTACAGAAGAGTTCCAGGGAACTCATGATAGAAGAGGATCTCCAAATCCAAGAAAAAAAAAAAAGAACTGTGGAGTAGCTGCTGAATGAACCATACTATTTCTTTTGTTTTTGGTGCTGATGTTTTTCTATTTTGAGGCTTTTTGTCATTGCTCTGATTTTTCTCTTATAACATGACTAATGCAGAAATATGTTTAATGTTATTATGTGTATATATATATATATATATATATATATATATATATATATATATGTATATGTAACCTATATCAGATTACCTTCGGTCTAGGGGAGGGGGGAAGGAGGGGAGAGAAGGAGAAAAATCTGAAATTGAAAAGCTTGTATAAACAAAAGTTGAAAACTATCTTTACATGTAACAGGGAAAAAAACTTTATTAATTAAAAAAAAAATAAGCTGCTCCAAGGAAATGTTTTTGATTAAGTTGGGTCACTCCTGACCTCAAAACAATGAAGTTTGTTTTGAGGCTACACTTGAAGATGAAGTTCTTAAAACTATCAGCAGAAACACCTCTGGGTTGTGGTGGGCTGATGTAGGTTTCCCCTAATCCTGGCTTGGATAAGTTACTTACCCCTCTATAAAAATGAAGATGCCCATCTCACAGGGTGTGAAGAAAATACTTTCTAAACCTCAAAGCATAATAATACTCAATTCAGTTTTGTCCGACTCTTTGTGACCCCATTTAGGGTTTTCTTGGCAAAGATATTGGAATGGTTTGCCATATCCTTCCCCAGCTCATTTGACAGATGAGGAAACTGAGGCAAATAAGGTGAATTGACTTGCCCAGGGTCACAAAACTAGTAAGCATCTGAGACTGGATTTTAACTCAGGAAGCATTAAGGGCTTAAAGCTGCTGTCTCAGTATTAGCTCCTTCTACCACTAACTAACCTTGATTAGTCTCCTTAATTCCCTAGCTGGGCTATCAGTAAACTCTTATTACTGAATCAAGGCTCTTTAGCATAGATTTAAGGGAAAGAGGATCCTATAGTGGCATAAAATAGAATGTTTAAGGTGATCAGGCTTACACAAGCTAGAATAGGTTTTCCCCTTAACCTTGTCAAAGGGGTCTAATCAAGCCCCCACTATCCGTTGCTTTTTCCAACCATGAAGGCATGGTGGGGGGAGTTATGTTGCCCAACCTCCTTTCCTGTTTGTTTTGTTATTGATGTCTTGTTTTACATTCATCATTTTCAGACCCCCCCTCCCCCAATACATACACTGAGCCCCCCTCTGAAAAAAAGAAAAACAACTAAGCAAAATCAAGATGGTGTCTGCATCTGACAATATATACAACACTCTTCAGCCATGGCTTCCACTCTCCTTATCCTTCCTGCATCTGAGAGAACAAGGGACAAAGTTTGCACACTTCTAAAGAGGAATTTTTACATGTCAGCCATCCCTAAAGATTTCCTGGCTCCTTACTGGGGCTATATAAACAGAAGAAAAGAAAGAAAACACCTACAAGTCATTTTTCACAGCAAGCTCTGCACTGCACTGAGCTCTTCAGACAGCACAGTTATTAGAGGCCTGCTCAGCCATCCTTTACTCACTCTTTCTGTCTTCCTCAACGACACATTTATGAAATGGTTGGCCAGACACTGGCCCAGGCTCTGTACCATTGAGCTAACTGTGGTCCCCATGGGAATCAAACATGTGGCCTTGCTTTTCCCTAGTCCCATGGCCTAATCCACTGAGTCGAGAAGCTATTACGTCCCACCCCAACAGCGTGCAACAATGTCATTTCTCAAATGTTCATCTATGGCTCTGGCTCTTTTCCAGCCATTTCCCTCCAACACGTTTCTTAAAAGTGCTTTGCCTTGGGGCCGCTAGATGGCGCAGCACTGGCCCTGGAGTCAGGAGTACCTGAGTTCAAATCCGACCTCAGAAACTCAACACTTACTAGCTGTGTGACCCTGGGCAAGTCACTTAACCCCAAATGCCTCACTTAAAAAAAAAAAGTGCTTTGCCTTTACCACACTTTCTCTCGTATCATACTTATGAATATTCCCTGCCCTACCCCAATTAGATCACAAGCACATTTAGAAGGATTGTGTCCTTTTTCATCACTGCATCCCTAGCTGTGAGCACTGACTGGGCTGTGCTTGCTGTCTGTCAAACTGAATTATGAATTGTTGTATTCCTTGATCAATCATGTGTCCTTTAAGGTTCCTTATCTGTACAATATGGCAGCTAGCCTCGATGGCCTGAGGCCCCTTCCTGCTTGAGTTATGCTCCTGTCACCTACGTCTGTAGTCAGCACATATGCTTACAGTGCCCTGGATCACATATTCCCTGTAGGCAATATGCATAAACATGTATCCTAGCTCAGAGCTCCTTGTTAGACTTTCCCAGGGCCTAACATGGGAGGCCCTGAATAATGGCTTGGTATTTCCCTCCTGAGGTCAGTGAGGTCAGGAGAAATACTTCTCTGAGAGGCAAAAGCCACATGGAATCTCAAGTGGGAATCCAGCCCCACCCCTTTATATACATACCTGTCATGACAGCTCTCCAGTCAGGGGGAATCCCTTACATGTGACGTAGCCCACTTTACTTTTGGACAACTCTCTGAGGAAGTTTCTCCTTAAGCATGATTAAATTTGTCTTTTTAATTCAATGAGCATTTACATGTCTAATATATGTGCAAGACACTGTGCTAGGCCATGGGGATTCAAGGGCTCAAGAAATTTACATTCTACTGGGGAGAAATGTAAATACAAATTTTTCAAGAAGAAGGTGCTAGTATGGAAGAGAGGGTGAGAGAGGAAGGTCAGGCAAGGAGGTCATGTACTGCTGGGAGCTGGCACCTGAATCCCTCTTTGTAGGAAGCTAGGGATTCTATGAGGAAGTGGTGAGTAGGAAGAAGTGTGTTCCAGAGCTGAAGGACCCTTTGGGTAAAGGCAAGGAAGGAGATGGGATGTCCTTACTTAACTTTGTAGCTCTATACTTTCTACCCCTCAATGGGATACATGTTCCTTGAGAACAAGAACTGTTTCTCTTTGTAATCTTGTAACCCTAACCAAGCAAGGTGCCTTGTATACAGTAACTTATGAAAAGGTAGGCTAGGGCTGGATTCCCAGGGCTTGAAGTTTGTATTCTCCCCACAGGCACTAAAGTTGTGGAAAGGGGGTGGGAAGGTGGAGATACCCCATGGTGATATCTGTAATACAGGAAGATAAATCTGGCAGCTTTGTGTAAGAGGCATCAGAGAGGGAAGATAATGGAAACAGGGAGACCAATGGGGTTATTGCATAGCTCAAGCAAGAGGTGATAAAAGGTCTAAATTAGGGTAGAGACTGTAGGAGTTCTGTCCTTCTCACTCCCCCCACTATCCCAGCTGTTGCTAAAGCCTGTTGATTTCACTTTTGTGAATCTCTGGAATTTGCCCCCTTCTCTCCTTTGACCATTCCACTGCTCTGGTGCACACCTTGACCTGGACTACTGCACTAGCCTGTTGGCTGGTGGGTCTGCCTGCTTCAAGTCTATGTACTCCAATCCAGTCTCCATTCAGCCACTAAAGTGATCTTCTTAAACCAATGATCAGATTACATCATTGCCCCCTCCCCCCAATATACACACACTCAAACTCCAGTGGCTCCGGTCACCTCCAGGATCAAATACAAAATGCTCTGTTTGACATTCAAAGCCCTTCCTAACCTAGTCCCCTTCTACCTTTCCAATCTTCTTATACCTCGCTCCCCAAGGTACTCTTCAATACAGTGACAATGGCCTCCTGCCTGTTCCATCAACAAGGCCCTTCATCTCTTGGCTCTGGGCCTTCTCTGGCTGTCTCCCATGACTAGAACAGTTTCCCTCCTCTGCTCCAACTACTGACTTCCCTGGCTTCCTTTAAGTTCTAACTAAAATCCTACCTTCTTCAGGAAGCCTTCCCTAACCCCTCTTAATTCTACTGTTTTCTTTCTTTTAATTATTTCTATTTATTTAGTTTGTTTTAAATATATTTGTTTACATGTTCTCCCATTAGATCGAAAGCTCCTTGAGGGCAAGGACTGTCTTTTGCTTCCTTTTGTATCCCCATGGCTTAGCATAGTGCCTATAGGGCAGGGCTTCTTCTTTTTTTTTTTTGGGTATTCAATTAAACCAATAAATAAATATTTATTAGGCTCCTTCTATGTGCCAGGCTCTGTACTAAGCACTAGGGATACAAAAAGAGGCAAAAGACAGTCTCTGCTATCAAGGAGCTTACAGTCTAATGGGAAAGACAACATGCAAACAAGTACAGGCAAATTCAGGGATGCTCCACTCCAGGCACTGAAGCTGGAAGGGCTGCACAGCTGTAGAGGGGGAGGTCTGAAGAATGGTCCATTTACATTAAGTGAGAACTGGCTGTCTTCTTAAGGTAGGTATGGCAGAAATTCTTTTCATTTTAGAAATAGGGAGAGAGATGCAGAAAGGGCCTTATTCCAAATCACCCATCACAAAGGGGCCAAGAATAAATAACAGCTGATATCTGCATAGTGCCTTAAAATTTATAAAGTGCTTTACAAATACTATCCCTTAATCTTCACAACAACACTGATGTAGGTTCTACAAATGTTCTATTTAATAGATGAAGAAACTATGGCTTTGCTCATGGTCACAGAGCTGGGAGCCCTAACATGAACATGTAAGTCTCTCTGGATTTCAAGGCCACTTTTCCACTATACCTGTTGTACTTCTCAGTTTAATAAGGACAGAAACCAAGAGAACTATTCATAGGTGGGAATCCATTGGTAAAGAATACTAAATATGTCAGATTTTTAAAAATGTATGCATCAATCTTGCTAATTTTTTTCCTTAAAAATTTTTTTTAAGGGATCTACCTCAGGGAAATCTAGTAAACACCAACAAAAATCTACTTTTAAAAAATGGAAGCAGTGAAACATCATTCACAGAATCACATATTAGAAGGGACAAGAGAGATCATCTGGTCCTTTCCCCTTAGACCCGGGGAGGTGTGGTGGTAGACAGTAAGAGGCAGGGCCAGGACTAAGACTTAGGCTTCCTGCCCCCTGGCCCAGTGCTCTTTATCATGCTGCCTCCCTCACTCAACATTGAGATAAACGATTTCTTCCCAGTCCACCCCAGCCAGCTTTTGTGCCCCTTTACCTGAAAGGATGCCCGAGGACATGGCTTCAAGGGCAGGTTAGTCCCAATCCTCCTCACTACGCTTCTAGCAGCTCCATGTGGTTTGTTCTGCCAGAGTGGGATAGTCTACAGAAAAAGGTAATCATAACTTAGTTATCTTTCCCCAGAGCCTGGCAACGAGGTCAGTTTATAGGAGAAGTCACTTCTCAATAATGTTTGTATATGATTATGCAGAGAAGTATTTAACTCTAGCATTTGAAATCTCTATTTTCTTCTGCTTCGAAACTATCATATAACATAGTATTTGAGTAAGTATAAGCAAGCCAGTTTGGCTGGAGTCTGTGAGGAGTAATATGTAACTTACCTGGAGAAAGAGCTTAGACAGACTCTGAAAGCCTTTAAATGCCAGACAGAGGAACTTACATGCTATCCTAAAGGCAACAGGCGAGTTACTAAAACTTCATTAGCAAGGGAGTGACATGGTCAGCCCTGGCTTTAGGAATATCAGTTTGATAGCTGTGAGGATGACAGAAGGGATGAAGGGAGAACAGTTAAGATCCTGGGTAACTGAAGGAATGTGTCCTTCAACAGAATGGAGAAAGAATAAGGAGGGCTAGGTTTAAGGAAGCTTAAGTTTAATCTCTGTTTTAGGCATGTTTTGTTTGGAATGTCCAGCAAGCAGCTGTAAATTCAGTCTTAGAACTCAGAATAAATAAGAGGTGTGGGCTAAAGGACTTGGCATCTATCTAAGCATGGAGGTGGGGCATAGATGGTTTTTACAAAGAAAAGCCAGGAGTGATTGGCAAGACATGTACAAAGAGAATTAGGGCAGAAAAATGTGAATAAAACCCAAGGTGAACTATCCAGAAGAAAGGGTTGGCTAATGGTGTCAAAGATGTAGAGAGGTTGAGAAGAAAGGTTCAGAAAAGGCCATGGGATTTAGCAATAGAGATCTTTCACTGGTGACTTTAGAATTATTCGAGTGGTAGTTATGGCTGACAGCTTGCAAGGGGTTACTTGAGTGGGAGATAAGAAAGAGACAGCAAATATAGACAGCTTTTTCTAGGAGTTAGATTGCGAAAGAGAAAAGAATTCTAGGATGACAGTATTTGGGGGTGATGAAGATTTGAGGAATGGAGAGGGAGTCTGGCAAATTCTAAGGCAGCAGGGGAGAAATCAATGGATAGAGAGAGATCTTCCTCTAAAATTGTAGCAAAGGGGGCAGCTAGGTGGCGCAGTGGATAGAGCACCAGCCCTGGAGTCAGGAGTACCTGAGTTCAAATCCTGCCTCAGACACTTAACACTTACTAGTTGTGTGACCCTGGGCAAGTCACTTAACCCCAATTGCCTCACTAAAATTGTAGCAAAGGAGTGTACCATTGATGTGATCTGAAGTATGGAATCAGGAAGCAGAGTGAGAGGGAAGGTGGTGGTTGAAAAGCCAAGTTTTACCACTTCTACTCAATGAAGCACATGGTGTTTGGGACCCTCCCTTATGCTTCCAAACAGATGGAGTGTTCTTTGTTGTCCCACCCTACCAAACACTGCAGATGACTGTGTATCACTTACGGAATCCGTTTCCATCTCCGGTATCACAGCTGGCTCCCACCTGCCAGGGCTTGGAGGGCTTCTTCATGTCAGGCCATCTTTGGGAACAGCAGGTCTCTCTAACTGTTAAAGCAAGAGTCCCCCCCAAGGGACACTTAATGGAAATAAACATAAATCTTCTGGGTCCCCAGTGAACTAGTGAAAGCTTGAGCTAATGCTCAAGCTCATTTATTTTGGTCTTTGCTACACAAAAGGCGGTCCTTTTGCAATACTACCTTTGTGAAATCGGGCATCTTTTAAAAATAAAAAAAGGCATATTGTAACAAGAGCCCAGCTCTGGAAGCTTGGGTTAGCGGGTGAATTCTTTGAGGGAACTTAGCAACTTGCCTTCACTGTCACGAAATTAAAGGGTTGGGGCTTCTAGTGAGGTGGGCAGGAACCTCTCAGAGCCATGCTCAAAGTGTTAACTTAATGATGGGGGAGAAGAAACTTCTGTGAAGGTGGAAGGCAGAACCCAGAGAACGTAAGCTGCCCGGGCGGCCTCCGGGAGTCCGTGGCCTTTGGCGACTTCAGCACAGCCAGGGCAGCTCAGGCGGGACCGCTAAGTATAGCGGGAAGAACTTGGCGGCTCTAGTCCGGGGGCCGGGTTTGGCCTCGTCATCCCGATGGGGGTGTGACAGCCACAGAGCCCAGCTTGCGGCCCCTAGACAACCTTACAGCCCTCAGTAAATGCCAGCTCGTGCCTACCGAAACGCTCCTTTAAAGGGAGGAACACAAAGCCGGGTACGGCCCGAGCGCCGGAAGGCGCCCGGCGAGGCCGCCCCGAGAGCCTTCCCCTACAGCCCCGCCGCCTCCCTCCGCGCCAGGAGCGCCCCTAAGGTCACTCACTACGCGCCGAGCCCACCGCCCCCAAGGTCAGGGCCGGCCCCCGCGCGCAGCAGTCCCGGGCCGCGATTCGGGCTCCGGGCAAGGACGCGCCTGCGCGGGCTCCCGGGGTCCCAGCAGGTTCGGGGTTCAGAGGCCCGGCGACAGCCCCCGGAGGAGCCGGGGGAGGGGGCGGGAAGCAGGCGGCGCTGGGCGCACGTACGGCGCAGGGTGACCGGGCGGACGCCCTCACTCACCTCACGCCTCCTCCTCCCTTAATCGCCCGGACGCGGCCCACCCGGCCCAGCCGCTCACTTCCCCTTCCGCTCGCCGCCGTCCTACGGAAGTGACCCTTCACGCCTGCGCACTGTGTTGTCCTCCACCCCAACAAACTCCTGGGGGCTTCCCTCTCCGGACGGGGGCCGGACCTTGGGGCGTCCCGCTCGCCGACGTCTGCCGTTGCGCTCTGGAAGGCGGGGCCGTGACCCCAGGAGTGGAGCGGGTGGGGAGTAAACAGGAGGCGGAGCTGAGCCACACCCCCACCAGATTGACCCGCCTTGCCGACTGGCCGCCTGAGTTCCATCTTCTCCGTCCGGCCTCCGCCTAGCTACCGGTGATTGTGGCGGGGCATCGCGGGGCATCACTGGGTTTGGGGATTCCCCCGTGGCAGCGCCTGGCCTTTTAGGCTTGCTAAGCGTTTCACATTCACGTCCTCACGAACGAGCTTGGAACGACGTGAGAAAAGAGGCTCGAGGTCGCTGGCTGTTCGGGGTCACCTCTTGCCCGCTCCCCCGTCGTACGTCTTCGTCCGCTGGCGGCACGATTGTCGCGTCCGTCCTTCTCCGCAGCGTTCGCTCGGCCCCGGGGCATCTTGATCCCAAAGCCTTGTTTCTCCGAATAAGTGCCTCCGCCACCCTCCTATCACCTTTGATTTCTTCCTCTTTCTCACCCTTCCGTCCAACGAGTCACCAAGCCCATAGTCTTTATTACATGGCCGTCCCCGCGCTCACTTCCGTTGCTTTAGAGTCCCTTGGGCTATTTATTGTAGTAGCCTCCTAACCGGGTCTCCCCGCTTCCAGCCCTTCCCTTAATCGGGATTCTAGAGCTGGAAAAGGGTCTACGGGATTATTCAGCCTAACCATGTTGTGGATCCCAACACGTCCAAAGCTACGTAGGTAGCGACTGCAAAAGCCAGAGCTCAAGCTAAGTCTGACTCCAAATCCCATCCTCTTTACTACTACTACTAGAAATTTTTTGTCCTTCGTTCTCGAAAAAGGACCGATGACATCTGGAGGGTTATGACTTGCAAGTGAATGCCTTCTTTTGTTCCCTCCCTCTGTCCACATAATGAGTCACACTCTTACATGTGGATGCTCTGTCCAAAGGAATATGAATTTTGATCGCTTATACTTTGCAAGATATCTTGGGGCTTGGGGGACTAGATCCGCCCCCCCATACTTATGGGACAATGAACTCGTCTAATGTTTTCATTTATAATTTCTTGAAATATAGCTCTGAAAAAACAGGCTTTGATAAAAACCCATTGGGATTCAAATAGAGCTACTTGACTATGCCTTTAAACCCAAGTCACTCGGGCTCTAAACTGATTGGCCAATAATAGGCCCCAGCCCAAGCCTCACTTGCTTATTGTGCTTTGATGGCCTGGAGTGTAAATAGAAATAGTTTCTGCTCCGGTCAGAAACCCTCAGGGTCTTCCTCTCCCAATTTGACTTTAATTCTCACCTAGCCTTTAATCACTGAATGGGTGTTACTTCAGACAAACTGAGACCTGGGAAAGACCTTAGCTTAAAAAAAAGGTCAAGGTCTCACAATGCATCTGGGGTCATCACCAGTCATTCTGACCTATGTCTTGCCACTAGACGAGTGACTCTGGAGGAGAGAATCAGGCTGATGTCTTTGCACAACTCTGCCTCACTTAAATCCAATTCATTTGCAAGTCATTGATATCATTGGCCCTCTTAGAGACCACTGTTAGAATAAATCTTAATAGCCTTCAATGGCCCAGTGGATAGAGCATTGGAATAGGAGTCAAGAAGACCCAAGTTCAAATCCGACCTCAGACAATTACTAGCTATGTGATCCTGGGTGAGTCAACTTGTTTGCCTCAGTTTCCCCACTTGTAAAAATAAGGATGATACTTTTACTACTCTCACAAGGTTATAGGGAGTTTTGTAAGCCTCAGTGGACTAAGAAACTGTGAGATCCTTTTAGTCCTATTCTTGACATGCCTTGACAGTCTATTCATTTGCTTGTGTTCTCTACCAGAGAATGTCTTTTCCCCAACTGGCTCAGTTGGATTGCTGCTCATCCCCAGCACAGTGCAGGTATTCACTAAACGTTCCTTGTTGACCTGAGTGAATCTAAAACCATTTTACTCCTTCTTGGTCCAGCTTAAGAGGAAAGGGTTGTGCTTTTTTGCCCTTTCTTGAATGATATATTTTAGGCCCTAGGAGGTAATTGTAAGGATACCTCCATCTTCTTACTTTATTCTAGGAATTGTCACAGCCCTGATCTGGGACTCCTTAACCCCATCTCAGGTGTCCCCAAATACAGTCAGACCTGCTGCACCCACAAGTCTTCATGACATACCATCTCTTATTCATTATTCATGAATACCATCTTGTCCATTCTGTGTACCAAGCATATTTTCTTTCCTTTTCCATTCTCAGTGAACTTTGGTCTACCCACTGCTTACCGGACATATCCTCAGTCTCAGAATTCCAAACCAAAGTTAAGATTCAGTTACGAATGAACTGACTTTGAGTACAACTCCCTTATTTTCTTGTTGTTTGTCTTTCATTCTTGAAGAGGGCCATGACATTGGAAGGTGGAAGGTGGAAGGTGGAAGGTGATGGCCCATGTCTAGTAAATTAGATTTAAGTGAGAGAGGGCTGTGAAAAGTCACTAGCCTCACTCTTTTCTCCAGAGCCACCTGGGTTCAGTGGCAGGATATACATCAGGATGACTGGAGATGGCCCTGGATGTTTGAGGCAATTGGGGTTGACTTGCCTAGGGTCACACAGCTAGTTTCAGGTGTCTGAGGGTGGATTTCAATTCAGGTCCTCCTTCATTTTACTGATGAAATGAGACCCAAAGGAATAATAAGAATTTACATGGCATTTTAAGGTTTGCAAAGTGCTTTAAATGATATTTCATTTGATCCTCACAACAACCTTATGAAGTAGCTGCTATTATTTCTATTTTACCCAAGAGGAAACTAAGGCTGAGAGAGGTCCAGTAATTTGCCCAGGGTCACACAGGTAATAAGGGTCTGAAGCAAGATTCAAACTCAGATCTTCCTGACTTACAACTTCAGCACTCTACCCACTGGGATACCCTAGCAACCTAGGAAAGGCAATGACTTTCCCAAGGTCATGGCAAATCATTGGCAAAGTCAGATGCAAAGTCAGGCCCAAAGTCTCCTGCTTTTCAATACACTTTTTTTTTAAAGTGAGGCAATTGGGGTTAAGTGACTTGCCCAGGGTCACACAGCTAGTATTAAGTGTCTGAGGCTAGATTTGAACTCAGGTCCTCCTGACTCCAGGGCCAGTGCTCTATCCACTGCCCCACCTAGCTGCCCCACAATACACTCTTTCTATTGAAGTTTCTGGACTGTTTGTTTTTGAGAACCCACAGCAAGAATATGTTTGGAGAAGACTTTAGCCCCACATAGGCAGGTTAGGTGGGCAGTGAATGATGCCAGGAAAACTTAAAGTTGAGGAAACAAAGGAATATTTAATTCTGAAAACACAAACTGAAGCAATGCTAATGAGGAAAAGTGGAAAGTTGTGTCAGGAATGGTGTGGTAAGTTCTTAGATCTGAACAGGAAGCAAGGTCAGGTAGCAGAGGGAAGATACATAAGTGTGATATGATTCTATAAGAATGCCAGGAGTGCTAGAGGGAGCAAATAGAGAGGAGTCAAGGAATGGACCCACTCAGAATGGAGGGGAAGATTACTGGTGTGAGAATCAGGGTGTCACCCCCCCCCCCTTGAGAAAGTCATTGTGAGAACCAGGGCAATGCCCCCTTGAGAAGAAAGCATGTGACTAGTGTCACATCTATTCATAGAACTGCCTGTAAGTCATGTCAATCGATGCTACCAGCCAATTAGCTTGGAGCTGTGCGTGGGGACTGTCCCTCTTCCTGTCCTGCAGGGAACTTCCTCTCCGAAAGACAGAGGATCTCTCTTTGGTTGCTGGGGCTGCTAGTGGTGGCAGAAAAACTTGGGAGGGGAAGGCCAGGCTGAATTCATCTCTCCTCTAGGCCAACTAGGTTCTTTCTTTCTGAACTCCACATGTTCTTTCTCTCTCTTTTGCTAACTTCTAATATACCTTAATAAATGCTTAATGCCCAAAGACTGGTGCTATAAGCTTCTAATTTAAGGCAACTACACATTAGATTTTTAGTCATAACAATTAGATTTTAAACATAACACTGGTTATAATAACATTTATAGAGCATTTCACAGTAGTCCTGTAAAGAAGGGATGGTCACACCAATTTCCTATATGAGAAACATGAAACTCAGAGAGCTTAATTAACTCACCACGATCACACAGCTGGCAAGTGTGAGGGACAGGTTTAGGCTCTGTTTTTCCTGATTCTAATCACTAGATGGTGTTCAAAAAAAGAAAACGAATTCAATTTTTCTCATTTTGCCCATTGTGTCTGCCAAGGAAAATTATAACTGGACTGGAAAAGGCAGAACAAAAATGGCTAATTAGGGAATTGAAACTCAAGAGTATATATAAGAAAAGAATCAGCAGCTCTTGTCAGTTCAAGTTGCCAGGTCCCAGAGATCCACTTTTGTTCTTGTTGGCCGCTAAGGGTGAAAGCTTTAGAAGCAGATTCTAACTTGGGAGAACAACTTGCTAGCAATGTGAACTCCCAAATCGAGTCGGTGGGCTCCCCGTAACCCCTTCTTAGAGGTCGACAGCTAATGGCCATATGGAGCACATTCTTAGGCAGGAAGGGATTGGACTAGGTGTCCTGTGAGTTTTCTTCTAATTCCAAAATTCAGTGGAAGCCAGTTTCTGTGAATGCCCACATGGGAAAAGACCTGTTTGTTACAAGAGGCCTCCTTAGTACAATGCACTCCATGAATGCAACTGAAAGTGTTTTGTCTTCCTCCTAAAATAAACAATAAAACACCCTGCTCTCCCTCTCCATGGGGATGGAGTTACAACTGGAAAGAAACTGATGACATCCTGTTCAAAGAATACAAATTTGAAGCCAGAAGACTTAGTACAATTTCTGTTCTCCTTACCTTTGTTACCACCCTTCTTTTCTTCACTTGTCAAATGAAAGGGTCTGATTAGAGGATCCTGAAGGATCTTCTGAGTCCTTTCTTTAATAGCTTACAAAATTGAGGCCCAAACGACTCAGCCAAGATCATAGTTTATAAACTGATGGAAGAGATGGAATAGGAATGAGTGTTTTTATTCTTGTAAACAAGTTGCTTCCCTGTCAAGAGGGTTTTTCCTTGAAAATTCTTCCTCTTCAGAGATACTCTAGGCATCTCTCCTCAAAGCTATGCTGTCAGTTGGTCTTCCAGGTTGTTATGAAATATCCTATTCCTCCTAACCAGTTTTTACCAATCACAAGTGGCAGGAAAGTGGCTCAGCATCAGAGGAATAGCATCCTGGTCTGTGAACATTTCGATGACTTTATTAGAACACATAAGAATGGCACACAACAGAGGGAAAAGGCAAAAGGGCACGATGGGATGGAAGTTCATGCACTATGTTCCTTCAGGACTGAGGCTCTGGACCCTATCTGTAGTGTACAGTAACCACAGGGACATTAGTTAAAAAGAAGCAAGAATCCTCAACAAACATCATACCATAATCAGATGGAGCAATGTCACATGGGTTGATACTTCAACTCATTGATATTTAAACTCTCTATGGTCAACTCAATTACTTCCACTACTGATGGCTACTGATAGTTAATTCTGTGTTGTCTTTCTTAGCACTTAAATTGGACACCCTTCAAACTCTGCACTCAGACATGACTTAGGAGAAGCTGGGGGAAACACCTGGCTTCTCTTTCCTGTCTCTCTGATCAACAATCGTCTGTTCTGCATCCCATACTATGGACAGACAGCATGACCTCAGAACTGCAAAGCAAGAATCAGAGCTGAGCTGTTCTGTCTCATCCTTTTTTAAGAAGGGAGATGTCAGGAAGGGATGAAATATTTTAGTCTGCAAATAACCTTACCTTTCAGTTGTTGCTAGGTTGCAGACACTGGGTGGAGAACGGAATAAAAGAGTGGTAACATTACTATTGACTAATGCCATGGATAATTAGATGAGTTCACCCAGGAGACCTCATGGACTTCCATCATGCTCAAGAATATAACTTGGCATCTGATACTGTACTAACTCTTTCCTGGGGTCCTGGAGGCTGAGGAGTGCTTAGAGGACTTAGGCTAGTAGGTCTGAAGTTATAGTTATTGGTGGGGCAATGAGGGTTAAGTGACTTGCCCAGGGTCACACAGCTAGTAGCGTCTGAGGCCAGAACTGAATTTAGGTCCTCCTGAATCCAGGGCCTGTGCTTTATCCACTGTGCCACCTAGCTGCCCCCTGAAGTAATAGTTTCTTGAGCCTTGAGGACATGGTCAGCTGTCAGCCCTGACAAAGAAGGAGTCACTGGCCTAGTTAGGACTGCCTGCAGACCCCAAGGACTGGAGACCAAGGATGTCTTCATCTGGATAGAGGGACCTGAGGGAAAGGACAGGGAAGGCAGATAGGTAATCATTGTGCAATGGGTAATCTGTTTCCCCAAAGGAATGCTTAAAAATCTGAAGAGAAGGAAGAGGGAGTTTTCTTTCCCTTCCAGTTACTGTCAAGACATCAAGCTTGATCCATCTGGGATTTAGGATCCAGCCATCATAAAGAACAGTTGCAGGCAGAGAACACAAGTCTCTCTTCCTCCTCAGTGGAGTTATCAAAAATATCTACAAACTGTAAACTAGAAAGTACAAATAGGAAAAATACTTCTATATGTGTATAAAAATGGTTTTCCAGCACCATGGCCTTGAATACTCAGGAGGTGGTGGCCTGACCTGGATTACGGGAAGGGTGCCCAAAGGGAGGCTGGGAAGCGAGGTGTAGCTCCAAGAGCAGAGGATACCTTGGTTTCTTGTTTTCTCTAATAGTTATGGCTTTTTAATACTTGGTATTTTTCTTTTTTTCTCTCTTGATAGTTTCTACTGGTTTCCTAAAAGGCCAGGCTCTTTGGTTGGATCCAATTCTTTTGAAAAGAACCCATGTTGGGCTGGTAAAGACTGTCACAGAGCTTTGCACACTGTATGGGCTTAATACTTCTTGAATTGTGACAAAAACGCCCCACTGGGATCTCCTGAAAAAATCCTTCAGGGCTTCCTTTTTCTGCTGGGCGAGGGGACCTAGAGTTATAGTTGAGAAGGTCTCTAGGGTCTAGTTAACCAAACAAAACGAGCTTAATTCAGTTTCCTAGGCAGCTGGTGTCCAGTGAGACTTGTAACAGTTAGAATCATAAGAAACTTCACACATTATCTAAGCCAACCCCTTCATTTTTCAAATAGGCCTGTAAAACCTGTGTAATGGGCTCTAGGCCAAGGGCAGATTGCTTACCTTCCATAAGCTCACATTGTCACATGAAGCACCTGAGCGGGTGTCAGCTGGAAGAGGGATCAGACTTATCCTGCTGGCCCCAGGAGGTAGAACTAGGAGCAATAGGTGGAAATTGCAGTGGCAGATGTGAACTTGGTTTGACACAAGGAAAAACTTCTTAACTGTCAAGGGTAGAATGGGCAGGTAATTGGTTTCCTCCGTTAGGGGCTGGGTGACCACTTGTTGGGCATAGTGTAGTGGGGACTCTTTTTTGAATATAAGTGGACCCAAGTGGCCAATGAGGTCCCTTCCTACTCTGAAATCTGGATTCTGACTCACATAGATAAGCAGAAGAGCAGGATTTGAACCCAGGTCTTTGGAGTCCACATCTAGGCTCTTCTCACCCTACCATGCAGCCTCAAGGTTGAATTCAAGGGGAGCACCCAAGGACTGAACTGAATGAGAGGGCAAGCATCCTGGTTTCTACTTCTCAAGGCCAGAGCCACAGTGCTGGCTTAGCCCAAGTGGGCTGCAGGAGGCATCGGGGGCGCTGAATGCAAAGCAGTTGTTCTTCCCAGCTGTGCTAGCCCTGCTACCTCCAAGAGCCAGGTCTCCTTGCATCTTACCAAGAAGAATTTGGTTTCTGGGGTCCTATGGCTACAATACTGCTGAACAATGACTTGGAGGCAGGAAACAAGCAGGGGATGCCAGACAATATCTGGGGATGATAGGCAATCTGTCCTTGAGGCCCCCATCCTACTGGGACCAAGGAGGTGGTTGGGATGAGGTCTTGGCCCTGCTTCTGCAGTGGTCCTCTTGTGAACTTGTCTTCTTCAAAGCTGCCATTGGTCTCCACCAAAACCTGGTTTCTCATTAAAAAACAGAGACCAGACAGTGTGTCTAGCTTCAGTCTCTTTTTCTCTTCTGACCTGAACCAGAGGAGGGTCTGGCTTGGGCCTATTGCCCCAAATCTTGGAGAAGACAGCAGTAATAAACAGAGAGTTGGGGCAGACTTCAGGGGAGCAGAAAGACTGCCCAGGATGCACAAAAATGGGGTTTCCTTTGACCCGAGGATGAGGCATCTGGGCAATAGGGATAGACCTTGGTGCCTTCCAGACCAAATCCCAGTTCTTTTCCCAATGCTCCTTACCCCAAATGGACAAGTGAGTTCCTGAGTCCTGATGCCTTGCTTGCTAGAGGCAACAGGACATCCCTAATGGAGAATAAAGGAAAGCCTGGAAGCAAATCCTATTTCTTTTCTGAACTAACACTTAGGGCTCAAAGCAGGAGCAGCTGGAGGAAACTGCAAAGAAATGGCACCTGCGGCAGGGAGCCCTGCCCCGTCACTGGGGTTTCCAAAGAGGCCAAGGCCAGTAGCTTCATTTTGGGAGACACTTGTGTGGGACTGAAATGTGTGAAGGACCACCCTGGCTTTAGGATCACATCTGTCCTTGTGGCTGATGGGGGAATTTCAGTCACAACTGGGGACTGAAAGCCAGACTAGAAGAAGAAAGTTCATGCAGCTCTGTGCCCCTCTGGCTGGGGTCCTAGGGCTGAAGGAAGGGCTGGGCTCGGCGAAGTCCTTCCTTCAGGAATTGTGCATAAGTGGTTGTGGACGGGTCTTCAAAGGTAGATGAGATGCTGAAGACATCAATATCTTCCATCTTCATGGAAGTGATGTCCAGGAAGTAATTGGCATTAATATGATGGACCTGGGAAAGAGGCAAGACAGCATTAAGCAGGGGATCCACAAGGTTTAGGGTGCCTGGAACCCACTCTTGGCTACTCAGAACCAGGCAGGGGAAATCATGTTCTTGCTCTGGGTCTCCCTGGCTAATAGGATGGGAAAGCTGTGGTTCTGGTTGAGCCCAGGAGTGAAAGGTGTTCCTAGATGGTAGAGCCAAGATGGTGGAGAAAAGGCAGGGACTCATCTGAGCTCTCCCATATTCCCCTCCAAACAACTTTAAATAACACCTCAAAACAAATTCTGGAGTGGCAGAACCCACAAAAGGATGGGATGAACCAATTTTCCAGCCCAAGACAACTTAGAAGGTTGGCAGGAAACGTCTGTTGCACCAGGGTGAGAGTATAGTGTATAGTCCAGTGCAGACAATGCCCTGGGAAGCCAGCAGTGGGCCTTGGGGGCAACTGAGTGGGCAGCAGCAGCTTCTAGAGCTCTCAGCCCACAGACAATAAAGGGCTTGGAGAACTGGTCAGGAGATTCCAGGGATCCTTTTGCTGGCACTGGGTGCAGGACTCTGCTGCATTAACCATATATGGAGACCAGGGTCACAGTCCTGTGTGTCCCAGGGTGAGAAGAAATAGCACATCGGAGCTTGCAGCCACAGAGAAGCAGGGCAGGAAAGAGTGCTACAAATGTTAGCTATTATTGTTGTTGTTGTTGTTATTATTATATGTAGTGTGAGGGCACGACAGGAGCCTGGGCCCTGGAAGGCCATGGCAAAGGAACACAAATGCAGGCAGCTCCTCCTAAGGCATTCCACTTGCTGTTTAAGCTCATCCAAGGCTAGTGAGAAAGGCCACCAGGGGGAGCACTTGGCCATAGTCACTTATGATAATTATCCAGGAGTGGGTGGGGAGGGGTTGAAACACTGGAGAATAAGTCTTATGCTCCCTCCCCAGCCTCCAACTAGACACCAAGCACTCAACCAGTGTTTGAGGCAAGGGAAGGCAGGTGGGCAGGTAAGTGAGGAGGGACACCTACCACTGTCCCATTGGGCAAGCAGATCATCATCTCCACAGGGAAGCTGTACTTCTCCAGGTGCAGGTTGGCCAGCTCCTTGTGGGATTCATTTTCTTGATTGTTCTAGGGAGTTAATAGTCGGATGGTAAGTAGTTTGATGGCTCAGTCTGAAGCACCCAGGGCTTCCCCCTCTATGCCATGGAGCCCGAGGACAGGGAGGGGCTCCCTTCAGCCCATCTCACCTGAAGCTCCTCCAGCTCCTTCACTAGGGACCAGCTGCTGATGAAGTTGTCGTTGAGGAGGGTGAGGATGGGCGAACTTTCCAGGACTGTCTCCCGGAGAGTCCGCCCTGAACCTGCTCCAGGGAGAAAGCAGGATATTATTTAGGAGATAGTGTACTTCACCCTGAGAGCTATGGAACAGTCATAGTCCAAGCCTCCCAGCCGCCTTCCGGACTACTAAGCCCTTCACAATTCCAACCCACGAGGCTGTGTCTTCTCAAATAGCCCCTGGGTTGCAGGTGGTCTTAAGTGTTCTCCTTCCCCATGCCCTCCCACTTCTCTCCTAGCCAGAGCCAGTCTTTCACCTCAGCAGGACTGGTCATCGAGGGCCCCCCAGAGCAGGATGGAGTGCACTAGTTTGTTTTCAGCTTTGGCTCGGTCAAATGCTTCAGTAAATGGCAGGTAGGTGACCTGGGGGAGGAAAGGGGAAGACTGAGAATCCTTTGTTGTTGGGGGGGAATGCTGGACACCTCTCGCCCAAGATCAGGGTCATCCTCTCTTCACAGAGACCACATGCTTACTGACCAACTGGCCAATGCTAAACTGGGGACCGGGAAGTTGTTCTTTTCCTGGCAAAGCTTCCTCCCATTAATCCCATGGAACTCCAAGTTCTTGGTGGTAGGAGAACTACCCAAGTGCCCATCCTCAAATAAATTCTCCTGTGAAATGTCATTTCCTTCTAGCCTGGGCGCTTCCCAAATCCGGGTGGGTCCTAGCCTTTCGTCTCCATCTCTTATTCTTCCCAGTAACTCCCAACAAAGTCTGTTCTGAAGGGCCAACCAGGGAAAGGGCTCTTGCTGGTTTCTCGGCACCCCTATCTTCCCCTGGCCAGGCCTTACCTTCTTGAAAGGGTACATGGCAACCTCCAGCTTCTGTGCTGCCTCCTCCCAGCTGAGCTCCCGCTGCCACAAAATATCCTCAAACACAAACTGAATGGGTTCCCCAGAAGGCAGGCGGCTGTCAATCACATTGCCATTCTCATCTTGGATCACAGATGGCACTGAGGGGCCCTGGGATTCAAGCTCCATCTGGGAGAAAAATGAAGTAGCCAGTGATGAACTCGAGATTCCCAAGGAGTCTCCAGCTTGTGGGGTAGGAAGGGTGGGGGGGATGCTGGATCTGTGGGAGCAGCTTCCTGAGCAAGCCCTTTGGTTAGGACTTCAGCTTGGGCAAGGCAGGGGTACTGCCCAGGAAGCAAGTACCACAACTTCTATATTCAGAGAGTTCAGATTAATGGAAGGGACAGGCTGTGCCTAAAGAGAACTGAGCTGAGCCATGCACAGAAAGACAAACTATTACGTATGAATCTGAACTAGGCCAAAGGGGATAGTTAAGACAAGAATGGTGCCCAAAAGTAGGTGTGATCTCCAGAAAGAGTCATCAGATTGGCTGCATTTTTGTGCCCAAACTCAGTTTCATATACCAGACTGCCACTTTTTGCAAATATGGTCCATTATGAGAAATGTTGGCTCAGTGCAAACCTGCCCCCACTATGGAAGGAACAATAGAAAGAGCTCACAGGACTCATGCTTTCATGAAGAAAGGCCCTCCCCATAGATCAGCAGTGTGCAGCATAGAAGTGGGGGGCTCTAGGTGTGCAACGAAGCTTACCTGTTTGGTCAGACACGGTGAAAATGTTGAAGTGATAGCAATGTTTTAGAGAAGTATCAATAGAACCGTTATTGTTCTTAAAAACCTCACATATCACTGGTGGTATGGGAGAGAACCTGAGTGACTCACTTTACACTTTCTCTTAAAACGGGTTTTTAACCTGAAGTTGACGAACTTTCAAAGAAAAATTTGATAACTATATTTCAATATAATTACTTTCCTTTGTAATTCTATTTATTTTATGCATTTAAAAACCTCATACTGAGAAAGGGTCCACAGGTTTTACTATTCTGCCCAAGGGGTCTGTTCGTGCAACATAAAAGGTGAAGACTCTTGCCTGAGAAGAACAGGTTTCTCTTCCTACAAGACTCCTTCTCTTCTGAACCTGGACATCCCTAACCCTAACCTTTGGACAAGTGTCAAACCTAGGGTGTTGCCATATTAAGGCTTTTGTCCTGACCCAGGAATGGGCAGCAGGTCGCCTGCATACACTCTGAAGAGATGGAGATGAAAAAACATCAGACCTTGGACCTCCATTGGACAATGTTTACTTCAAGGCAAGAATTCACTTCAACAGATATTTATCAAGTACTTATCATGTGGTATCTTCTAGGCACTGGGCATACAAAGACAAAAACCAAACAGTTCCTGCCCTTAAGAAGCTTATACTCTTATCAGGAGGATTTGGGAAGTAATACAAAGTACTCTGAAGAGGCAGAGAACACTGGTGGAATGACTGGGAAAAGGTTCAGGTAAGAGCAGGTAGGGCTAGGCTCTGAAGGAAGCCAGGGGTGCTAAGAGGCAGTGATGGATTGGGACAAGGGAATGCATTCCAGGTGTGCAAGGCACTGAGGCCAGAGATGGAAAGTCATGTATGGCACCTAGGTATGGGCCAGTCTCACTGGAATGTATGAAAGGGTGAACTAGGAGATAAGAGAAATGGGAGAAAGACTGGGGTGGGTTTCAAATACTAGGAGTTTGTATTTTATCTTAGAGGTAGGTAATAGGGAGCCACTGGAAAATTTTGAGAAGAGGACTAACAAAGTCAGAACTCCCTCCAGACTTGCCCCAATGTGGGGAAGCATTTTATTGGTCTCTAAAATCTACAACACCAAGTGGGCTACTTTTCTAGTAGAGGCTTCCCTGGAGTGAGAGGCCTGATTAACCCTGGTTGCTTATTATGAAATAGTAGGGAATCTGAGAGAAAAAAGAGTCCCATGCTAGCCCCCCACCCCCACCCCGTGTGACTGCAGAATTGCCAAATGGAAGAGAAATATGGTGGTGAATACAAAGTTGAAGGAGATGGTAGAGAAGGCACTGCTCAGAAAGCAGGAATGTTTAACTCCAGTCACACCAGCACACATGGTTACTGTTGTAAGGGCTAAAATTCTAGCTAGTCTGTCTAAAATATAGTGAGTGGTTGCCGATAAATTATAAGCTTTAGCAAGAGTTATACTTTTAAGCATTTATTGAGGAGAATAAGAATTTGGTGAAGAGAAAGAGGCCTAGATTCAGATGTCTATCTCAGTGAGCCAATGTCTCCAGCTCCTCTCCCCCCCTGAGGTTCTCCATCAAGAGACCAAGAGAGCAAGCCTCGCCTCTTTTATAGACAATACCCACGAGCAAACATCACTTCCTGACGCCAAGGAAAAGCCGCATGGCTTGCCCTCGACGCCTTCTCCTCATGGCAGAGCTTTCCTACAGTAGCTCTCCAGCAGGTGGCGTTGTTACACTGTCAAAGGAGAAAGAAGGCACGCTACTCCTGGGCTGCAGCCTGATGGGGTTGCTGGGCCCCAGCAGAACTGGACACAAAAAAATGGCTTCCTAGAGCCCTTCCCTGATCAAGAAATGCTCCAAAGGTGAAGGCAATTGGTTCTTTAAAAAAGAACCGCAAAATATTAACAAACCCAGCAAACAAAAAAAGTATTCCACAAATAAGAAAAACAGGCGTTAGATCAATTCTAAAGTCCCAGCTCACACTGGGCAGATCAGCAAAGATGACAAAAATAGTTAAGGTCAAGAGGACTGTAGGAATATGGGTGCACTAACATACTCCTGGTGGGGCTGTGAAGTAGCCTAACCATACAAAAAGATAATTTGGGATTATACTAAGAGTGACTAGAATTCTGGAGACCCCATGCCTGGGCTGAAAGCTTCTACACACACCAACGTATGTGTGGAAGGATTTTTTGTCACAACAAAGAACTAGAAAATAAGTGGGGACTTGGCAAACAAACTGTGGCGCATGAATGTAATGGAATGTGCCAGTGCTGCACATTAGGAGGGCTGAGAAGCATGGAGAAGGCCAGTGTGAAGCCAAGAAGAGTAAATAAGGCAATAAAACCTAAGGGAACCTCATGTAGCTGCAGTGACCAAGCTTGGTCTGGAGGAAGAGAAGAGGATGAGAACCTCCCTCCTGCTGTCAGACAAATGGGAGAGAATGGGCAATGAAGGAGGTACAGGTTGTGCATCTAGGTTGTTTTGCTTAACAGGCTTTTACTTTGTTGCAAAAGAAAGCTTCTTGGGAAGATGAAGGTATGTCCTAAAACGACTGATGTGAAAATGAAAGGCATCGACAAAACCAAAAGCTCTCGAAAGTGCTTTACAGACATTTCTCATTTGATCCTCACAATAACCCTTCAAAATTTTTTCAGTTACTATTGCTGTTTTTCTCTCCATTCTATTACCTCTCCATGACATTTACTCTATTCTCTATCTCCTTTCACCCTGTTGCTCTTCAAAAGTGTTTTACTTCTGACAGCCTCCTCCCCCAGTCTGCCCTCCCTTCTATCATCCCCCCACACCTTTATCCCCTTCCTCTTTTACTTTCCTGCAGGGTAAGATAGATTTCTATACCCAACTTAATGTGTATGTTATTCCTTCTTTGAGCCAATTCTGATGAGAGTAAGGTTCACTCATTCCTCAGCACCTCCCTCATGTTTCCCTCCATTGTATAAACTTTTTCTTACTTTTTTAATGAGATACTTTACCCCATTCCACCTCTCCCCCTCCCTTTCTCCTAGTGCATTCCTCTTCCCTTAATTTAATTTTTAAAAATAAGATATTATTCCTTCATATTCAACTCACACCCTATGCCCTCTGTCTAAATATACTCTATCCAAATGGCCTAATAATGACAAAGTTTTTATGAGTTACAAGTATCATTTTCCCATGTAGGAATATAAACAGCTTAACCTTTTTATATCCGTTATGAGTTCTTTTTCCTGTTTACCTTTTTATGCTTCTCCTGAGTCTTGCATTTAAAAGTCAGATTTTCTCTACAGCTCAGGTCTTTTCATGAAGAATATCCAAGAGTCCTCTCTTTCATTGAATTCCTATTTTTCTCCTGAAGGCTTTATTCTCAGTTTTGCTGGGTTGTAATCCCAGGTTCTTGCTCTCTGGAATACTATATTCCAATCCCTCTGATCCTTTAATGTAGAAGCTGCTAAATTTTGTGTTATCCTGACTATGGCTCCACAATAATTGAACTGCTTCTTTCTGGCTGCTTGTAATATTTTCTCCTGTACCTGGGAGCTCTGGAATTTGGCTATGATACTTCTAGGAGTTTTCATTTTGGAATCTCTTTCAGGAGGTGATCAGTGGATTCTTTCAATTTCTATTTTACCCTCTGGTTCTAGAATATCAGGGCAGTTTCCCTGAAAATTTCTGGGAATATGGTGTCTAGGCTTTTTTCTTGATCATGGCTTTTAGGTAGTCCAGTAATTTTCAAATTATCTCTCCAGGTCAGTTGTTTTTCCAATGAAATATTTCACATTGCCTTCAATTTTTTCATTCTTTTGGTTTTGCTTTACTGTTTCTTGATTTCTCAAAGTCATTAGCTTCCATTTGCTCAATTCTAATTTCTAAGGAGTTATTTTCTTCAGAGAGCTTTTGTAACTCCTTTTCCATTTGGCCAATTCAGCTTTTCAAGGCATTCTTTTCCTCATTGGCTTTTTGTACCTCTCTTACTTTTTGGCCTAGTCTGTTTTTTAAGGTCTTTCTTTCTTTTTTGTGGAGCAATGAGGGTTAAGTGACTTGCCCAGGGTCACATAGCTATTAAGTGCCAAGTGTTTGAGGCTGGATTTGAACTCAGGTCCTCCTGAATCCAGGGCAAGGTGTTATTTTCTTCAGTATTTTTGTGTGTATGTCTCCTTTACCAAGCTGTTGACTTTTTTCCCCATGATTTTCTTGCATAACTCTCATTTCTCTTTCCATTTTTTCCTCTACCTCTCTTACTTTATTTTCAAAATCTTTTTTGAGAGCTTCTATGGCCCGAGACCAATTCATATTTTTCTTGGAAGCTTTGGCTGTAGGAGCTTTGGCTTTGTTACCTTCTTCTGAGGGTGTATTTTGAGCTTCCTTGTCACCATAGAAACTTTCTATGGTCAGAATTTTTTTTTCTATTTGCTCATTTTCCCAGCCTATTTCTTGACTTTTAAATCTTTTAATGTGGGGCAGTGCTTCCAGGGTAGAGGGCACACTGTCCCAAGCTTCAAGGGATTTGTGCAGCTGCTTTTAGTTCTTCCAAGGTGGTATGATTTAAGGAGAGGTATATTTACTACTCTCCTGGCCTTTGCTCTGGTCTGTAAGTAACCACAGGCCTGCTTTCTGCCCTGGAACTATGAACAGAGAACTCAGATGTATAAAATAGGTATACAAATCAAACATTTACTGCCAAATTTTTCATGACCCCCATATTCAGTTATGCCACTCCATATGGGATCATGAGCCACAATTTAAGAACCGTGGCCTAGACTTTAGTTCCTGAATTGTGGCTTTGTGCTGAGGCCAGGCTTTGCCCCATGCTATGCTTTTGGATGGGGTGGCCAGCCCTTCTTGGTCTCAGGCTGGGTTGCTTGGGTTCTTATATTGATCTCCACCTCTCTGGGGTATGGCTAAGCTAAGAGTGGGGTAGATCTTAGGTTCACAGGTTCAGAGGACTGCATCTTCAGAACTTTCCATCACATCTCAGGGTACCATGGGACTTCTGGGCCTGGGACGCACTGATCTGAGCACTGTCTCCACTACTCACTTCCATTTGTTTCCAACTATGCTGCGGCTTTCTTGAGGGAGCTCTTCACTTTGGCTCCTTGAAGGCAACAAGTATCCCTGGTCTGTTTCTGGTCACACTGGGAAGCTTCTGTCTTGTTTTTCTGCTCTGCTTTGGGCTTTGCTAGCAGGGTTCCCCTTTCCTATTGCCTGTGGGATTCTGCTCTTTGTGCAGTTCTGGAGTGGATGCAGTCACTTAATGGCATTACTCACTGGATTTTTTTCATTGTTACTGGGTCTGGTGCTGCTTTTAGCTTTTTGTTGGAGTAACTCTGTGGGAGCTGGGCTGCCTCCCCAACTTCACACAGCTGCCTTGAGTGGTAAAAAGAAGTCCTCATGGTCCAATCCTAGGAGGGGCCTCACTAAGGCAGATGCCAGGGTTTGCTCTTCCAAGTTAATGCCCTCAGTGGGGAATAGGCTTACTCTTAAATTTTTTTTTAATTAAAAAAAGAATTTTTTTTGGCGGGGCAGTGAGAGTTAAGTGACTTGCCCAAGGTCACACAGCTAGTACATGTCAAGTGTCTGAGGCCGTATTTGAACTCAGGTCCTCCTGAATCCAGGGCCAGGGCTTTATCCACTGCACCACCTAGCTGCCCCCAATAGGCTTACTCTTAAAGTGAACATCTCCTCTCATATCTTAAACCCTCCCAATGCATTTACTCTATAGCTAGGAGGGAGGTGTACAATAGACTTTATATTCTTATTCTCCAGACAAAATTGAGGTCCTGGCTAGTATAACTAACTTAAGAGGCTGGAGACAGGGGAGCTGTGGAAATGCTACAGAGAGAGCTGGCAGAGCCAGGCATACCTGGGGGAGGTAACCGATGTCGACTTCCATGTTGCTCTTCTCATTAGCTCCATACAACCACTCCATGTCCACATTCAGAGACCTGGTAGGAAGAACAAAAGTGAACAGGGAGCCCACTGGGTGCAGGACAGAGAAGGGGGCTTGTTCTTGACTTAACCTTTAATCCACAGGCTGGCCAGGTCACCAGACTGGTGGGGCTACAACTGAAAAAGCTGGCTAGAAAATGGAGCTCTAAGGATGGGAAAAAGGAGACTAATGCAGGTCCAGGGCCTGGCTCTTTGGGATGGTGGTCAGAAGAGGTGAGCTCTCAGCTCAGAGGGCTTTTAAAGATTCTGAGCTCGCCTTCTTCTCCTGGATGAGACATATAGAACAAGCCAAGCCCAGGACAACTGTTTCTGGGAGCCTTGGGGACAAGTGCAAATTGTTAGGTTGTAGATGCTGATGGTAGAGCCAGATACCAGCAGGTGATTGATGCATGGGGCCCATTTGGCACAACCTCCCACTTAAGAACCCACTATTTCCTCCTGGCTAACACATCTGGGCTCCACATCCCTCCCAAGAGATCAGTTTCTGGGAGTGAGGAAGGGGAAGCTGAAAGTGGTTGTGGCAGGAGCTACCAACATGGGCATGAACCTGAGCCCCAAATTCCCAGAGAACCCCAAAGGGATACATGTCTTTTGGGCTGCTAGCCAAGTTCCCTCGGAATCTTTCCTACCTGTGGTTAGGCACAAAGAGCTTGAATTCACGGACATGGGTGGCATCTTTGGTGAGGATGATGTGCCCAGTGAACTGTCCTGGAGAGAACCAGAAGGGAAAGTGCGGTGGTTCATTGAGTTGGAACTCAGCGTGGATCCTGTGGCCGGAAGGGAAGGAGACACAGCTAGGAGGAGGCACTAGTTGTTTTCCATAGTGGGGCTGAAGAAGGGTAGCAGGGTTTCAGGAGAGTATGTCAGAATTCTTCTTTCTGTCTCCGTTATTTACCTGACACTCTTTACCTAACAACTTTCACAAAAACAAGGTGCTTTACTGTGGAAAAATTACACCTTATAGGACTGAACAAAGCTATTTCCACATGCTTCAGAGCTTATACATTATTTTATGAGAACCAGAAGGGGAAAGGGGAGAGCCTGTGGATTTGGAATTTTGTATGAATTACATGGCTGGAAGGAAACACAAGAATGGGAACTAGTTGAGTCTTGGGAACAGCTGGGAGAAAGAGGTCCTCCTTTGTCCCCTAAAAAAGCTGTCTGGGGGCTGTTTAAACTCCCTACTCAGATGAAGTTAAGCACTCAGGAGAGGTTCAGTTTAATCTCTTGGGAGAATAGAAGAGTAGAAGATAAATGATGATAAGCTGATATTTATTAGGACTGATACTGCAAAGCACTTTCTATATGTTATCTTAGTTGATCCACACAACAACCCTGTGTGGTGAGTGCCCCTATCCTATTTTCATAATTTTACAGATGAGAAAACTGAGACTGGGGGAAGGTTGCCTGACTTGATCTATGTCATATAATTAGTGTCTCTGGCTGGTTTTGAATTTAGATCTTCCAAACTCCAAGCCCAGCATTCTAGATTCTATATTAGTGGTGTCATACTCAAACAGAAACGGAGGCCACTGCATACAGAAGGACCTCTGTTCTTTTTTTGTTTTTTTGGTGAGGCGATTGGGCTTAAGTGACTTGCCCAGGGTCACACAGGTAGTAAGTGTCAAGTGTCTGAAGCCAGAAGACCTCTGTTCTTGCTGCATATTGATTTAGTTTCAAAATGTAATATTATCTTTGTTGTGTTATACATCTATTTCTTTTGTTAAATGTTTCCCAATTATATATATATATATTTTTTTTTTTTAAATTTTTTTGAGGGGGGAGTGAGGCAATTGGGGTTAAGTGACTTGCTCAGGGTCACATAGCTAGTAAGTGTCAAGTGTCTGAGGCCAGATTTGCTCTTATCCACTGTGCCACCTAGCTGCCCCTCCGAATTATATTTTAACCTAGTTTCTCCATTCTACAAGTGGATCTCAGGCTGTTTTTGACACCTCTGCTTTATATCGGCCTGCTTTTTGCAGGGTGAAGAGTCATAGAAGAGAAGAATACTCTGTGGAAAGAGGAAGTAGGACAGGAATTGGTAGGGAAGAGGTAGTTTCACTGTTGATTTTTTTTTTAAATCTTCAGAGCCTGGCACAATGCCTGGAACATCGGAGGTGCTTTATGAATGTTTGCTGAATTGAAGGAGAGCTGGCTCCATCTGGTTGGATGACAGAACTATTGAAGAACTTAACTAAAGGCAGCCCTTGGTGCAGAATGACCCAGATAACTGAAATCTATGGATAAACTCAAACTTTTTCAAGGACAATCATCTGAACCTCCTTTGACCCAATCAATATGCCCATTCAATTTATTACCAGAGCCACTTATATAATACAAAATGGATTGGCTCCAGAGGAGGGGCTATGCAAGGAGCAAGAGAATGAAGTCTATGTGACTCTCCCTGCAATAACTGAAGACTGGTTCAGCTGGCATTTCCTGTACAGCTTTGATCTGGACTGATTAAGTTCCTTGTCCCAAAATCTCGTCTTCTTTACTCTTCTTGTCCCTCTTCCCCTTCCCCAATCCCAGATCATCAGAGGGGGCCAGTGCTCACCTGAAAGCCACAGTGTAGTAGGAGTCACTGATGGCTGTGAGGCAGGCCACTGCACCCTGGGGCCCAAAGCGAGTCTTCACAAAGGGCCTTGGGTGGAACATGCTCAGCAGTCTGTGGATGATGACCTGTGGGAGACAAGGGTGCAGGCCCCCTGAGAGGTTGGGCAGAGTTCCTCCAGGGGACACAGGACTGGCCTCACTGACAGTTTTGCACTAAGTGGTAGGGCCTTTTGCTTCATTCCACTTGCCCGTGGATTGGAGTAAGGCTTCCTTTTCCTAGAAGACTTTGAAGCTCTCTCCTTTAGGGCCTGCCAGTCTCTAATGGGTGGCCCAACCCAGGTCAACACCAACAGCTGCCCTACCTCTCCAGACCTTGCCCTTGATCTGATCCTTGCATCTGTCCCAGGGCTCTGGGGTCTCTGCTGACTTAGGTAGCTTAGATTAAGAAAGGTACATGCCCCTTTCCCCTGCTTCCTTCAGTTGTTCTCAGAGGCTTGAATGGAATGAATGGAAAAGCTTTTAGCAAGCACTTACTATGTGTCAGGTTCTGTGCTAAGAGATGATAATATAAATAGAGAATGGAGACAATCCCTGCTTTCCCAAAACTCTGGAGCTGGAGTCCCTTCCTTACCTCTTTGCCTTTGGGAGAGGGTGGGTAGAAGCGGTTGTTAGAGAGGTATCCAGTGAAGATGCTTAACTCACTGGGAATGACCCACCAGGGCTCTCCCAGATCCATGTTGCTCCTGGGGGGCAGGAAAGGCTTGAATTGGCGAGCAGAGAACTCCTTGAAGTGTGAGACCGGGGTTCTCCATTCTCGAAGCCCAGAAAGGGCAAGATGAGAAACCTGGGAGGCAGCAAAGGGTCAGGTGAGTAGAGATGTGAGATGAAAGGCCTTGGTCTATCTAGCCACTGGCAGACCACCAGGGTGGTTCTGCTCGGCAGAAAGTTCAGGAGCATGATCAGGACCTTTGCCAAAGAATTGGAGAAATGAGCATGAGGATGGGAGGCGGGAAGTGACTGGTTCTGGGTAGTTGTGTTCCAGCTGTGGGACAGTTTTGACCTCCAATCCCTGGTCTTTGCAGCCCCCACACATCTGAATAATGCCAAGTATATAGAAAAAATTGGGTTCTAGTTTGTTTTTCTCTGGGTTCCATATCTAACAACTGGACAACCTATAATTGTACAATCTCTAATTTGAACGAATACTATTTCATTAGACATGAGATTTTGAGCTAACTTTCATTATCCGATCTGGTTATTGGCAAAGTAGTTCAAAGCTGTATTAAGATCAGTTCTGGGGGGCAGCTAGATGGCGCAGTGGATAAAGTACCGGCCCTGGATTCAGGAGGACCTGAGTTCAAATCCAGCCTCAGACACTTGGCACTTACTAGTGTGACCCAGGGCAAGCCACTTAACTCCCATTGCCCCATCAAAAAAAAAAAATCAATTCTGTAGGAGATTCTCAGCTGAGGAAGAAGATCTAAAGAACCTGGGAAAGGCTGCTCTGCAGTCACACCTTAGATCACACCAGAATACAGAGCTGCATCAAGATGATGTTCCAAGGGGGCAGCTAGGTGGCACAGTGGATAAAAGCACTGGCCCTAAATTCAGGAGGATCTGAGGTCAAATCTAGCCTCAGACACTTGACACCTACTAGCTGTGTGAACCCGGACAAGTCACTTAACCCTCATCACCCCCACCCCCACCAAAAGGAAAGAAGATGATGTCCCAAGAATCATTTGTAGGAGATGAAACTTCCAGAGACTTACACGGACATTTCCCTTTTTCCTTCTGTGTACACTATTTTTAAGACCTACCTCCCAAGGGGACTTCCCCCTTTAGTTTTGCATTTTTCCCCTTCACATTGTTAACCCTTTGTAAAATATTTGTAATCTTAATTTGATTCATTGAGGAAATGGTAGTTTCTCAATGAATCAGATAGGGGATTGTGAGAAAATATAAATAATGGATTTCTTGGTGGGACCCAGAGATCAGTTTCTCATTCCTTCTACCCCCCCCCCCTCCAGAAAGTCCAGTCCTTGAGAAACTTCAGCAAATCTTACGTAGGACAAACCCAGTGCAGGACTGATGGGATCAAACCATACCTAGATAATGGACTTTGCTGGGAGCAACTTCAGTAGGGGTTTTTTGGGTACTTTTCCCTGATGTCTTCTGTAGAGTTCATTTTAATTTAGACCACCTTCAAATCATGTCAACTGAATGATGCTAACCAATTAGCTTTGATCAATCTATAATGACCCACCTCTATCAAAAGGATAAAAATCTTTGGTAGACACCATGAGCTTTCTTTGGCTCTCCCTCTTAGGACAGCGTATGTCTGACAGATCTTCTGAACTCTTTTGGGTCCTCCTTGAGACCACATACTGTCTCTGGAAGATAGCATGGGTCTTCTTGGGTTTTTCTCCTGTTTGTGCTAACTGCCATGGGAAAACTCTGTCCCTGCTTTCTCTACCACATAGCCTGAGACCATGAGAAGTTAGGGAGACAAGTGGTCAATTCTTTAGTGGTATATAATATTAATAAATAATAACATGCTTACCCCAAACTGATATAGCAATAGCAAATTAATTTTAAAACACATACCTCTCCAGCCTTATTCTCTACCCTTCTGCTAGGCCAGATCTACTATAGTTATATATATCTTCTTAAACTTTTCCCACTTGTGATACCTTTTTGCCCAAGAAATTTTTATGTGAGCCTGGGTAAGTAAAGAGGGGGAAGAGTAAGGTGAGGCAGCAAGCAGGGGCTGAGGAGTTCCCAGGGAGATGAATTTAAAGTGTATTTCCTTAAATCACAGACACACCCTCTTGTGGGGTTTTCCTCTGAATTCATTAAGGGCTGTGGGGTGACTTATGGGCCATGGGCTCTATGTTCAGCATCTTTTGTACGTGGTAAGTCAGCTCTCAATTATCTGTATATGTACTTTACAGATTATTAGCCACTGATTTTTAAATGTAGGCTGGCTCAGCCTCAAACCCAGCAAAATCTTCAGCCTACCCTTTCAGTTTTGGGTCTCTGGGTACTCAGGGAATATAATTTCATTGCAGCATCAGCCTGAGTAAACATTACAAGATGAAGAGTCTGCAGCCAATAAAACCATACCATCAAAATACATCCCAAAGTCAAATCAAAATGATTTCAGGATTAGCCCTGCTGTGTCTCTGCTTCCACAGACACAGACTGAAGGATGCTAGATTTTGCACTGAAATGGACGGCAGAGATTGCTGGCTGCAATCCCCTTACTTAAGAGAGGAAGAAACTGACTTGCCACAGGCAGTAAATGACACAGGCAGCATGAAAACATCCAGCTGGGGTATAGGACTAGTGGCCCACCCCCTCCTGGGTAGGCAGCATGATACCCTGCATACCCCCACTTCCCAAGCTAGGCCTATAGGGTAAGAAAATAAGAGTCAGCTGCCCCAACATTCCTGCTGCCTGAGGCCTTTTGGGATAGCCTCTAGTTAGTTACTCACCCCCAGAAAACCATCTTTGCTCTTCGTCATGGTCTCCAGGAGCAGGGGCTGGAATCGGGCTACTATGGACAACTTCTCCTCTGGGGACAGGTTCTCGTCTATGTATCCCATCTCACTGGGATCGAGTGGTGACTTCTCTTCTTCCTCAGAGTCAGTGAGAGGCACCGGCCCTGTGGGGCACAGATGTAAGCAAGGTTCTGCTCTTCTCCTGGGAAAACTGTGTATTTTTGTGTAAGACATTACCCCTCTCTGAGCCTCAGGTCCTACCCTGGTAGGAGGGGACCACACATTTCTGTTCCCTTTCCCATCCTACTTGGGATTATTCTCATCTGTGGGCCGGAGACAATAGGGTAAAGTCTTTGGGGAAGATGGGAAAGTAAAAAGCTGCAGTGTGTGTGTGTGTGTGTATGTGTGCAGGAGTGTACCCGTGTTTGTGTCCATTCCAGACAAACCCCATCTAAACTACTTTGAAATCACATAGAACTTTCTAACAACAACAGAAAAAGCTCAAATAAGCCAAGGGGGGGGGGGGCGGCGCGGGCGTATAAAAGGTAATGTAGGTACACGTTGAAGAATCCTACATAACCAGAGGAGATCAAAGCACCAAGAAGATGGTGAAGCCACCTGCCAAGAAAGAACTGAAAAAATCCCTCCTCCCAAATAACTGGGGAAATACCAATAGATGAGACAGAACAGATGAAAACCACTCTGAAAGAAATGAAGGTAGACACTCATTACCCAAAGGGACACTGGAGGTTTAAAAGAAGACGTCTAGAAACTGGTAGACATGATGAAGAGCCTCCTCCTGCCTCACTGTGGGAGGAAGAAAAGAATATACCAGCCATTTTCAGAGCAGAGAATTGGCAAAGGGAAGATGGACTGGAACAGACTGAAGACAGATGAGAACAGAATTGAACAGGCAGAAGGTGGCAAAGAAGAGAAACTATAGATCAAGAACAGCCAGCTTCTGATCAACAAGCATCCTAAGGCAGAAGGAAAGCAGCTTTGGGCCTAGAGAGGCAGGATGGTAGGGGAGAGTGTGCAAAGAGGGTTCACTTGTGGTGAGAAGATTCAAGCCCTGTCTCCATTGTTTATTAGTTCCTGACTGATGGCTTGCCATTTCAGTTCTCTGAACTTATTTGTAAAATGGGAGTAATACAGCCTCCTTCTCTGGGTTGTTAGGTAAGCGGGTTATATGAATGTGAGTGATGAATATATGGAGAAAAAAAGTGGAAATTTCCTGAACTAAAAAGACCTTTGAGTTAGCTCTGAGGATGAAGGAATACAGAGGACACCCACTAACAACTCTGCACACAAGACTCTACAACCAAGGCTTGTAAAGCTCAGAACTTCAGGGCTAAGAAAGTTCAAGGACAGGTCACTACCCCCAGTGGGCTTAATGAAAATATGTTGAATTGAATTGTTGAAAGGAGGCCTGTCCAAGCAGAAAGCAGAAAGAACACATCAAAAGAGACAGTAGAGGGATGACCTCAGATTGCTCCAGAAATAGATAACAGAGGGAAAAGAGCCAAATAAGGAAGTTATGTTGAAAAAAAAGAAATCCTCAGTTTTGAAGGCACTTTAATGAATTCCTCCTGAAAGGCTGAATGTCTGGGAAAAGCAGCAAAGTGCCTTTGGCAGGAGGAAGGTGGATGAACCAAGGAAGACAAAGCCCCACTAATGAAATGAATATTCTAGATAACCTTCCTTCAGAGGGATACCTGACTGTACTTCTACAGGTATCCTCAATTGAGACAGAGGGAGAGCTCCCATAGGGGATCTGGAGCTGGAAGGAGCTACAGGGGTCACTATTCTGACTCCATCATTTTACAGATTAGAGGTCAGGTGAGTACAAAGGGCATACATGTAAGAAGCTTGGATCCAAATTCAGGTCCCAGGACTATAAATTTAACCCTTAACCTTTAAGTTCAGTGTGGTTTTCATTGTAACTGGAGGGCTATCTTCTGGTTGGTTCCTGAATAAAGGTCAAATTCTTTTGTCTGGTATCCCATCTAGTGCCATCCCGTCCTATATTTCTAGCCTTATTTTTGGTTATGCACTAATCCCAAACTTACGCCTGTTATCTCCCTCAACTTCTCTAGATGAGGTTACTGTAATATTTTTTTAGGGGAGGAGGAGGATGGGGAATGTTGTCCTGTTCTAGCTGGTGGCAATGGAAGTTGTGAGTAATAAAAATAAAAATGAGCATTTATAAATTGCTTTAAGGTTTGCATCTCATTTGATTCTCACAGCAACCCTGGGAGATACCTGCTATTATTATCCCTGTTTTACAGATGAGGAAACTGAGGCAGGCAGCGGTTGAGTTGCCACGGGGCACATAATTAGTGAGTGTGGAAGGCAGGATCTGAACTCAAGAACTTCTCCTCCTGACCCCCAAGTCCAACACTTTGGCCATTGTACTACCTGGTTGCCTACTTGCAGAGATGCTGCTCTGTAAGATAACCAGCATTCTCAGGCTCTCTCCCTTAACCTCCACCTTTACACCTTCCCCATGCATCCACACCAGGCCTCTCCCACTACCTGTGAATTTCTCAGCAATGGGCTTGAATTCTTCTGGGCTGATAGACATGTCTTTGTCTAAATCCAGAGAGAAGAACAGGTACAGGCCTTCTGTCCCCAGGGACTTTAATGCTGCCTCCTGCCTCAGACAGACAATCAGAAAGCAGTTATACAGGAGAATAATCCCACAGGCAGACATATAAATGGCCAGACAGGCTGACACAATTAGACAGACATACTCAGACACACTCCAACAGAGAGACACTGCCATATTCAACCAGATACTCGGCCAGGTAAGAAGACACTCGAGGCAGGCAGACACTTAAAAGGCACGGGTAGGTAAACACTCAGGCAGGCAGACCCTCAGACACACTCAGTATAGGTCTGCAGACAGAGGCAGACACCAAGAGAATTGGACACACGGAAGGAGGCACTCGGGTAGGTGGCCAGTCCGATGATATTCAGAGAGACAGGCAAGTAGACAGGCACTCAGACTGACAGCCAGCCAGCCAGATACTCATGCAGGCAGACAGATATTCAGATGGTCAGAGAAATAGACACCCAGGCAGGCGGACAGACAACCAGACAAGTGGGCACTCAGAGGCGGGAGGAGGGGAGAGAGGGAAAGGCTAGGAGAGGGGGAGAAGGGGGGCGAGGGAGGGAGAAAAAGGAGGAGAGGGGGAGACAGACACAGAGGCGCAGACACGCAGACTATCGGGTAGACAACACTCCCGCTGACCCTCCGAGACCCAGCCAGGCAGCTACTCATGGGCTCGTCAGACTCATGGACTCAGACGCTCGGACAGGCGGTCAGCGCCCCTCCCCCACTAAGCACCCCCCCCCCCTCCCGCCACCTTCTTCTTTCGCTCCCGCTCTGGGGACGCGGCCCCGCCGGGCCTCGGTAGCCCCCCAGCCCCTCCCTCGCCCGCTCCCTGGGCAGGGCCTGACCCGCAGTGCCGCGGCCTGGGCCTCCCTGTAGCCCGCGTATCCCCGGGCGGCGGCGGCTACGGCAGCGGCGACGACGGCGGCGAGGAGAGCCCCGAGCAGGACCAGGCTCCAGCGGACCGAGCTGTCTGTGGGATCTGGGGGGCCGCGGGGCTGCCGGCCCGGGCTGCGGGCCCGGACCATGGCGGCGGATCCTGGGCGTTATAGCCCCTTAGGTCGCCCAGGCTCCTCGGAGCCCAGGATGCGAGGTGAGGGAGGAGCGGCGCGGGGGAGGGCGGGGCCGAGGGCAGGCCAGAGGTTTGGATCATTGAAGGGGCGGGGCCCGAGGCTAGGACGCAGACCCGGCCGAGGAGTAGGCGGAGGATCATCTTGGCCCTGTGCTGCCTAGGATGTAGTCAGACAACTTTCTGTCCTTTCATTCACGTCACACTCTTCGTCCGCCCCAGTTGGGGTTTTCTGGCAAATATACTGGAGTAGTTTGCTTTCTCCGGCTCATTTACAGAGGAGGAAACTGAGGCAAACAGGGCTAAGTGACCTGCCCACGGTCAAGCAGCTAGTGTCTGAAGCTGGATTTGAACTCTTGTCTTTTTGACTCCAGGCCCCAGCACTCTGCACTATGGCGCCACCTAGCTGGGGTTCATACAGTTACTCATTTTCTCTATGATGGTTTCTCGAATAGC